>NC_060167.1:17813096-17875505 GCF_021292245.1 Micropterus dolomieu | reverse complement strand
CATTGATAATTTTTGTGTGATTTTGTTGTCAGCACATTCAACTATGTAAAGAAAGGAGTATTTAATGAGATTATTTCATTCATTCAGATCTAGGATGTGTTATTTTAGTGTTCCCTTTATTTTTTTGAGCAGTGTAGTTTATGTCTGCATTTGTGCAAAAAAGTCCCACGACTCTGTCCCCTGAATAGTTGAAGACCCCATGACATACTGTAGGTCCCAGTTTATGTGAAGTGGCTGTTAACCTCCTATCGATTTGCGGAGCTCATCAAAAGCCTTGAGTGCTTTACATTATTGGATGGAGACAAAAGCCAAAGTATCCCAACATTGACTTGGGATTTCATTCTTTATGAGTGAATAAAATCACATACGCACAGCTATTGGACAGCCCAGCACGGACTAATGGGGTTTATGACACTTTACAGCATGGATGGCGGGTGAAATATTCCAGTCAAAGTACCCATAGCACTGTATTGACCCACCTTCATAAATCATTAGATAAGATAGGTCAGAGGGTAAATTCAGGTGTTAGGCAGGGTGTAAGGACAGAAATAAGAAAGGATGGGTAAATAATCTACAGGGAATACTGAATCAACTTGTTTTAAGGATCATGTGACTGCATATTGAAAATATTGGTATGATCATTCTTATCACTTATGCACTGACACTCAATTTTAACATGTTACGTCTTCATAGTAAACTGTAAAACTCCAGTCATTCACAAATCTCAGAATTACATAAATAACAAGCCTTTAAAAGATGCTAAACTTTCAGCAGAATCCATACAAAAGCCTTATTACATTTGCTAACAGTGATGATCATGATACACTGTTTTTTTTGTTTTTTCAACACCACGTCTTGCTGGTGTAAAAGATAAGGCTAATTAACGTGCCGCCATTTGCATCTTTACTTCGATTTTTCAACAGCGAAGGGAAGAAAGCAGCCGCAGTGAGCTAATGAATGTTTGATTTGAGAGGGAAGACTTCCTGTCACTTCCAACGCTCCTGACATAACACTCCTAAACCCCTTAAATTCTCGTGCTCTGCTATCTGGCATGGCTGTCGCCGGCTCACCTTTTTCCCCCACATTCCCTTTCTCCACTTTAAATTCCTGAGTTCATCCCCATCTCCTTGCCCCCCCACTACCACCACCACCACCACACAGGCTGCACTCATTACAGCGGATTTGCATGTCTGCTCCAGAGCAGTATGAGAGGAGATGAAACAGAACTCCCAGTGGCTGCCTCTGCAGAGCTTCACTCATCTGACAGAAAGAGCTCCACCTTGGGCCCCAGACACAGCCAGCAAACAAATGCAGGCTTCCTAAACAGGCCATATGCATGCGCACACACACACACACACACACACACACACACAAGCACAAAGATACTCCACCAGAAAGAACGCACACTGCATAGTATTCAGTTTAAATATATCTATATGCAGGAAATAAATTGAAAAACAGAAGTCTACCTTCCAGCACGCTGCTCCCCTCCCTGCACATTGCCAATCAAGCCTGCTCAGCTAGAAGGATGAGACCAGGAGTTTTGTTACTGTCCCTTCAGTCTCCATTCCCACTGAGCCATCACACACGTAAGGCCAATGACCATCTTTTTTATCCACATCTGATGGTCTCCAAACATGTCCTTTTGATTTTACTACATTTAATGTGTGAGAAAGCTACGTCTTTTTGATAATTCAAAAAGATCAGTGTCAGATCTTAAATATTGGAGATATTGTTTACTGTACCATTTTTGTGAACCATGATTAGCCAATCAATTAATCCTTTGGGGTTGAACAAAAAATTGCCAACCATTTTTGATTATTGGTTTGAATCATTTAGAGGACGGACCCTCATGTATTTGTCAATGTTGTGCCTACGAGGAAATCTGCCTTCACATGCATTAAAATAAACAAAACTTTGCACATAGATCCAGTCCTATGCCAGACTTCCTCAACTGACGGTGGCACTACAGTAATCGTCTTAAACTTAAAAATTCACAACAAATCAGTCGTACCTGATACTGCTTTGCAACTTTCAACGAAACGTGGCCCTAGCAAGCAGAAATGTTTAGACACTATTGGCAAGAATTATTAAATCCTACCTCCTCCCACATTATTTGCAAAATGGTTTACTGTAAACCGCTACTGCAAATTCTTGTGTAGATGTAATTTGGTTAATTTCAGAAATGTATCTCAAAAAGAGAATTTCTGACAGCATTTTGAATTCTATCCTCAGGTAAACTATCGCAGTCAATGGAAATAGAGCACCTTTAAACATCCGTTTGTCTTCGTGTTGTACAAATTCTCAGAATTTTGCACAGATTATTATTTTTATTTTTTTTTACACTAGTTTGAAATCTACCTTTGCATGTAACCCTGGTGATTGCCTTAGCCATAGTGTGAAGCCATCTACTGTTTCTCATTTGGCAGGTAGTTCAAAAAGATCATGACTTGCTCTTGGTGTACAAGGCTGTGAGTTCAAGCCCTGGGTGATGCAGAATAAATATGCTAATGGGACTCAGGCATTGCGTGTGTAGATTAAAGACAAATGACTTCATGGTTTATTGTTAATTTTGGTCCGGACAGTTCTGCTGACGGACCCCCACTGTATTTCTCATTTTCCTTCCTCTTCTTCCTTTTTTTTAATCTTCCTCCTCTTCCTCCTCAAAATGCCTGGCCCCAGCTCAATGCGCAGCAGCTTTAGTTAACCTTTTGTTTGTTGCTGGTTACAGTTTTTCAAATTTGAGAATTGCTGCTTTTCTCTGACAAAAAAAGCAACTTGGAGACATTATTGCCTCGGCCTCAGGGAAAATGTTGTGGGCATGTTTCACTATTTTCTGACCTTTTTATAGATTAAAAAGCTAATCTATTCACCAAAAAACTGAAAGATGATTTGCAACCCCAAAGGATAATGTTCTAGTAAACCAATAAAAATATTTTAACCCAATGGGATTAACCTCATTAACTCCATACTGTAATTTTGAATATTTAATTATTTTTAGATTAATTCAGTCCATAATCACCCCATGACTATAAAAAGGAGCATAGACGATGGAGCAAGGGAGTCGATAAAGCTACCCATTGCTGTTCTGGACCTTGACAAGAAACATGTGCCTTTCCAGACAGCCACAGTCCAAAAAGATTTATATTTCCTAATATGTAACTATATAAGCAACTTTTATGAACTACAGTAATGTACAACGTCGGTGACAGCACGTGGGGTACAACTGTAAGACAGTACAACTGTGAAACTTTTACTGGAGTGATATATAAGTTGGAGTGATTATCATCTGGATTTTTAGTGTAAGTTGGAAGAAATGTGAAGATGTACACATTCAGGTACTACCACGTGCTCTGGCACAATTGCAAAATTAACCATGAGCACAAATAGTATGTCAGCAAAAATATAAATGTCAAATAATAAATAAAAAATGTAAACCCACAAAAAAGGGGAAAGCAAGGCATGTTTCATTTTTGGTACTTTTCAAACGAGGTGCTTTTGTTCAGGATGACTCCCTTGGTGAAAGTGGTGCATCATGTGCATCATGAGTCACTGTGAAAGAGAAGGGCAGGGAGACCTACAGTATACCGAACAAGCTGCTGACCTGACCTGTATTGTTCTCCACTCACCACAAACCTCACTTCAGAAAAACAGCACAAAGCCACAATGACCTGCAAAATACGGAGTATATGAGTCATTCAGAAAAAAGTGAAATGTTTGAAATGTTGAACTTATTTATATCCTGGCCAAATTTTCTTGAATTATAAATCAACAAAACACATTATGCTGCTATGAACAGTCTAATTTTGCAGTTTGAAATGCATTTATTGCATCATATCGACAAGGAAAATTCTACTCAGTCCACTCTGACTCATAAGTATATGACTAAGCAGAGAAATATAGAGAAATTAAAAATGAGAACTTGGGTATTATTTTTGATTCAAGACTTTCAGATCCATTTTCTCAGAAACTTGCATTATACATTTATATAAAATAGAAAACAACAACAACTTCAGTATTACTACTGTATTAGAACATAGATAATAAGCAATGGGTTGCTAGCTCCCTGTACAGTGTCCCACTTATATTATCACATTTTTTTAACAATCCTCTCACACAAAAAACAACCACCAGGAATATCCAGGGATAGGAATAGGAAACTAATGTTTCTTTGTGGAAACACACTGTGTCACAAATTTATCTAAATATAAATTAACAAATTTATTGGCGGCAAGGTGAGATGACTGTAAAACCACTATCTATTGTGCAGAAATAAAAAAAGACTGCCATTCAGAAATGACAATTCAGAGTTTCTGTCTGTAAGTAATAAAAAGGTGGTGACGGTGGTGGTTGGGCGGTCAACACCGCAACAACACGTTCGCCTACAATCAAGCATGTGAAACCCTAAAACTCAACTTTGCCTTAAAGTGGTCATATTATGCTCATTTTCAGGTTCATCATTTCATTTAGGGGTTGTACCAGAACAGGTTTAAGTGGTTTCATTTTCAAAAAACACTGTATTTGTTTTCAAACTGCACATTGCTGTAGCTCCTCTTTTCACCATGTGTGTTGAATGCTCCATTTTAGCTATGGAGTGATCTATCTCACCTCTACAATATCTTTGTTGAGAGTAGCACATGCAAAATTCCTAGTTAAGGACTACTAGCCAATCAGAAGCAGAGTAGGGTGGGTCCTGAGAAGCCGATAAACACTGCTTCGGTTGCACTGTATACGGTCCGTTTACCAGCTTAGCAACATGTACTGGAGCAAGAGTTTCAGAGTGGTGAGTTATTAATCTGTAACAAATGTAGGGCGGTCCCTGGCTAAGGATTTACATAGTGGAATCAGAATCGTCAAGTCCTGCCTATAGTCCACTGATAGTCAATTCATGTGTGTTTTTGTGCGCGGCGATTGCGAGGGTTACACACGGTAGTTCCGCTTTAATCTTGAGAAGCTGCGGAGCTGCAGTCTCTTTTCATTCAACTTAAACTGTACATTTCCTGCTAAACCGAGGCTTTTTGAAGACCCTTTTCTCTCTCTCTCTCTCACTCTCGCCTGCTATTCACCGGTCTTGTGTGAGTTTTGCGTGCATTACATGCTGCCGACAACTGCTTGCACGTCGCGGTTCCTCGTGGGTCTATTTCAAGTAGCCGGCTATTTAATAACGATAACATTTTTCAACTCGGCACAACACCAGTGAAGCTGGGGCTTGGTCTCTTCAGCAAGTGTTCCTCCACTGCCACTACACACATACACACTATGCCTACACATGCTCACTGGCGACCCAGGGTTAGGGTTACAATTTTGGATATATCAGATGTTGAGCACCCCCATAATCGCCAAAACGACATGATCCTTGTTTCGCTGTGAAGCTTCGCCTGTGAGATTGACAGTCGAATCAGGCTCCGCCCATCGAAGCATCAAATCTTCGACTATTGGGGGTCAGTCCTAAATATCCATAAAGTTTTAACAGAGCTCTGTCTCTACATCACAGTAACAATTTTATGTTCATTGACTGCCTGGAGGATAGCTAGTGTTTGGAAGGGAGAAGATAGGCATCAGGCGGACATCTTGTCACTGTGCGCTGCAGATCATTGTTTTCCACCAGTGTTTTTGAGGGCGTGTCTGACTAGCCGCTTGGCAAGCATTATGACGTGTATTTTCTTGTAACATCACAAGAAAGAGGAATAAAATGCTGGACTACAAACAAGCTGTTTTCTGTGGGAGATAGGAACTCCCTTTGGGGTGGACTTTGGGCCTTTTCACATTGCAAACGTATTACATGCACGATAAAATATATATAACTCAATAAAGGAGAGGGAAAAAGCCAAAAAGCATAATATGACCTCTTTAATACCTTTTTTCCTATTTCTGAAATTCTGGGAATTTAAGTTTTAATGTTCATGTTAAGCTTTACATATTTACCTAGGCCTTCTGATTAATGTCACAAGATAAACCTACTGTTTGCCTTTCGGATTATACAGTTCAAATATTGTTAGCTCTGTAGAATTAATAAATCCTTGATCCATTTTCTAGAGGTTTCTTAAATCAATTTGCTAGATGCAGTGGATTTTGATGGAGATTAACCCCTTCAACTCGTGAAACAATTTTTAGCTTGAATCAATCTCTTGACTGTTTCAGTCTGTTTTTGTTGTTGAAGCCATCTTGCTGTGAGTTATGAGAGGCCACAGTGTTTATTAAAGCTCAATATATCAGGAAAAGGTGAGAAATAGAGCCACTAAACATTTCACTTATACACCTCTCTGTATACTGTAATTCAGTTCAACAGCACCACAATGCACTGGACAACATCCTTTGTCAAAAACTAGATAGACATTTGACATTAATCACAAATAACAAATGTTCTCCAGATTATGCCTCAAACACCTGAAATAAAACTGAACCCAAAATCAGACGCTGAGCTGGCAACAGAGGTAATTCTATTCAAGAGGTACAAAAGTAGTTCCTGCCATTTTCAACTCTATTACATCAACTTGTATGAAGTCATTATGAATTGTAATCAGTTTTGTTAGTGAATTACAATTGTATACTTACGGTCACGGACTTCTACTTGAAATGCATTTAAACATGTGACTGATTCATTGATGCTGCTCGTTCCAGCTTTTAAATTGATCTGCATGTCCTGTGACTGAAAAACATATGTGTGGTTCTGTGGCAAATAATGTGTGGTGCCGTAGCGAATTCTTTGGGTGTGACCAGTAACAGAAAGATTGATCTGTAGCCCTGCCTCTTGGTTCAGTAGAAACCGCACAGATTGAGCATATAGTATATAAGCAACACTGTAGGTGTGCCACTGGACTGAGAAATTTCATGCTTGGGCACCAAGAGGATTTCACTATAAGCAAAATGTTTGATGAAACAAAAAGGGAAATCAAAAATGCTAGAGTGGCGGTCAAAGTGGTTCACCACTGGGACCTCTTAAAGAGAAGCAAAAACATGACAAAATTAATCAGAGAACAGACAAGATAAAAAAAAAAGGGGGGGGGGGGGGTTCAAAAAGGCAGTCATTTCGGATGACTAAATACGGATTATCAGGCATAAACCCAAGCAGCAATCAGCATTAACCAAAGACGTAATAATTTGTTCCTCTCCAATTATAGTCACTTTTGTCAGAGCATCATTTTAACTTTCTTTGACTGGACTCGCACAAAAAAAAAGAAAGAAATAAGAGCACTGTGAGCTGCCTGCAGAACTTAGATGGAGTGTGGCTGGGCTGTACAGTGTACATTAAGTCATTAAAGTCCCCATGCTCACAGTCCCTCCCTAACCCCCCACTGTACACACCAGTAACCCCCCAGCACTAAGCCTTTCAGAACAAACGCTGCTCTGCCTTCTGCATCTTAATAAGAGGAGGGAAACTAGAAGGGAAGTGAAGGCATGGCAGTCTTTTAGAGGAAGCCGAATAAATGACTGAACACACACCCTGGGGCGGGCATGCCGGGGGGTTTCCAGGAGGTCGGAGCGAGCGGGGCCAATCGTGTCAAGACGAAGGCAGCAGACTAAAACAAAACTGACATATCAAAGCAGCCAAGCCTTGTAGAAGGGAAAAGAGCAGCCAAGACACCGCATTCAACTGCACAGCTTGTTTCTGCTTCAATGAGAGACAACACGACCAAAAAACGGCAATTAGCGATTAAAGTGGAAATTCCATCCGCTGCAAAGCGGCATCTTTTTCCAATCAAAAACCAACTAAATCCATCAAACCATCTGACTGATCCTATGGCCTTTGATCCCATCCTTGTTTTCTTTTCAGAGGTAGACAAACTTTAAACCAGGCATTTGGGAGACTGCTTCTGTACCCATGCTTTTATATCTTCGGTCCTAATCCATATAATATTTAAGCGCAACTGTTCAAAGTTTACCTTGACAGTACAGCCAAAACTTTATCATTACCAAAACAAACTGACTAGGCCTTGAGGCGACTTTCACTGATTCATGTAGATAAATGCTTTGCCTACATGTAGAAACCATAATCTCTGACAACCTGAACAAACTGGTAATATAAAAGTACACAGATATTGCAGGATTATGAGAGTGCTTAAATGAGTTATATTTTTAAACTGGCTTGATGAGAGCCAACGTGGCCTTAAACTCAGTTTGCCTCTAATGAGATATCAAAGCTCAAATGTTTACTAGCATCTTCTTTCCTTGTGATAATGAAGGGAATCCTCTGAGGTGACTGCCATGCTGACACAGCCTTTAGGTGCTTAAATCCAAAAATGGGTGCATTAAGTGCATTTTAATTGACTTATATTTACCCACTGTATTGTCTTGCAAATATAAAAGATCTTCTGGCACTCCTAGAAGACTTAAAAAGTAGGTCACTCAGTCTCCTGTGAGTCATAGATGTTGGCAGAGGACCAAGCAGAGCAGGTATGGGAGAGAGAGAGCTAGAGCTGAGAGGGGCCTAATAGCTGAAACCATTTCATCGAGTTATTAAGATAATCAAGTTTACTTATAAGTCTATGTATTTTGTGATACAACGCAATATCAAGCACAAGTGGATGCAGAAGTTCAGGGAATTAAAACCCAGAAAACTGCACTGAACACTTACCTGTATAATACATTTACACACACACACACACACACATTTATATTCAGGCCTCATGAGCAACATTTAAGAGCAGTAACTGCATGCAAACTCTTCTATAGTCTTTTCATCCCACCATATAAATTTCCTTCACTAAGGCAGACAGATTTCTCAAATTGCAGGTGCAGTCTCATTCCTCTCCAGAGCCGAGGCCCCGGGCTTTTCTCCCAGGGCCACAGCACCTTGGCAGAGTGGCTGACTTGTGGGGTCAGAGCTGGGCCTGAGATTTCCAAACAGCTCCTCTTTGAAGGTAGTGACTCAGCCTGGTCAAAGCCGTCAGTCACACAGCCACCTAGGGACAACCACATTGAGCCAAATGTGCACATCTCAGGCCCTGTGACCAACCCACCGATACTTTCTTAATGACACTGAGCAACTGGCACAGAACACGTCCCCTCAGCCACTGAGCCCCTCCTCCAGCTAACCTCTCCGCCCTCTCATTCATCCACCCTGAGGGAGAGGCATGCAGGCCAGAGGAAGTATGACTCATCTGTGTAACAAGATGCATTCTTCTGAATTCTCTGCAGACGTGTTGTTTGCTAAGTGAAGAGCACAGGAGAGTATGGCGCAGAGAGAGATAAAGAAGTGAGGACACAGAAAAGAAACAATAACCAAGGGGTCGACTACGTGTGAGAGTAAGAAAAAGGGATGGGGTGGGAATGATGGGGCAAGAGCGAGTCATCACTTGTGTGGGTTCCCTGGTCCACACAGATCAACATTTCCTCCAACTCCACAGAGAGAATCCTTGGCTTGTGTTAGGGGTTTTCTGAATCACAGATGGAGACTCCAAGTACTACATCTAAGGCTAATCCATCAGGATTCACACAGGGGGAAAGAAAGCGACAAATGACAACAACAGAGAGGTTTCAACGTGCGATTCTGCTGAGCATGCAGAGGACAATGTGGCACAAGAAAAGAAGTATGAAGGAAAAGTGCTAAATCATCGGGTCGAACACATCCACCCCAGCTCCTTTCCAACTAACACCACATCTGCACAACTTGGCACTCGCCCCTACAGATCATGAGCCTCACACGCCACATTGCACACAGTCTCCAACTTCTACATGAAGCTATTTCTGGACCAGCCCACATAAACATTGTCTGAAATCACAAAACAAATGAAAAGAAGCTACACACAGCCTTCAGGTGTGATCAGCTGACACTGACAATCTCCCACCAGTTTACTGTCAGTGTAGGATGAACCTGAGTGATGTGGTAGTAAAACACATCCAAGACTTCACTATTTAAAAACTTACTAAGCAGGCTTAAGAGTATGGACATAATTAAACCTGACCCTCTCTGACTTTTCTCTCTGAGTCTGCAGATTGGCATTCAAACATGAGATATTCTTCAGTGTTATGACATTGCTGCAGAGTGAACACACATTCAATCAAGCCTGGTTCTGCCTCTAAATTACCACGAAATGCATGTAGTCTGCAGAAGGCAGATGATAATAGCATTTGGGAATAGGGCTGCAACTAACGATCATTTTAATATTCGATTAATCTGTCGAGTATTTTCTTGATTAATCAATTAGTTGTTTGGTCTATAAAATGTCAGAAAATGGCGATTAGTGTCTCCCAAACCCCAAGAGGACGTCCTCAATGTCTTAATTTTTAAGAAGTTTGACCTTTTTTTCCTTTAAAAAATGACTCAACCAATTAGATCGATTACTAACATAGCTAATGATTAATAGGCCTGTCACGATAACTCCTTTTGTTGGACAATATATCGTCCCAGAAATAATTGTGATTAAAGATATTGTCATTTTAAGACCATTTCATGCCACTTACATAATGATAATATAATAGCATAATAATGCAAGTACACCCTTTCAAAGAGCAACTGTTTTTTTATTCTTAAGAATATTCAGACAAAAAATAAATACATATACTAAATACATAGAATTGACTCTCAGGCTCTGTTAACACAAACTGCACTAAATATTACACATTTGGCACAGGGGTATAGATAGGGCTGGGCAATAAAACAATGATATTATTGAGATATAATTTTCCTCAATAACAATATATTATTAATACATACATACAATACATTTTTAATAAATGTTTGATTTAATTAATTTGAATCACCAACAAATAAGCGCTTATTTTTTCTATTAAGATATTTATTTTGTTGAGGAAAAGGAACTGAAAGAAGATTTTATCATAATTGTTTTGAATGTTCTACCTCAGATTTGTTAAGTGATCCACTGTTTGATATCAAGTGTTTGTTCTGAACATAAAGAATTTAAAACCACAAGTAATCGTCTGGTTTCTTCAACTTTCACTCAGGAGCAAAAATCAGCTTTCTAAACCAACTAAGAAATAATGATTTGACATTTATCGTGATAATTATCATTATTGAACGATATTACATTTTTTGAATCTGACTAGTCCTATATGCTCCGGTTCACGTCCTGGGTTGGAGTTGGATGTGGACATGAATCAGTCTATGTGATGTATAATTCAACAGGTTCGCTGCCTAATGTTATCGGCACATTTGCTCAAATACATGTTTTATCTGAAGGTGTTTAGCCATTTATTTCCCCAGTCTGACTAATCAGCGCACTTCTCTGTACAGGGGGAACTTCTGTAAGACACTAGAGCATGCTGGGTAGGTTTATAAAGTGCAGGAGAAAATGGTATGGTGGGGGGTTGGTGGCTCCTGTAGCGCATGGTGGTTTATGTGACTCATACTAGCCTTGTGGTAGCGACGAACACATTCTGTCGCAAGACTAATTATGAATGTTCATGATCTTATTTTTTGGTACTAAGTTCAAATCTAGGAAGGCCGCTATGTCATTGCTGACATACCGTTAATTGGCTCTCCTCTCTCATTCGACTAAAAGCCAAATTATTCCCACACTGGAGCGGTGAAATGTGGCTTGGAAACCAAGTCTATCTTGACGAACACTACAAACTTTCTAGCTGGAGTTAGATAGTCTTCGAGAACACCATCAATTAAAATTGTCCTAATACACCTAATAGTGTCAAGTAACACGTTCTCTTTACCTGTCGCTGTCCGCTCTGTGTGTGTGGAGGAGCTCCCCCGCCTCCAACACAGAGAGCAGACGAGAGGAGAAGCAGAAGCAGCAGCAGCAGCGTGACTGGCTGAAATGTTGCGACGTAAACAAACACGCATGTAAACACAATGAGCAATACCGAGGTCATGTTCATATATCGTACGATTAGTCAATATATTTACAGGGCTAGCAATTAATTTAATATTTGACAACTTATCTATGAATCGCTGCAGCTGTATTTGGGAATATAATGTAATAATTGTAATTTCCCAATAAGATGTCAGTACAGGAGCTGTTGCCCCGATTTGTACGATTCATTATTAATAACATCTCTGTGGCTGCTGCTGTGCAGACAGAGCTGCGCTGTTTAGCCAGTTGTTGGTGCTACCAATTTAAGTTTAAACTTTTTTTCCCATTTAAAACTGACAGAAGGCCCCATCTCTGCTAAATTAAAACGGTCTCTGGGTATTCTGCCATTTTACCTGGAAGTGAATTTTGTATCTGCCACAGTAATGATAAAAACAGATACCAAATACCAAGAAGAAAGCCCCGTTCTTATTATTTAAGCTGTGCCAGCTTAGCAAGCTTCTCTTCCTGCACACAGCTCCAAAGTCTCCAAAGAGTGTGAATCATATAAGCATATCAATTGCTTCTACTGAGTAAAGAAAAAAAGCTTAAGAGAAACACGCTGATGCTGAGGACCTATCACAACTCAAGGACAAAACATACAATTTGATGAATTATTAAATCCTTCAAGGCATTCAAAAGTTAAGCCAGTCTTACTCATTTAGGGCTTGGGTTATTCATTGGCACCTGAGTAAGCAAAATCTCAAATGACACAGCTACGTATAATGCATTTACTTGGAGAACGTTTGTTTTACATTGTCATTAAGCGCCGCATTAACTCCCCTTAAACAGAGGGGATTTGTAGGTCCTGCTTTCTGTGGCACATTTAGTGCACTACAACCACCAAACACATCTTCAGACTCTTCATGTGCCTCGTCGTGTTCCTAGACTTGAACTTAGTACCCGGAAATACATGAACATGCATAATTAGACTTGCGACAGAATGTGTTCGTCTTTTTGCTACCACAAGGCTGGAATGAGTCACAGAAACCACCATGCGCTACAGGAGCCACCATGCCCCCCACCACCCTCCCGCCACACCATTTTCTCCTGCACTTTATAAACCTACCCAGCATGCTCTAGTGTCTTACAGTAGTTCCCCCTGTACAGAGAAGGGCGCTGATTAGTCAGACTGGGGAAATAAATGGCTAATCACTTTCAGATAAAACATGTATCTGAGCAAATAGTCCCGAAAATATTAGGCAACGAACCAGTTGAATTAAACATCACATAGTTCCTCCACTGATTCATGTCCACATCCAACTCCAACCCAGGACGTGAAGCGAAGCATATAGGACTAGTACGCTGCCAGATTCAACTCAATAGACTGGGAGGAGGTGGGATAGGGAGAACTAGGCAGTGTATTGCTGGATGAATAAAAAATGAAAGTGTAGTGCTTCAGTAAATTCGCTCTCTCCATCCCATGAAGAGGGCGGGTGGTAAAGGGGTGGGGGTGACGGTGGAGTAGAGGCTCGTTTGAAAACTGAACCAGTGCTGCATTCCCACATCCACCCGTATCCAGCGAGGGGCTCTTTAAAAATTCATTAATTTACAGCAAAAATAGATTAAAGCACCCAGCTGAGCAAAACTCAAAATTTGGCTCCCGAATAACATTAATGATAAAACATCTCCCTCAAGCTCGGGGGGAGGGTTGCCTGAAGAAAGAGTGCTGGCTTTTTTCACCTTACAACACCTTGAGAATAATTTATTTTCAATCATCACTAAAATAATGCGTTTCTAATTGTCATTTTTAATTATGCTTTTCTTCGGATGGGAAAAAAAAAAAAAAAAAAAGAGCTGAGCAAAAACCTGCATAAACTAATTAAAATCCATCCAAGGACCTGTCATTCCCATGGTGCTATAACCAATGTCATTCTATTCAGCGCTTGATATCTCAGCTACAGAGACTCAATGACAGCTGCTCAAGGCCTCCAAAAAATGCCTAGAACTGCAGTTACAGTAATTGCTCTGGCCAGCACTAAATGAGGTTCACTTAAGTGCAATTATCCCCCTCTGATCTCTCACATAAAGAGACTTCTTTAACATGGAGAAGTGGGCTCACACAATGTGACTGCAAACAAGATTCAAATTGGAATCAGGGAGGCATTTCCAGCAGATGAATGGCTTCATAGCTCATCTGCATTCTAGTGATGCACAGCGTTGCTAATGAAGACTGAGCCAGTCCCATCTCACCACCACAGCTTCCATAGGAGCAAAACTTCTCACCGGCTGTAAGCAGAGTACGGGGAGAAATTTCTAAACGAAAAATGCTCAGTCATTTGGCCTGAGCCGCATTTAGAGGACAGCCCAGCCTCCATGCAGAGTAAACAGCTGTTGGAAAGAAAAGGAAGATTTTTTTTTTGCCAAATCCAAGGTGAAAAACACACTGAAGGACAAGATGAAGTGAAGAGAAAGAAACTCCAACTTAAAATAACTACACATTTCAGTGCAGAAAGGAACTGAAACTAGCCCACTTTTTCACCTTTTTTTAAGTCATAAAAATACTAAACGGAGGCCTCTGACCAATGGCATCACCACTACAACATGCCAACCGCCGTCCTCATGAATAAAATGCCATGTGCCAATCGCATAACACAATAGGTTTTCAGCCTGAGGGGTAAGATGTGGCAGTCTAATAGGGGTTGCTACATAGGGTAGGCTACCTTTTGGGTGCTGTCCAACTGCACAGAGTAGGGTGGGAGAGGGGCTGTGATGGGCATTCAAGTTGCCACAGGCTCAACCACCACCAGGAGTCTGATAACTGCATCTCACGGATGGCCATTTGAATAATCACTTCAACAAGGGGAGAAATTAAAAAGCCTCTCAGTGAGGGCCAGGCACGGAGCCACATCCTGAATAACAAATGAGAAGCTTGTACTCAAAAAGTAGAAACCTGTTCCAAATTCACTCGACTATACTGACCTTTGACATCAATCCAAATCATCATGTCATGTCATTATTCTCTTTTGTCTATTCAATTATACACCAATCACTCCCAAGATGAACATTACCTGTGACACAACGATGAATGTCAACATCTGTTTACACGTAGTTATTCTATATTCCCTGTCTCTTATATATGATGTCACTTTTCTTCAGTGATTATACATAAATGTGCTGCTGGCGCCACACACACACACACCCACACACAACACAGGAAGACCTTGGAGAAGTAGGTGTCATGTTTTTAAACCATTAAGCAATAGACCAGTGCAGGCTGAAACCGCCATTAAAGAGAAGCTGTATCACATTCTCCCATTCACACTTTTAAATGGTTACTATGAGAATAAACAACTGTGTAATCTTCTCATTACTTTCGTCACAACTATTCAGTCCATTCATCAAAACCTCAAGGTTGTTTTTTTTTGTTTTTTTTTAAAGGATCAATAAAAAGTCACTCATTCGTGATTTGAGGTAAAATAGCAAATAAGAGGCATCCTATCACCAAAAACAAGCATAAACAGGATCCTTTAAGTCTGAGCATGCACAACATAACTGAATAACCACATTGCTTATAAACTAAAAAAAAAAAGTGAATTTGATGGATAATTTAGTAGTAGCGCTCTAAGGAACAACTTTTACAATGTGTGTGGTGTGATTCATATTTCTGCATGCAATCTGTCGGCTGTGCTCTTAAGTCTATTCTTTAACAGCACAGCCAGCAAACAACAGCAACATGTCACTTCCGCTGCCTATGCCAATTATTACACTGGTGTATTTAACAGAGTTGTTTCAATTGACATAAATGACTGCTTGTGAAAAGAACACTGAATTTCATGAATGGCATTAAGGATCAAAGCATTTTTCTAAAAGGAGTTAAGATGTCTTAGGGCAGGGGGCACTGCAACAAAACACCAATTAACATGAACTGCACATGGAGCCTCTTTGGTATAGTTTGTTGAAAAACTCAGAGAGCGACAGAAAGTACAGCAGCCGGACCATTCACAGAATAAGACAAGTGTGACAAACTCTTTTCTAGAAACTGTAAGAAACAAAACTACTCTGGCTTATCTTACCTGGATGGGGCAACATCAAAACTTAAACACTGTGTCTTCTAAAGCTGCATGCACCATAGCCTTGATCCAGACAGCTCTGTACTCCTGCTATTTAAAGGATGGGTGATTAAGAAGCAAACCAGGTCTGACCTTTTATTGTGGGTGCTGACTAATGCTATCGGCATTTTGTTAGTTGAAGCAGAAAGTCTGGCAGGGTTGGGATGTTCGAGGGGGAATTTATAATGTTTTGTTTTAGTCATGAATTTAACCTCTTATGCTGGCTTTATGGCAGAATAAACTCAAGCATAAGAGTAAAGGACCATGATCTAATTTGCACCCCAGTCATAAAAGTAACAACATGACATCATTGACAAAACCTGCACAAGTTGACAGCAGGGGCAAATTAAGAGTTCAGCCATCCATCCTCTAATAAAGGCCGTCAGGATAAAGCAAGGGCACTGTTTTGTATACAGCTGCACGCAAATGCCACAGCTGTTTAGTTTAAAGTCGTAGCATTAACTAAATCAGTGTCTGTCCTGTGCGATCACACAAAGCAACTGGTCAAACATCAAAGCAAAGAGACGCATGCTCTGAGAAACGTCTTGCAACACCGTCTGTGCCATCTCAGGGCAATCCACAAGGGTATACCACCACCAGAGGCTAGACACAGCCCCAAGATCAAATTCAGTAGCACAAAATATACCTGAAACATGCTTTGCACTTGTTGATTGTCCAGCCACTGCGCCTTTTCATACAGGTCGACTAGTTTTACACCCGAGGATAATTATTTTCTAGAGGAATTTAAGCCGCATGAGAAACAGACGAATGACAGACGAGAAAACACACCGCAACAGCTGTGAGTCAAATACCACCAGAGCACGCAGGAAGGCTAAATGACACTTGGTTCATATATACAGACGCACTTCTTGCTGGACTTACCACGTCTCACATACTAAACCGCTAGCTAACGATAGCTGGGATAGGTCATTTATATCCACCTAATGCAAGGAAAGCACACACACACCCCTCGTCCTGGCCCTGGAGAAAGCAACGACAGCGCTCTGCTAAAGTTAGCTGGCTACCAAAACTGGCTAGCTAGCTGTCAAAGTTGCCCTGTCAGTTGTCACCGGTTGCACGGCGGTGCTAGCAGGCTAACGCAGGAGCTGTCAACTTGGAGAGTTACTACAAAACGGCCGGGGTGTTTCTAACACTGACCACAGGGAAACAGCCTGGCTCTCAGAGAGGAAAAAAATGTGTCCCCGCAGAACCCGCCACCGCATGCGAAAAGCTGTGTGTCAGGGCCTGTTCACCGGGCTCAATCCCCAGAACTTCAGTGCAGCACACTTCCCCGTGAAAGTCGTCCATTTCGTGGGCCTTAGTTCAACTTCCATGCCCGTGTAGCTCACTTACTCTGGGTGAAAGCTGCTGTGACGGTGGCTCTCTGTAATCCTGACGGTAGTTTCAGAGTAACTGCCCCCTCCCCTTCCTTCCACCTCCTCTTCTTCAGCTAGCAGGGGCTCCCCGGAGGTGTCCCGTGCTCTTGACGTTATCGTCCTGTGCAAAGAGCCGCCGTTGTCGTAGCTTCGCCGGTGTGCCCGCGGTGCCGTGGCGTTCCTCCTCAGCTTCTCTCCGCCTTCTCCTGTTCGCCTTTCTCTCGGCGGCCGAGCCAACATCCGGGACTCTCCCCCCAGTTTGGGTTAAGTGCCCGGAACTACTTTCACATACGACGACGCGCACGCAGGGTTTTTTTCCCCTCCTTCTCACCACCAACCTGCCGCCACAGAAACTAGCGCGCGGTCAAAGGCACAAGCCCGCATTGAAAACAACAGCGGGTGCACCCACACGTGAACTTTCCTGTCAATCAGTTAATCAACAAATCAGCGTTATTCAACCAAAGCGCCTTCTAGACATGGCTTTATAAAGATACAAGTAATAACACATAGGACCAGGATCACGGAATAAAAGCAGAAAAACGTATATAGATAGTCCAAATGGGCACCACCGTCTGATAGGTAACCTTTTATATAGGGTTTGTAACGTCTAATTAATGACTTTATTAAAGGGTCATAAATAATTTACACATGCTTAATAGATTCCTTACAAGCCGTTAATAAGTAGCCTGTAACTTTTTGGGTTGCCAGGTTGTGAAAAATCCCTTTTACTGGTGTGTTTCCTTTCTATTTAGAAGTATTGCAATTATGCATGATGATCTGATGATGACATTAATCTATTAATAAATGCTTGTGGGTTTCACATTTTCTAAGCCTGTAAGTCTGCTGTTATAGGTATGCTACACTCTGTCCAGAAATGAAAGTCCTCCATTAGAGGATAAATAAAATAAGACTTGGCTGCACATTCCCACTGGCAATAGGCCACATAAATACATACATAGATGATTTTGTTTTTTAACTTGGCAACCTAAAACTTATTCTTATTAATGGATGACCTCATCTAGCATTAAAGAGTTAGGCTATTAAGCCATGAGTAACAAACTTATTCTTAAGTTTCTTATTCTAAAGTGGCACCAACAAGAAAAAACCTAAAGAATACAGAAGCTGATGAAAACATATCCAAGAGTCTAGTCCATGATTAAAATATGTGCCTTTTGAAAGTAGCCCATGTTTCAGAGAAATAAAATAATTTATAGAAAAGGTGGGCATGGACAGCATATAGGCCTGCAGTTTAGCTAGG
Source organism: Micropterus dolomieu (assembly GCF_021292245.1). Lineage (NCBI taxonomy): Eukaryota > Metazoa > Chordata > Actinopteri > Centrarchiformes > Centrarchidae > Micropterus > Micropterus dolomieu. Next base: position 17,857,057 of record NC_060167.1, on the reverse strand, counting down.
AGCCCCTAGTTTAGTTTTATATTCTGTTAACGTATAACTAGAGCTGATTTTGACTCCTATAGAGACACAATACATAGGCTACTACATAAGAGATTATTGTACAATTCTAGTTGCAGACCACAGTTGAAAAAATTGCTAACAGTTTTTAACAGTTTTCAACAAATAACATTAATAATTTTTTAATTCACCTTCAGTGCAGTAGTATATATCACAGTTATATCAGAGTTCCCTAGGGCCTAAATGTTGCTGCAAAATTATAGTGGTGAAATTGTGAACTCATTCATTAATAATTGTTTTTCTTGACTTAAAAATAGTCCAATTTAATATATAGTGCGTTTAAAAATTTTTTTTGCATCCCCCTCTAAAATCCAACTATGTCTAACTCACCATTGTAAAGTATGAACCTCAGGGTTAATTAATAAACCTCCAAATTCACATAACAGTTTTTACCAAGGACATGACCTCAGTGTCCTGAATGGTATCTACCGCCTTGGTACTAGTAGAGTGAGTTTACCTTGCCTTGTCTTTTGATTTTCTACTTACCTCCCGAATATAGCTACATGTTTGTGAGTTATAGTTATATCATGTTTTATTATTACTATCAAATATGATATAGAAAGAAAAAGGCTACTATAAGGGTTTTTATGAGTTCTTATGCCAACATGTTATTGTTGAGGTTTACAAGGTTATTTTATGGTTTTACTAATAACTGTAGGTCACTCAAAGATCTAAAGCTTCTGTGTGTCTATGGCAATAGGCAATCAGAAAAATGTCACCATTAGCATAGTGGAAAACAATGGGCCTACACAAAACCAACACAACTCAGTGCACAGCACTGTTCTTTTATCATTTTAAAGTTCATCATAAGTGACATATTCTATTTCTATTATTATCTATATGTTATTTTTTCAATATGAATATTCTATAATCTGAGTGTAGCTGTTTTGTATTGTAACTTATTGACTTTTCATAATTTTTAGATTTGTGCATTTTTTTTTCCATTTCCAATGATAAACACTTTCAGTCCATTTAACTGGTGGTGTCTCTGTAAAAATGAACACAAATATCACTAAAATGTGCGGAAACTAATCAGGTCAATCTACACAATTGAACATGTATCAAAGAAAGCATGCTGAAGTGTGGTCGTCTGTTTAGAAAGGCAACAGCGCCTCTTGTGGGTTGATCACGGGGACTGCTGTTATTAAACCATGAAGATGAGCAGTAAAATGATAAATCATTTTAAATCAGAACATTTACAGCTATAATGACTGGCCCTGCCCTTCTGTTCAAGGGGACGCTTTAGACTGAAACGCAGACATCACTAACGCTGATTATCTGAGACACTAAAAGGTAAAAAGGTTCAGAAAATCAGTCGCTCATTAGTTATTACTATTACCTAGTTATTTAATGCACGGAATTTCCAATAACCCTCTTTACATGTGTTTCAAACCGGACCGTAATTTCTCTCCAAAACATTACACTTCCGCAAAGTAACATTCATATTTTTCCTCTGCAGGTTGTAATTTCTTTTAGGTCATATCAAGTTACTAAGTCATATCCGACTTTAAAAAACAAATATATTAAATTAAAAAAATAATAGGCCAAGATGTCAAATTTGAGGTGAATGTTTCATTATAACCTGGAATTGTGACGACCAAAAATAATTATTTTGTATTAAACAAGTGTATGGCAATGATAACACAGACCTATAGCCTACTCACTTGGTTATTTCCTAGCTTGTACCTATGGGGTTTTGAGTTCTAGCCTATTTATTATAACTTAAATTATTAAGTTCCGTACTACATTTTGGTATTTTTTGAACCTGCAATTTTAGATATAAATTTAATTTAACAGCTGAAACTCACCAGAAATTAGATGTCCAGTGGAGCCTCGCGCACCCAGATGCAACCAGCATTTTTGAGAAAGTAAGCTTTCAGTTTATACAATGCCAAGTTAATGCCGAGTCCAACTACTCAGAAAAATAGAAGGCGTCAGAGGGGACCAAAGAGAAGAACCCACGAGCGCCGCACACCCCACATCAGCCTCAAACACTTCAAAGTGTCCCTGAGTGATGAAACTTGCTGAGTCAGTGGGACAGTCCGGTCGAAAAGATCCCCTTTAAGACAGATTTTCCCCTCCCGTCCTGCGCCACTGATGATGCTTATGTTCATAAGGTGTGACACCTCATATGAAAGTGAGAAAGTAATTGACGCACTACTTCATCAACATTATGCCACCTGGTGACTGCAGTACCGTTTGAGGCCACCGCGGCGCTGACGGGTTTCTTGTGCTTTTATAAAGACCACAGAAAGATTTCAGGAAGTGCAGAAGTTGCCGAGAAGCTCCTTCTGACAGAGAACAACCTCGGAAGCTAAAACAGGACGGTTTTGCAGTTTTGTCTTAAAAATAAGCGTCGCTTGTTTCATTTACGAATTTGTCACGGCGGCAAATTATTGTCAAATAACAGGTAGCGTTACGCAGTGCGCTTTTTATTTGCAGAGTGTGTATGTAAAGGTTTTTCCTCACCTGTCATTACTGAACATATGCAGGTAAATTGTAATGTAAAAAATTGTAAAAAAAAAAAACCGGAAAATGTCCACCTTACTTCTTCCTTGACAAAACAACCTAAAGACTGTTTCCTGTAGCGAATCCTTTAAGCAAAATGTTAAGGTCAAGGTTCACTCACTGTAGGTTCATGCATACTGTGAGGCTTAGGTTTATATTAAGGTAGCCTGTATTAATATAACACTACTGTAACGATTAGTAAGAGCATGTGAAGTCCAGTAACATACTGTGATTTGAAGGTCTATGTTCACAAAGTTCAGTTAGTATTCCAACTGTTTTAGAGAGGTGCTTATTCAACTTTATGGCCAATTTGGAGGTTGTAGTTTGTCTTGTTGTTGCTCCTGAATGCCACTGTGTTTCCAATATTAAGTGTATCGCCACCAATATACAGTGGGTGAAAAAAAAAATATTGGAAACACTTCCCCGCGACCAAAACAGCTTGGGCCCACACTTCCCATAATACGAGCCAATATTCATCTATTAGACACTTTTTTCCTGGTAAATGCCTTCATGTTTTTGCATTCAGGACTCAATGTCACCTTTTACTTGGCTGCAGCTGTATATTCCTCTTTACACCATCAGAGGTGATAATCTCAAACTTTGGAAAGCTCCCCCCAGACCCACAAGTATTATATATATAGTATTAGTACTGTAGTTTAACCTGCATCCTGAACTGTTCATGTTCATATACAAAATCTCTGGAGTTCCCCTTTAAACACAGGTCTCATATTCTGACTTGTCAACATCACTGACAAATCCTCATTCCTCTCTCTCTCATCAGGTGATGGCTGAACCCAGAATATCTTCCATTGATGGGAAGTTAGCTGAAGAATTCGCCGTTCCCTCCCATGCCGAAGAGGTGAAAGAGAAGATGGCTGCTTTTGCCAGGCACCATGCGGCAGCAGGTCGCATGGTGGTTCTCATCACATCAGGAGGCACCAAAGTTCCCCTGGAGTCCCGCACAGTTCGCTTCCTCGATAACTTCAGCAGCGGCAGACGAGGGGCCTCCTCAGCAGAGTATTTCATAGACTCAGGCTACGCTGTCATCTTCCTGCACAGGCATCGCTCGCTCTACCCCTACACACGTATGTTCTCATCCATTAACATGCTGGACGCCCTGAAGTTCAGAGGTGGAGAGGGAGCATCCGGTAACACCGGTGAAGTGGTGGTTAACCAGCAGGTGCTTCCGAACATAGCGAAAGTGCTGAAGCGATACCAGGAAGTGAAAGAAGGCAGACTTCTTCTGCCCATTGAGTTCAGCACTCTGTCAGAGTATCTGCATCTACTCAAAGCAGCAGCACAGGCACTCAGCACAATAGGTACAGACTAACACCAGTTTACAAGTTGAAGTTGTGGCTCTTATCGTTCATAACTTTGTTAATGTTTGTTCTGCACTTAGGATCCAAGGCCATGTTTTACTTGGCTGCAGCTGTGTCTGATTTCTATATCCCAGCATCTGAGATGCCTGAACACAAAATCCAGTCTTCCAATGGACCTCTTCAAGTGAGTATGAAATGTGTCAACAACTACAGGATGGATTGTCATGAAATCTTGTAGACATTTATGGTACCCAGGAGATGATTCCCAGTTACACTGATGATCCTCTAACCTTTCCTCTTGCATCACAAGGTAGACATGTTTTTTAGTTAAATATCTTAACTACCGGTGGATTGGTACACATAATCATGCCCTCCTCACAAATTTTTTTTATCACTATGGTGATCCCTTAAACTTTTAATGTTGCACCATTTTTTATTCAATCGTATTTAGATACTGCCAATTCGTAAAATGTCATCTTATTGCCCTTCTCGTATAGAGCAGGTAGACCCAACAATTACCACCGTGATCAAGTGCGTTTATGTCCAACACTTTTGTTTAGGACTATCTACCTGTACTAATTACATTCCCATTAGCCTCAGCTATAATGTGCGCTAATCAGCTCATGTCTGCATGCTAATGCTCTAAACTGAGATGGTGAAAAAAAATAAGCATACCAGCTTAATATCAGCAGAATGTTTGCATGCTAGTGTTAGTATTTAGCTGCAAGCACCTCACTGCTTAGTTAAAGCCTCAAAGAGCAGACTGTAGACGCTTTGTCTTGTTACTAATGACAACATACTTTTTCTCCCCTTCAGCTCAGCATGAACATGGTCCCAAAGATACTGTCCCCCCTGGTGAAGGACTGGGCACCTCAGGCATTTGTCATATCTTTTAAGCTGGAGACAGATGCAGCCATCCTGCTGGACAGGGCTCGCCGGGCTCTGGACACCTACAGGCACCAGGCTGTTGTGGCCAACGTACTGGACTCTAGACGGGGATATGTGGTGGTGGTGACCCCTGAGACTCAGGTTGAGCTGATCCTCACAGAGGAGGATGAGAAGAATGAGGTGGAGATTGAAGAGAGGATAGTGAGCAACCTGACATCCGCACACAACAAGTTCATAACTCAGCAAGGAGGTTGACTGTAATCATCTGCACTGCATGTCTGAGCCAATGGCATTTAAGTCATTGTCTGTGCTCTTACCTGATCCTGAGCTTGGCTTAAATTCCTACTTGCCTCTTCTCCTGAAAAGTTACTGTATATTCAGTATGTTGTTTGGTTGCATAACGTTGGTAATAACTGTAACTATGAACACATATCCATCCCTTGCCCTTTTAACATGCTCTAAAAACAGGCCTCTATGCTTATAGTGCGGTCTCTGTACAGGGACAATATGTTATTGAAAATGTTTATTCACATTGCACAATGAATCTAGAACAGAAAAACATTTTTATGTCTTTTCTACAATAGTGACTGACAGTTGATTACTTCAGTGATGTGCTTTCCTACACAGGTCACCTATAATAAACATTTCTAAGTACAGTCCATTAGTCTTATTTTTCAATCCTACACCTGGCAGCATATTTTGGATTCTCTCTTGGTTACTTAAGTTTAACGCTCTTCTTGACACCAGCACGAATTCCAGACAGCTCTCCACTGTATCTCTTGTCCTCCCGACGAACCTCCCGGACCTGGCACATATGAACTACAGTTTCAGTATCGATCTTGGAAAAGTGTTTGACATATCAACACATCCTCATAAAATAAAAAGGTATCTTTAATGTGTGGAATACAAACCTGGCCCTTTCTGCGGATTTTGGCCCGCCTGAACTTCTCTCTGTGCTTGACTCTGGGATTACGGTCAATTTTCTTCCTCTTTGGTGTGAGTCCTTTGTTCTTGGCCATCTGTGGAATTGGTAGCGGCACATAATGAGAATAAGTCTTCACAAGTGACAAAGTCTAACATGGATGGACTGTTCATTATTTATAGGGGCGGGGGCTGGGGTAGGACTGTTTTATATTTATCCACCGGAGCTCCAAATATTTTTCCTTGAGCCTCCCTGAGTGACTGGAGGAAAATGCATGACCCTCACTCCATCATAAATAACCAAATAGGTAGCTAGTATTGGAGAAAGTAAAAAAACAAAGGCTGACATATTCCAACCATTACATTTAAGAGTGACTCTTAAATGTAATGGTTGCCCCCCCCCTTCCCTCGTCAGGAAAAAAGAAGCCCAATGTACTGTGTCCTTTCCTATAGTACTGCAAAGGCTACCTATTCCAGCTCTGAAACAAAAATAAGACCCTAAGTTAGTCCAGCCAATGCAATAAGCCAACAGCACAGAGGGACTGAGAGTTATCACCAAATCAAACAGCTCATTTCTTAAGCAAAATGCAAATCCTCATAAATATTTGCATCTTCACACAAGTTATGGGTGCATGACCAACAAAGTTGAATAAGCCTACACAACAAACGCACACACACAACATTAGCGACATTTGCATATTAATGATGGTTTTCCCAAATAAACGTAACATATGCAACAGTGGCAACAGTGGCCAGAATAATCTCAGTTGGCACGATGGTCTTAAAAATATTAAGGCCAAAATAATTTTTTAGAATATAATAGTGTGTGTGATCTGCCTGAGCACATCTGGAGTAGTCTGGCTTTCATTGTGTTTGGATGTTAGGTCGGTGTAAACACAATTAGTGGCCCACAACGTGCTGGCATCCATGCTGAACACAACTTTATAGCCAACATGTATTTGTTTTTAGCTAACATAAAATATACAAAGTGAGAAGGCTGAAAGAGATGGACCTCTAATGACGGATGATGCGGGTACTGCAACACCATGGGACAAACTGAATATTTTTTCATACAAAAAGAAAGAAATAACTTCATGTGGGCCATTACATTTGCTGAATTTACAATTGAATGAAGAATTTATCAGAGACAGTGTTTCACAAAGTGAAAAGGTTTCCCCTCAATCAGCAAATCAATGTGATTTTTTAAGGGAGTCTGTGGAGAATTTGTCCCCATTACACATGTGCAGAATTTTCTCTGGAGGACAGATCTGAACTCAGTGAGGATAAAATTGCACTAAAAATACCAGGTGTAAACACAAAGGCAAGATCTGATTTATTATAAAGGTGTAAATGGGGTGTTTCACCAAATTCTGACATGGTGAGGACTGTTCAACTGCACTGCGGCGGTTAAGGTGGGGTGTTAGGTGGGTTTAGGTAGGTATGAGAGATAAGTTATGTATTTGAAAAGTAAAAAAACATACACTATATAAAATAATAACAAATACAACCATTTAAAAAGGTGTATATCGCCCACTGCCAAAAATCAAAGTCCCTCCCCTGTCATATTTGACAAGCCTCCCCCTTCCAATATTCTGTTAATCATAAATATACTCTGGGTGGAAGCATCTGACTGCAAACACTCATATTTCAGTGTGTGACTGGTTGTACCTGGTATGTGATTCCTCTCTTAGCATCTGGGTCCAGCTCTTCTTCATCTTGATTCTCCTCCAACCTGCAACAAATTGACAATTTGTCAGACCCCGAATTGATTTAATCAACTGTGATTTGAAGCATCAGATCATACTTACTCTTCAGCTTCTGGGTCACTGCGCTTTCTCTTCAGTTTCACCCGCTCCTCCACCTCTTTGTAGAAACGTAAAGCCGCTTCCTCATCCAGGTCAGAGTCCGAGTCCTCCTCAACCTCAAGAGCAGTTTCACCAGAATCCTGCCAACAATGTGAACTTGTTACCATTCAAGCAGACTCAAAGTGAGGATGCCATTCAGGTGAGTAAACGGAGGTAACAAACCCCACAAAAATCTCACCTTTTTCTTCTTACTTGAGAGTCTAGGCTTCTTGACCTCTGTTGATCTGCTGCTGGCCTTATTCTCCTCACCGGCTAGTAGCTTGCGAAACTGTGGTGCAAGTCGATCATCTACTGAACCTAGTTCATTGATGAGCTACAGGCAGGTATTGAAAAGTCAGTAATATGGAGTGGTAGTGTGATGTCCCAGCCCATGTAGTTATTGGTGCCATCGTCAAACAGTAGTAGTATCAAACAGTGACACACTAAAGGATGCCGTGCATGTTGTCTTGACTGTTGGACATTCAGGGCAGGAACACATTCGCTAACATGTCCCACTTTCAGCAGGTGTTAAAGTCAACGTGTGGACTTACATTTCTGTAGGTGAGCAGTCTTTCAATCACAGGATGGTTATGAGCTGGGATTCGTTTCGCTTTCAGCACCAAGTAGAAACTGATGTTTGTGCAGTAACTGTTGCAGGAAAGGGTCATTTGGTCATTCAACGAACAACTGTGACATGATTTAGCAATATGTAAATACAATTTAACTGCAACTTACTTAAGATAAAGTTGCTGTTTTGTCTTGAGGTAGTCAGCACCCTTTGGAAAACAGTAATTCACATACTTAATTACCATTGCTACATGACATTATTGGTAGTACTCCCCAACATGGCACCAAATATCACGTGTCCCTGTGTACTATACAGCTACACAGAGAGAAAAATTATCATTAATGAATCTAACAATAGTCATTCAATTTCAAAAAAGAAATTGCTGTTAGGTAAGGATAATATATACAAATATATTATAAACAAACTATAGGTAGTGTCTCATATAAATTTAATACAATTCTACTGAGTTGCAGATGCTCTAAGACTGACTGAAAAGGACAGTATGAATTCAGTTCATGGTAAAAATATTTCAAACTTCCTGAGTTACTTTAAAAACAAACTATCTCTGATTTACATAACTAAAGATCTGTCTCTGTTTTGCACTACTACATCTGTGAGACAGAACGACTAAAACTACCATAGAAGTAAAGAGAGTCTCCTTGTTCAATGATTTGTTCCATGATAATTAAAAAGGACAAATGCATGTTGATAAATCTTTAAATCTGCAAACTGATATGAGCCACTTGGGGGCAGCTAAAGCAAGTCCTGAACACAACATTATCATATCCTCACCTTCTAAGTTGATATGATGATTTTGTTAGCAACAGTTGCTTATTTACATCATCATACATATCATGCAGTAACGGAGCAACAATATAATTTATTTGAAGTTTCTGATCACCCGTTTTCACTCTCCTCTAGCTCGGTTTTTGGACTCTACCAACTCCTTAGGGAAACGTCTAGCTCTTAAGCTGCTAAATGCTTCACTATGTTCACCAGCTAGTTGCTCAGCATGTCAGTCGGCTGTACAGGTAGTTTACAGTGGGGTTTTAAAACTTTTGTCACTGAAAACATTATAGCTGCTTTTAAATCAGGTGACAAATTCACAGCTAGAAATGAAGCTAAATGCACTCACCTTTCCTGGTGGGATCTTTCCATCCTTGACCATCTGTACGAGTGGCTGCAGCTCATCCTTTAGTTCAGTAAGCTGCACACATCGTGCCATAACAAAGATTATTCACATCAATTACATGTTGGTCTGTGGTAACTAAGCAAATATCCTTTGGCTCAATAAATCTGAGGTTGTTTTACCTTTGCCTTAAAGTCCTGAATAAGTTCAAGCAGCTCTGGTGACTCCTTCTTCAAAAGTTTCATTTTTTCCTTCTGGGACATCTGCTTCAGGTCTTTCACAATCCTCTCCTCCTTTTCTACAGTTTTGCTTTCATCCTTCTCCTCCACAGCAAAGTCCTTCATTTAGACAGCCACATAAGACAACCAAAAAAACCACAAACGTTTATCATTTTATCATCACATGTGGAATTAACTGGACGTTAATCAGCTAATCAGAACTAGGTTGACAGGAGAGGTTTAGAAAATACCTGAAAAAAGTTTAAATCATAATCCTCCTCGCTCAGATTTGCAGCTAAACGTTTTTGGATGTTTTTAGCCTCTTCTTCTTCCTCTAGTTCCTCAGCTTCCAACTCTTCTTGAGATTTCCCTTCTGTAATAACACAGTTATATGTTGCATAAGAAAATATTAGCCACACTGATAACAAAACCATCACCAACTTGCTGAAATATTTTTGGAGATATGAGACGCTTACTGGTGGGCACGTAGTCAGTGTCATAAAACATCTTCTTCTTGGTGCCCCATGCCATTTCATTAGGAAGATCTGAGGAAGACAACCAAAATACAGTTAAACTGCTAGTATGACTATAAACCAAACATAAGAAATTATGATTTTGTGTTTACCTTCTTCTTTTTTTCCCTCTAGATCACTCTCCATGTCTGTGCCCTGTTCCTGGTCATCTTCTTCTTCCTCCTCCTCCTCCGACTCAGAGTCATCCAGGGCCATGACTTCCTCCTGTGAAAATCAGATGAGCTTGGATTTGTTCTTGAACTTACTGAATTTCCTGACAGTAAATCCAAACAAACACACAATCCATCACCTCATCATCCAGTTCCTCCAGGTCGCTCTCAATTTGAACACCACTGGCGAGAAGTTTCTATGGCAAAGAGATTAAAAACAGTTAAGAGAAGATAACAGCACCACACACTGACCAAAGAACTACTTATGGAGGTTAACTTACTGCGATCTTCTCATCGTGAAACTCATCGATTTTGTCCTTTGTGTACTGTGATGATTTCTGAAGGGAAGAGGAGAGACAAAGCTGAGCTTATGTGGTTGTTGAAGGTTAAAAGTAGCTTGTGAGAAAAATTATCACAATATGAGACTAGATACCCCCAGATTGTGATTCTAACATGAGAGAAAAGTGGTACAAATTTCTGAACGTAGTATTGTTTTTAACTTTTAACTATTTTGGCCTTCATTTCCACATCACTACTGACTGTTCTTGTCCTAGACATCATACTAGCCTTCTCTAGTTTAGATTTATCACTTTATACCAGAACCAACGGTCAAAACATTTCTGATATTATTGATGAAAAACTCTAATGAAAAATAATGGTAGAAAAATCACATCACTGACAGTTATGGAAAAACACACCAGGTGCACCTAGGGCCGGACGATATGGTCAAAAATTTTATCACAATAAAAAGTTTAATATCTTTCGATATCGATTCTTATCATATTCACATAGTTATTTCTTTCAAGTTTAAAGGCTGATTTTTGCTCCTGAGTGAAAGTTGAAGAAACCTGATGGTTACACTTGAGGCCAAACAGTGGATCACTTCACAGTTCTGAGGTAGAACATTCAAAACAATTATGATAAAATATTTTTTCATCAACAAAATAAACATCTTAATAAAAAACTTAAGTCCTTATTCGTATATGATTCAAGTGAATAACATCAAACATTTATAGAACATTTTTTATATTGCTATTGAAAAAAAATGATATTGCGATAATGATTGTTATTGTTTTATTGTCCAGCCCTAGGTGCACCTCCTTACCTTTTGGACAGTACTGTACTGTCCAAAATGTAAGAAGACCAAAACACCAGAGTGCAGTCAGCACACATTGGACCTGTTTTCAAACAATAAAATAACAATAAAAATACTTTTTAAAATTTCAACCGTTTACAAAGCAATATTCCTTGAATTTTGGGAAATCAATTCCCTTTCTTGGAGACAAAAAATGCTGCAACATTTGAATACACCAATAAATAAATAGAATCACCATATAGGATGCATACAGTGTCATACAAAATTGTTGAACCTCTCTTAGTAGATGTTTTCCCTGGGCTTTCCTCATGAGTAATACTGTAGTAATAAAATAAAACCTGTGACCCAGTGGCACATTTTAAAGACATTTAACTCTTTCCAATTGGAAGCATACTGTACATATAACAACACACTGGCTGTGATTGACCTTTCTATCAGTGTTACAAACCACATAAAATCCCGCAGACAACACTGTAGCCAGAAGTGAGTGCCGAGTACTCTTACCTTATTTTTTTTACATTTACATTTATTCATTTAGCTGACGCTTTTATCCAAAGCGACTTACAATTGCTATACATGTCAGAGGTCGCACGCCTCTGGAGCAAAGGTCGAACCCAGGTCTCCCACACCAAAGGCAAGCATCTTATATATGCGTCATCACCACCTCTTACCTTATCAGGGACAGGCATGTTCTTGTAGGTTTCAGGGTCATCTTCATCATATCGCTCTGTCTTTTTAGGCCCTTGTATCTGCCTACCCCTGAGCAATAAAAGAAAGGAGAAAGTGGTGTCCTAAAGGTTGTTTACATCATTACAATTTCATTTATGTTCTTGTCGGTCCTAGTGGGAAATGTGGGGACTACAAAAAGCTACAGGTTAACAGAGTAGGGAGGCTAGGTTTAACGTTAGCAGTCACATTAAAACATGCAGACTCTAATTTTAGCTAACTTTAGCCAAACTCACCGTTTTGCTCGAACCATGATGGAAATGAATTGAACTGTCTTGCTGCACGTTAGCAAACAAAAAGTGCGTTAGAAAGTTGAACAAACAACACGTTTCGACGGCAGTGTTCATATGTGGAGATGAAAACGGTAAATATCCAGTTTGCGTTGAGTTGAACACATTTCTTCAGTGGTTACCATGTGCTTCCGGATCTTCTTTTTCTTCGTCAATTTTAATGGCGGTGTATAAAGTAATGTGAAACGCGCATACCGCCTCCTACTGTACTGGAGTGTGTGACATCATTTTATTTATGGGTTTCAGTTTTAATACATTTGTTTATAGCTTGAAATCAATCAAATGACATGCAAATAACAATATATATATATGTGCAGAGAGAGAGGGAAAAAGACTCAACCTCAACATAAAAAAACCTAGATTAATAAACATAGATTAAAATTTTCTTTAAAAAGATTCTTTGGAGGATATTATTTTAACCAAGTGGGGTAGAGAGTTTCATAAATTAAGACCCCTGTATCTGATAGAAAACTGTGTTTCCTTAAGAATAAAGCCTTTCTCCTACTTCACTTTCATTGTTTGTTCCCTATCTCCAGCAAGTCTTTAATTGGTCATTCAAACCCAAAATACATTAAAAGCTAACAAAAAAAACAAAATATTTAACTGTCTATTCTGTTTCATTATAAATATTTTTTTCTCTTTGTTGTTCAACAGTGAGATTTTCACTACATAATGGTTTGAAAGAGTTTTCTCCACTATACCAGCAATTAACTTCTGCTGAGACATTGTTTTATTTATTATTTCATATGTATTTTACTTGGCTCAATTAGTGTGACTTTAAAAGTGGCCAACAGTTTTTAGACTCACTATCTTTAAATCATAAAGTGTAAACTGCACTTCAAGTCTCCCCAACATCAATTCGTTTAATTCTTATCAGCACATGTTCCTTACAAACATTATATTTATGTCAAACTTTCTTTTTCATTATTTACATACTGTTGTATTAAGTCCAGGATGTTCTGACCTTAATAGTGAAGAAATAACATATTCTTCTGATATCTACCTTCCAACTCTAACAAACCTTTGATCTCAGCATGTTGTCTTCATCCCATATTCTCTGCCAAGCCTTCATAATTTATCAACAACTTTATTGATCACTTTTGCCCTTTTTTTGCAGATCTATCAGCACCATTTCAGTTTACTCTTTCATGTGCTAGTATCCAACACAAATACACAACTTTTGCCACTTGCTGAAAGTTTAATAAAATCATAGCTATTAAAAATGTCAATCAAAAGGTTCTTCTATAATTTCTTCCTCAAGCCATATGACTCCTTGGATTCGTATGCAGCCATCCAGTGGTAAACAGTTGATATCATTCCTGGTGAGCAGCATTAACACAGCAATTTTATGTACTTAAACATATTCTAAAGTAAAGCATTGCATCAAACAAACTATAGCATACAGTGAAACATCATCAAATTCAGTGGGACATCAAATCCACAGATAGAACCGATTGTCAGTACATCCTACATATCACGGCCTGTTTTGGGCTTAGTTTGGGTAATTAATGCTGCAGGTCATAACTGTCTCCTGCGGGCAGCTGCCCTTCCTCAGTGACAGAGGAAGTTATTACACAACGTGTTGCTCATGGATTTTCTTTTCTCGCTCCTCATTCTGGGTCTTCTTCCTTCTCAGCCAGTGACCTCCTCCAGTCCATACTGAGGGAATAACGGGAGCTGCGAGGCCTCTCTCGGGGCAGGAAGGTCTTTGGAGTTCTGTACAAAACAGATTTCATGTCATCGTTCCTCTTTTTCATCAGGGCAAGAGCTGGTGTCATAAGACCCGGGTCTAAGCACTGCCAAGGAAACAGAGAAGTAACAAAGAACATTAATATCATACTGTGCTCAACTATTAGGCACTTTATTTGAGCATTTAGACCACCTACAAAAGTTTGTTACTCCTCATAGTATGAATGTTATGAAATTGATCAGTCTGTAGAACAGTGTCCCAAGATAAAGTCGAGGGGTCACAAGATGATTAAAATGTTAAGACAGAAAAAAAATATTTCTGTAATGCAAAATTTGGTTTTTTATTTTTCTGACTCTTCTTAAATGTTTGCTTTTTCTTTCAAAATATAGATTTCTTTTCTCCCACAAACCATATAAATGAAGCAATCTGATAAAAAGAATTTTCATTTTTTGGTTGAACTGTTCACAACTCATGTTGTAAAGGTCATAATTTGAGGATGAGGGGTCACAAGTAGACACTGCTTCATTGTAAGGGCTTACATTTCAGCTTTCTGCTAATACTTTATACTATATATTTCTGTAGTTGACTTTTAGTTTGAATATATAATTGAATAATTTTGCTGTGGTCAGTTTTCAGTTAATGTACTAATGAAACACAGTGCCTTTTGTGGATTATCTACCATACCAGGACTTTTTTTTTTCTTAAAATAGACATATTTGAGTCATAAAAGCACCACAAACTAAATTCAGTTCACCTCCATTGTTTTGGAGTGGAGGCAGAGGTGGATGACAAACACAAACAGTCTGCATGGCTTGATACCAGCAGAGGTAAGTGAGTAAATATGTTTTCTTGGGGTATTGTTTTATTATGGCACACTACTTTTAGTTGAATAAAGGATTTGAGTGCTTCTACTTCAGTAAACTGAAGAGCAACATCTCTGTGAGCTGTTAACTTATTTTGCAGAAGTATCTCTTCCTCCATCACTCCTTCTTCACAAGCACATGTACAGGAAAATACAAAACATATACTTACACTGGCCCTAAACCTTGGCACCGGGTTTCCTCTGTCACCATGATTTGTATCTGTATTGTGCATGCTCAGGTCCATCATGGAGCGGCTCATTTCTGACACAGCGGCCTTTGATCCTCTCCTGAACAGTCCTGAAGTGCTCTGCTGAGGCCGAAACCTCTTCATAATGTCACTCAGACAGCTGTAGCTGTCAGATTGGGGAATCCTCAGGATTATGGGTTTCTGTGCGGAGAGAAACTCATCTCAGTTTTTGCAAGTTTAGCTGAAGTGTTTTGACTGCAAAGGCCAGATACTTACTCTAGAAGATGGTGTGTTTTCCACTTTTGGTTTGCTGGTTTCATTTATGCCTCTTTTCTCTTCCAAAATGGAGCACTCTTTTCTCTCAGTAGAGGAACGCATGACCATGTTGTTTGCTGGCCCTATTGCTTTATCACCAAGTCTTGTTGTTGTTCTGTCATTTAAATGGGTACTCTTTTCTACTGAGAGTTGCCTGGAAGGGGCTTTCTCTGTTATGCAGTCCTCCCTGCAGGAGAAGAAAAAAGGTCTTTTGGATATGTCATTTAAATAATCATTTATTCAGTGTGTTTCTTTTGTCTTTTGGTTGTTACCTTTTCCTTCTTTCTGGACTTTTCAGATCTGTTAACAAGGGCTGTGTAATGCTATGAAATTAATCAAGATCCAAAGGATTTGTATAAATAAAACAACATCATACAAATAGAAAGCACATACTCCTAATCATGTGTCGTGTGACTGTATATGTTGTAATCTGTTAAATGTTAAATGTAAGTGTTAAGTTCGCTTGAATGCCCAAGACGAATTTCTCCCAAGGGAGACAATAAAGGCTAATCTAATCTTATCTTATCTAATCAGTATAATGTAAAAATCTGCTGTAACAAGACTCACTTGAAAGTTGTTGATTTATCTGGCACATTGTTTATCACTGGAGGTGTATTTTCGCATACCCTGTCACATACAAAAAGATTTTAGTGAAGTCCTGCAAACAAAATATTAGAACTATGTTGTCCACCATATATGCTATTTCTCAAAGAAAGATAAGAAACAGGAAACATTCAAAATGTTTGTTTATGTTTCACTAAAAGGTAAATTATGGTATGAAAATAACAACAACTATGCAGCATACAGCAAAGTTATATTTCTGTAAATGCCAAAGATAATATAAAGATATCTTGTGTGTTTGGTCCCAAGACAACTTCACAGACTCACTAATGGTGTCTAAGAAGTCAACGTGATCTATATACCTTTTCATATCCACAAAATGGCTTCTGTTGTTCATCATTTCCTTGGCCATGATTTCCTCCTGTTGATCAAGAGGACTATCAAGGAAGCTGCACTCTCTCTGAACAACCCCCATGGCTGCCCAGTCCAGCAGGGAATCAGGAGGTGGGGATGGAGGGTTGGAAATCTCAGAGTCCAAAGGGAAAGGTTTTTTAAACCTGAGATCTGAGATGTCTTTCAGCCGATGAGTCACATATACATGAGTACCTGCAACCCTCCATGTGTCTGGGACGGGCAGCGAAGCAGCGAAAAGGATCCTGAACTCCCTGTCAAATGAGTCGACAACTGGGCCGCTTAGAACGGTGATCAGCTGCCGGTGCAGGTGGGCATCTGTCCATGTGAGGCTGCAGTACAGAGACAGCTTGTTACATGCCTCTCTCTCTCTCTCTCTCTCTTTCTCTCTCGTGTAATGCAAGGAATGTGTCTGACTGACATTTTATGGTGTGTAAAACATAACTGCTCACCTGTAGCTGCCATGAATCACTGTCTCTAAATCCACCAGAAGGAACTTATCTTTCATTTCCCCGACCACCATTCTTCCAGTCCTAGAGCAGAAGGTTTTCCCTCCAAGAACACGGACCTGCATGTTCTGCCAGATCACAAGCTTGTTGAAACTCAAAATTGAATTACAATTAAACTTGTTTTTTATACGTGAAGCAATGTAAAGTCAACTACATGTTGAACAGGCTTATAATTTCTTGTATTTTACTCAAGGTTTATGTAAGTAAACAAGAGTCTACAGCCATGCTAGCAGCTCTTTGAGGCACAGCGGTGCTTTGAGCTAACATGATCACAATGACAACGCTAACCTGTTGATGATCAGCATGTATATGTTTACCATCTTAGATGAGCGTGATAGCATGGTAACATTTGCTACTTGGCACTAAACACAAATACAGCTGAGGCTATTTTTTCATAAATCAAAGTACTGGACAAAAATTTTGTCCTGATGATACGCTAGAGGAAAAGTTCACAATCACCAAATGTCAACCTTATGGTGTTGTCAGAGGATGACATTAGGATGTCTGTACCAAACTTTGTGCCAATCCATCTTGTACATGTTAAAATATTTCACTTCGACCTGCTGGTGGCACTAGATAAAAAGTCAGGGGATCACCAAAAGTCTTGAGGGTTCATCCTCTGGGCACCATGGATTTCCTGGAATATCCGTACCAAGATTTTATGGCAATCTTTGCAGTTGTTGTTGATATATTTTTGTCCGGTCCAAATGGTGAACCGACCAACCAACATTGCTATCTGATGCTAGTGTGAATCAAATTGTCATAGCCACGCCATACCAGTATAATTAATAAATTGTCTTAGATCCTCTGACCATTCTGTGTGGTCTGTTACCCAATTATACATTAACATTAACATTTTGTGCAGGCAGGTTTGTCACCACAGACAACACTGAATGCTGTGTAACCAGTTCAGCTACTTGTTGCTAAAAGTCAATGTTACATTCCTAACATAAGCATGCCAAAGTAAAAAGACACTCTTGCTGTCTATCAGTAACCTCTCAAGGGTACGTATGCAGAGTGTATGGTTATCAATAGTAATAATGTACACTTACTTTCAGATGTGACCAGATGTGATCTATTACATAATGTGTTGATCTGTCTGGTGGTGCTTGATTTTAGTAAAAAATAAAATCTCTGGTGTATTCATTGCCATGTCACACAAACATGAGATGATGGCTGCTGTAGGTGTTTGCTGATTTGTGGTAGGTGACTCACTGGATGCCCGAGCCTGTTGAGCGTGAAGTTCTCCTGAATGGACCTTTGGTTCAGGATGATGTAGACAGGGACACCCCGGGAGGCAGCACCGTGTAAATCGCCAATTATTGAACCATCTGTCAATCTGTCTGTCACAATGGCAATAACCTGCATAGTGCACAGAATGTCATAATAAAGTAATGTACTCATTCTGAGGAAAGAACATTTCCTCAGACTTCATCTCTACCCTTATAAAAACATATGCTGAGTTCATCCATAAGGAATAAATCCACATTGTGTTTGCATACTTTAGTGGCCTTTTGCAAGTGCCGTCTGATGATCCCTCTGACAGGAGGTTCTCCCTCAGCAGGAGGACTGGTGTGGACTGTAACGCTTCCCTTTGGCGCCCATTGGCATTT
This sequence comes from Micropterus dolomieu, assembly GCF_021292245.1. Taxonomy (NCBI): domain Eukaryota; kingdom Metazoa; phylum Chordata; class Actinopteri; order Centrarchiformes; family Centrarchidae; genus Micropterus; species Micropterus dolomieu. The sequence goes on along the minus strand of NC_060167.1, from coordinate 17,838,662 downwards.
TTCAGGCCAGCCCAGCTCCAGGTTCGGGGGTGGTGTGTCTGAGTGGGAAGGGAAGTAGGTGGAACAAAAGTCCTCCCTCTCTGAGCTGCCTTCCTCTCCATCCGCCTCTCTTTGCACCTGTAGCGGGCTGAAGCAATAGTCCTGAGCCCAGCTGGATATCTGGCTGACCTCTTCAGAAGACAGGAAGCAGCTGGAGCGCTCTGTGTCGATGGAGCTGTAGAAGGCCGCTGTTCCTGCATTTAAGAGTCTCTCCACTGCTTGACGCTCCTTCTCACAATGGAGGTACTCTGGGGAAGACTCGTTCACTGGCACGAACACCGTCTCCTCATCAAGGCTCTGCTCTTGGGAGTTCACCATCACTGCAGCCTGATGTGTGATGTAAGCGAACTACTTATCAAAGTTCCCACTACTGACTCAAGCTGTGTGGCGGCAAGACAGTCCCAGGCCTGCTCGTGTCAACCTTCATGCCGGTTAAAACAATCATTTCATTCATCCTTCTGGCAAAAAGGCACAATGTCTTCACATTGGCAAGAGCTGCCCAGAACACATATGATATCTTGATGTTGATCTTTCTTTTACTGAGACAAAGTCTGTTCAAGGCTCACAAGTTCGGTCCTGAATATTAAGCAGAATATTATAATAAGTTTAAAGTGATCAGCATTTTTTTTTTTTTAAATCCATTTTGAAAACACAAAAATCAAAACATTGTGAAACTCACGTCCTGGGCAGCATGTCTCATCGCTCAAGCACAAGTATTACTCAGGAGCTCTCCGGAGCTCTAGCTCTTCATGTGTTCCCTGCCTTGCAGGTCAGCTCACTTCTCTTAACCCTTACACTCCTTGTTGCTGACAGATGGCAGAAAATCTGTGCAGCAGACAGATCGTTCAGCTACTCAGACACACAGTCACGATCCTGCTTTACCTCCCTCTGACTTTCGCAGCCGCTGCATTTAAATTAAATCAACCTGATATTCAGGTTTCATTTCAAACGCGTGCTAAATTTGTGTGTGGTGCATTATATGTGTATTTTATCTAAGAGGCTGTCATTTACCTCACAGGTTTCTTTTTGGACTTGTTCAACTTGACAGGTAGGTTTGTGCAACACGCAATGCTGTATCTGACTTCCCATCTAAAGGTGTCAGGTGCAATCACAGAAGTTTTTTTTTTTATTTCTTTGAAAATACCGTTGGAAAATGTGTTTGTGAATCTTGACAGTAGTATCACTGGCCAGTTTGTTATCAGCTCATTATCACATTCCTCTACTGTTCTGTAGAAAACAGTCTGAGCATACTTTAACAAAGTAAGGCAAGGCAAGGCAAGTTTATTTGTATAGCACATTTCAACAACAAGGTAATTCAAAGTGCTTTACATAAAACATAAAAGCAACAGGGAAATATAAAAAAGTTTAAAAGTTAATTGAAGTGCTTTATTTAACTTTAAACAATGAATGCTACCAAACAATGAGTGATTGATTGAATGACAAAGATAGTGCACCCTTTCCCATCCATAGTGTTATGTCAGGGGATTGCACCCACTGTGCTACATATAAAGCACTTCATACAGAACAAAACAAGTGTTAGCCATTCGGTGAAACTAACAAATGGGAAGATTTCTTACAAAGTGACAACAATCCGTTTATTGTTTTTTAATCAGTAAACACAAATATATATACATACAAAAATCATGTATTAAGCACAACAAGTTAGGAATTCATTACCTAATACAGATACCTGTCAGAATCCTTCATGTAACACATTCATAATGAGCTTTTTATCTTACAGCGTTAAATGATTTTTAGTTTCCTTGATCTGGTCTTGGTTGATAACAATGTGTCTCAGGATAGATCATGAGTTATAAATAAAACAGAATTTTATCTTTTCTTTCTCAGTCATCTTATTTCCTCATGTGTGCTTACAGTTAACTGGAAAGTGACTGATGTGAGCCACGACCGTCACACTCATTAAAAAGAGGGTTTTTCCAGCCTTTCGGGGGGTTTTGGCTCACTGCTTCTTGCGCAGGTGGACATATAGGACTCCACTGACCAGGAGGAGAGGGACACACAGCCATGCCAGGATGAAACAGTAGCCAAAGCGTCCTTTGCTCAGATCTCTGGAGTCATTTAAGATCTCCTTTCTGTGGAAGGTGAAGATGAGGCAAGCAGCAAAGACTGTGAAACCTGCAAGAGCAACACATTACGTTTCAATTCAAATTCTCTCATGTCATCACAATCATACAATTTCATGGTATGTATATATATATATTTGACTGAAAATAAACTATAGAATCCATTTTCACCTACATGAGGGGACATGTCTGCAGTACTGTGGTTCACTGTTAGTCTGATACATTTATTGTTACTACTTCCTCCAATTATAAAACAAATATTCATAAACTGCATTCAAAAATTTTGAAATGTTAGACATTTGTCACTGTCATTAGAAATTGCTGTTAGGTTCATATCTTATGTAGCTATTAGAATAAGCCATCAAACACCTGCAAAGGCCTGACAGAGGCCTGTGAAGTAGAAGAGTCCTCCTTTGGATAAGGTGAGCAGCTGGCCCAGAAAAATGAGGAAGGAGATGGAGGAGAAGACCACAGAGAGGACCATGAGGGCCTGGACAGACTGCAGCCAGTCTGGGAAAGCGGGAAGAGAATGACTGTAAACCACTGACTGATACAAACAAAACTCAAAGCTTCAGGCAGTTACGAAATATCCAATAAGGCAGATATGCAAACTAGATATGGCCAGCGAATAAACAAACCAACTTAAACACATGTATGCAGGTAAGCACGCAGAAAAATACTTGAAAATGTACCGCTCTCATTCGTAGCTGCACACAACCAGGTGTTCGTGGCATTATCATGGAAGCAGTTATACCAGAGGTCTGTGATTTCGGTATCAGTCCATACCCACCAGGACTGCAGAAAGAAAGAAACAGTTTTTTTTTTTTCTCACTTTGGCATTCGGCGTAAATGAGGTCAGATTTATAATTACTGATGGATCAGATTTCCACCACAGTGCCCAAAACCACAGGTAGAATGTTGATGTGCAGCATTTTTGTATTTGCTTTTATTAACCTCAAGCGTGTATTAACAGAAACATACTGAAAGATGAGAGACAACATAAATTAAAATCAATTGACACGTGTCTCACCTTCTCCAGGGTGGCGATGAAGAGCATGGTCAAGGTGAGCAGATGCAGCACGGTTAGGGATATGAGCAGGAAGACCATGGCTGCTTGGAGATGAATCTGATATCAAACAATCCTGTGATGTTATATAATTATAGGCTGATGTTTTTACAAGAGCAGCCTTTAAAATGAATCTGCAGTAAGATTGGTGGTTCCACATGGAACCAAACAGCTCTGCAGTCAAAGAAACACCATTTGCCACTGCTAAGCATTGTCCCTTCTGCCCATGTAGTTTCAAATGGCCAGCAGATTTCCTTGAGGCAGGGAACGTCTCGGGTTACATATGTAACCCTTGTTCCCCGAGAAGGGGAACGAGACACTGCGTCGGTGACGACACTATGGGAACGCCTCTGGGTGTGGCAGGGCTGAAATCATGAATGAAACTACTCCAATCCTATTGGTGTTGCTAGAACGGTAGCGTGTGACGGCGTAACTGGAGGCGTATATAAGCACGCCGGCACACCGGACACATTAGCTCTTTGCTATGAAGCAAGGCACTCCAGGCGGGGCGAGGTGTGGCGGACAGATGCAGTGTCTCGTTCCGCTTCTTGGGGAATAAGGGTTACATACGTAACCCAAGACGTTCCCCTTTGAGGGAACTCGAACTGTGTCGGTGACAACACTATGGGAACGAGAATACCCACTATACCACGCCGAAGCCTCCGCCTGCCCCCCAGCGTGCAGTAACCCGCAGGCACGACTAAGAGGAGAGCGCACGGGTGCCGGGTGCAGAAGGAAGGTCCAGACTGTAAACCGGATGAAAGTGTGAGGAGTGGCCCAGCCAGCTGCCTCACACAAATCCTGGAGCGAAGCCCCTGCGAGGAGGGCCCTGGAGGCTGCCATGCCTCGAGTAGAGTGCGACCTTACGGCCATAGGTGAAGGTAACCCGCGCACCTGATAGGCCAGGGAATAGTCTGAACAATCCAGTTGCTGATCGTGTGTTTGGAAGCGGGGAGCCCAGCCTTGGGGGACCCGAAACACACCAGCAACTGGTCTGCTTTCCTCCACCGGGAAGACCTCAGAGTGTAAATACTCAGCGCTCTGACAGGGCAGAGCAGATGAAGTCTCCCATCCTCCGCCGTCACATGAGGTGGGGGATGAAACACCTGCAGCACCGTGGACCCTGCCAAACTGGACGGAACCTTAGGGACATAGCCCGGACACGGGTGCAGGATGGCTCTGACCCTCCCCGGGGCAAACACCAGGCATCGAGGAGAAACCTTCGAGAGAGAGATGATAGCGAGGAGAAAGGTTATAGTGAGGAGAAAGGCCATCTTAAGGGTCAGGTGCTTGGCCTCAGCCGACTCCAGGGGTTCGAAGGGGGCCTCAGCCAGCGCTTCGAGAACCACTGCCAGGTCCCGAGTGGGAACCCTGGAACGAGTCACAGGTCTCATCCTCCGGGCTCCACGAAGGAAGCGCACGACCAGTTGAAGCCTCCCCAGAGGGGCGTGGAACGCTGCAATGGCAGCCACATACACCTTGAGTGTGGACGGGGAAAGGCCAGCAGAGAAACGGTACTGGAGGAACTCCAGTACCATATTCACCAGGCAGATAAGTGGGTACACTGCCCGTTCTCTACACCAGGTGGCAAACACATTCCACTTCAGGCCGTACATCCTTCTCGTGGACGGGGCTCTGGAGTGGAGTAGAGCGTCTGGACCGCTTCTGCCATCAGGCCCGCCTCCAGGAACTGGTCCCCCTCAGGGGCCAGACCCACAGCTGCTACAGGGCGGGGCGCGGGTGAAAGACCCGGCCTCCCGCCTGGGAGAGCAGGTCTCTCCTCAGAGGGACCACACCCAGGCCGCCCAAAACGGGGCTACAAGTACGGAGCTTCTGGACCCCCAGTACCCCCAGTCGCTCTGCTCCAGAACCTCCAGGAGCAGAGCGACTGGGGGAAAAGCATACAGACGCAGCCTTGGCCATGTCTGCACCATGGCACCCCCTCTCGGAGGGGGGGTGCGGGAGGGGGCAAGAGGGGGAACCACAGCGGACAGTGCGTAATCTCTCGAGATGCAAAACATAGTCGTTGAGTCCCACACCACCTCTAGGAACGTAGTCCGTTGGGCGGGCGTCAGCACGCTCTTCTTCGCGTTGAACCGCAGCCCCAAACGCTGAAGGTGGGCGAGGACGACATCTCGATGCCGAACATCTAACTCTCGAGACTGGGCCAGAATGAGCCAGTCGTCGATGTAGTTCAATATGCGGATGCCCTGGAGCCTCATCGAGGCCAGAGCTACATCCATACACTTGGTGTACGTGCGAGGGGAGAGTGCTAGGCCGAACGGAAGAACCCGATACTGGTACGCTGCGGTACCCCGGAACTGCAGCAATCCACTACCGTGCGCAGGATTTAGTTCACTGCCGGCCAGCCTTTAGTTCGTCATAGCTGGGCGCAGACTGATGACGTCGGCCATGACGCTAAGCACGTCTAACTCGTCAGAATCAGACCGTGCCAGCCTCTCCAGACTCATACCTCGAGCGGGAGAAGCCGAGAAGCGGGCTCCCGAACGGGGAAGAGAGGAGTCGGAGCCAGCAGACGAGAAACGGGAAAAAGCCTCGGCAGTCCCGATGCCCTCGGAGATGTCGCGCTGGGAGCCCCATGACCGAAGCCGCCGCGCCGCCTCACCGACCGCAGGGCCCGAGCCACGGGGAGAGCGCATCCGGCCGTCTTCGGAAAAGAGAGCCGCACGGGACCTCAGCACCCTCAGGGGCAGGGCCTCGCAATGGCCGCAAGCAGCCCCCTCGAAAGCTGCCTGGGCATGCGGCATCCCCAGACAAGCCACACACAGGGCATGAGTGTCCCCAGCCGTGATGTGGGCATGGGAAACACACTGCCTGAACTGTTCACCAGCCATCTTCTCTGTCAGACTTCCTTCCAGGAAAGAAATTTCCTCTCGTGGTAGTACTTCTTTCATAGTCTCAAACATGTCAGAGTGCCTGCTGACTAGAAAAAAGCTAATGTGTCCGGTGTCCTGGCGTACTTATATACGCCTCCAGTTACGCCGTCACACGCTACCGTTCTAGCAACGCCAATAGGATTGGAGTAGTTTCATTCATGATTTCAGCCCTGCCACGCCCAGAGGCGTTCCCATAGTGTCGTCACCGACGCAGTTCAAGTTCCCTCGAAGGGGAACTCTCTGTATGCCTCTCGAGGAAACTCTGAGCACTTTCATCAAACATCTCCACATCTGCACTGGCAATCTCTGCCCATGCCAGACAGAGGGGGTATTTCTCTGAGGAGTACATCAGAACATCACCTCCCTGTAACTGTTGTAAACAAACTTTTACTCTGAAAACCTCTCTACCAACGGTCTGATGTTGTGTACTTTTCATGAATATGGGTACAAATGTTATACCTACAGTATTAAGACAGACAATCTGGCATTACGTGTGTGGTTCAAGAAGAAAAACCTACAAATGTAATCTTTTCAAACATTTCCACATTGATCCACAGATATTTTCAAAAGGCATTTAAAGTAAAATGTCTGAATAAGATGATGTGATGAATGACTCATTGATTTTATTTAAATCCGTGTAGTGATTTTTTCCATAAGAAACTTTTGTGAGGACACAAGTAAAAAGGAGAAGTCACATTATTAAGTAAGACCTTTTTGGTTTCATTTCCCTAAATATAGCTGTTAAAATAAGTAAAGATATAATTTATAAAACATGAATACTGTATTGAAAAAAAACACGAATTTTGTGTTGTGTGTTCTTTTTCTATAGGTAGCTAAATTAGAATTCGCAAATTTAATGCAACATTTTTCTAATCAAAAGTTGAGTCTAAAATATTAAAACTGTGCGTCTGATACGTTTGTTTCTGTGGCCAAAAAGAGAGCCCGCTGCCTGGGTTCACAAATTTATGAATAATTTTTAGTGCTAGATGGAGACTTTCAATTTACCTAAATTACCAACCCTCAACTATAGAGTGCACTCAGACATTTAGGAAAAGCTTGTTCCACGCCTTGCACATGTTTGTCTCTCCCACCCAATTCTGCCCATAGAGGGAAATCCCTGTTGCCATTAGATTGTGGACAATTCAGAGAGGCATGTGTTTGATTACATACTACTACATCTGGTTTACAAAGCAGTTAGGCACCTGGCACACACAGAGGGAAAGTAAAGACCACAGAAATTGTGAGCAAATCACAGTAGAAGGAAAGAAAAACATCTTCATAAATGTTCAAACAATACCATTAAGGACTCTTGTTCGCATTTGATCACATTTGGGTGTGACCTAAATCTCATAAGCCAATAGTTGCATCATACTACACTGTCATGCAAGAAAATAACAGAAAATCCGATCTATTGTTTCTGCTTAATCCAACATAACCAAGATGCTTTGAGGAAGTTCTTACCCTTCAGCTTTTTTGAGTGATTGTCTTTGATCGTCTTTATCCCAGTTGCTGCTTTCCTCCTTCTGCTCTGGTTTTAACCTAAAAACTTGGAGAGAGTGTATAAAAGAGGAATGTGGAGTTAGATATAGGAGGAGTTCACAACACCCATTTCCTCTAAATCCCCCCCACCCCACACCCCCTCAAATTTGTGGTCTGGACCAACTCAACACCAAAAATAACATTCCTCTAGACTGGCATAAACAAAGAGCATTTACACAAAAGCTGTACGGCAGACATCCAAACTGCATTGCGATCTGGAAGAAAATATAATTCAGTCTCTACTGAAGGATAGAAAGAATCACACATTTGACACACATTTCTCTTGTTTCAACTGTATTTGTGTTATTAAAGCCACACTTTAGTGCTGCACATGGACTCATGCTGTTCATCTAGTTGCACAGCTTGGCATGAAGACCTCCACAGTATTTCCAGAGTGAGGTGATTGAAAGGCAGGAAATAAGGGCTGGTTACTTCCCACTTTTCACTGTAAATGTGCAGGAACTCTCAGACCACCCAAGACACAAAACAAAGTGTTCAGTCCTAAATTTCATCCTGAAATTTGGTTTCACTGGTTCTGACTGGCTACAGTAAAATATATTTATATATAGTAAATATATTTTTCTTTATTATAATACTAATAATTACATAATAATGTAATACAAGAAAAACATAAATATGCAACACACATCCCAAATCATAAACAATAAGCAGTATGTAAGCATCAAGCAGAAGTTGTGTTGCGCGAAAGTTGATTCAACTTACGTAATTAAAATCTCTCAGCTGGGTATATTTTAATGCTGTTTGTTCATTATGTTGATTGTACTTATTATTATTATTTGCATCTCATAATGATTTTAGTTACTAGCAGCTGCAGAAACAATGATTGCCTATACAAAATTATGAATAGCTTGTTAATTAATCAATAATCAGTGATAGAGGAAGTATTCAGATACTTCACAGCAATACCAGACTATAAAACACTCCAAATAAAAGTCCAGCATTAAAACTTTTACTCAAGTAAATGTAAGTATTATTAGCAAAATGTGCTCTAAGTATCAAAAGTAAAAGTACTGAATGCAGGAAAAAATGGCTACTGTGACTATTATAAATCATATTGTGGATTATTATGAATGTTGCATAGCCTCACTGTGTAAGCAGCATTTTACTCCTGTAGTCAATTAAAGTGGTGCTAATATTAACTATTTATATATATATATATGTTGGGTAGTTTAATTTATAACAAGAATACTGTAAGCTTATCACAAGTATGTATTTGTATGTAAAATCTTAATTTTTAAAGTAACTATAACTGTCAAGTCAAGTTTCTTAATTTTAGGGGAGTAGAGGTATAAAGTAGAAATGGAAGTACTCAAGTAAAGTAATGAGTACCTAATTTTTTTCCTAATAGGACTTGAGTAAAAGAAGTTAGTTAAATTCCATCACTGCCTGTAGTAGAGCTATCCCATCATTTTACTCTACAGATTAGAGGAACAGATTACACAAAATGCCATAATCAAATATGAAATGGATTCTTTTCCAAAGTTTTCCATTTTACTGATGTTTACCAGTGGATTTAAACTATTCACACTGTTAAGAGTCCCATAAGACCCCTTCAAGGATCCGTGGACAACCCACGAACATCACAGTGCGCAGAAGCTCGCACCACCGGACGGGCAGTGATATTTGCTCTAACGTTACGTTCCTGCAGCCTTATGGCGAGTGGATATCGAGTATATATGGTCCAGAGTTTATGGGGAGTTGAGCGCCTGCTTTAATGTTTGTTACGCACCGTTAAAAAATATGTTATAACCGTTGAACGACGGAAAAACAACAACGGCCGACTCGCGTGTTTACGTCGCGGTGTTTTGGAACGCGAGGCTACGTTCTCAACGACAGTGAGAGTTGAGTTTCGGAAAACGACAAAAGTGAAGTCCAAAAATGTGAGCGTAAACCACGGAGTAAAGCTGTTTATCACCACAGGACAAATGGATCAGTCAGAGGTAATGTTAACGTTAATGGACACATTCTAGCCCTCTATTTTTCTCGTTTACTTTAGGCTAAGTTACTTAACAGCTAGCTAAAACCTAAGACCTTCAAAATGGAAAGTTTGATCTACTTCACCGCTGCAAATAATGGAATTGTCATTTGGTGAACATGCAGTTTCTTCATTAACTTCAAGGTTGAAAAAATCATCCTAATCCACACTATATCACACAGCATCCTCAGCTTGTTACGGTACCAGCTTTGGACTGTTTGAATTCTCTTCTTTTCTTGTTGTTTATTTGTGTCTGCACCAATCCATCAAAAGGAAACGATGTAGATGCCTTGTGCATCATTTAATTCACATTTCCTATTGAATTCATCCTTTGCATCTTCGGAAACGTTTGGATCTTCACTAGACTTTAAAATAAATCCCTGTGGGTTGATTTAAAAGTGTGGTCAGTTAATATTGTGTTTTTTTCAGTTAACGTAATTCGTTTTAGACGACGCTGAAGTTAGTTTCCGATTCGGCAACTTAAGTGAAAGTTAACTTACACTGATGAGCGACTGATTCTCCGTTTTTTGCTCCTCTTACTGCTGTGAAAGCTGTTAGGCATTTTAGGCAAAGCCTTAACGCTGTTTGAAACACTTTTTTAGATTTGAAAAAACTCTATTTTAGGGGAGACCAGGTATGGTTGTAACATGGGGAGAGTTGTAACAACACCAATTCCACCAAATAGAGATAAGATAGGAGTTAGGTGATCATTTCAGTATTTAACTGCTTCATCCCCGATCAGGCATAGTGGTTATCATTTCTGGAAACAGGCATATTCAAACTGATTTTGAGGTAAGAAAGTAAATTTTTTGACCAAGACTATTTTTTGTTTAATATCCATACTATTGCAGAAAGAATTGTTTGATTTATATTAGATTGAAATATAGTTTCTTAGGCAACATGTGATGCATTTTCTCCTTTCTAATTTCAAACCACTAGGTAATACAGGTAGCTAAACATTGGCTGACAGGGGTGGGGTGGGTTGTAACACTTCTTTAAAAAGTGTTACAACCATCCATGATACATAAAACTAGGTACTTTCTTGATTTTATTATTTTCCAGATTGCCCTATGCAGTCTGGGCCCACCAAACCTGCACTCCAGGGTTACCAGCATTAATTTGTCAGCACTGTGACCAGTCCTCACCTGTTGTACACATGTTGGCGTGTGTATCGTCACTCGACCTTTTCCATACTCGGTCTCCACTGGTGGAGAGGGTAGAAAAGTGTATGGGCAGCTTGTGAGAAGTGCCTGTGCGCAAAAATAGTCCCGGTACGCCAAAGAGTAAAATATAGAAGTGCAGTGCACTTCAAGCACTGACTATGACTCTAAAGATGTGCAGAGATGTTCTTAAATTAATTACATTGTAGTAGTATTTATTAAGTATACTTTTTAGTAAGTTTATTCTGTAGATAAATTTACATACACATACTGTACATGTGTGAGTCATCAGACAGAGGCTGTTACAGCAAGAGAGAAACATTGTTCTTTTATATAACTACCTGTTTTGGAAGCATATCATATAGTGTGGCATCTATTTTTGATTCTTTTGTGTGATTGTTACAACCTACCCCACTATTGCCGTAGGTTGTAACAAGGGAACACATTGCATTTGACATCAACTCGCGAGGTCTGTGATATTCTTCTCTATAAAAATTTGAGAACTCTAGCTAAAAAAATTCAGTGAGTTATAGTTACTGAAGCAAAAACTGTTACAACCATACCTGGTCTCCCCCATTTGTGAAAATGACAAAGCGATTTTCCAATTTTTTCCCACATGTAGACCACATTGGACCAGGTCCAGATCGAAGACCACTACACCTAGAGCTCTCAAATCTGGACTAAATTGTCCCACACAGGCTAAGGTTTCTTTAAAACAGAGCTCTAGGTGTAGTGGTTATTGATCTGGACCTGGTCTAATATGGTCCACAAGGGAAAAAAGCAGATAAATCGCTCTTTTTTTCATTTTCACAAATAAAATAAAGTTTTTTTTCAAGTCTAGAAAGGTGTTTCAGACAGCGTTAAGGCTTTGCCTTAAATGCCTAACAGCTTTCACAGCAGTAAGAGATGCAACAAATGGAGAATCAGTCGCTCAAATTAACTTTCACTTAAGTTCCCCTTAACCTTCCCCTTAACTGCCAAATCAGAAGCTGCGAATCGGAAGCTAACTTCAGCGTCGTCCATTCAGTTCATATTAGACCACTTCAGATACACAAGGAAGAAGCAGTTCAACAGAAACATAAGGGCGGTGCCAGCTGTCTCCACAGAAAGAAACAGCTGTTCCCCAAAATGGGCAAACAACTTTAGACACAGCCAAGAGAAGTGTCAGTTATCCCACTCTGGTTCACATTTGCAGGGCATTCAGCAATAAATATTATCATTGCCAGAAAAAAAGGAAGGTTTGTGATCAACTTGATCTTATCCTAAAAATAAATCATCTTTTAATAATGATATCCTGTCCACACAGGTAAAATGTCATATTAATAATAATAATAATAATAATGCCACATTAGAGATTTAAGTGGAAAGTTGTTCAATTTGTTCTTCAACAATGGAGGTAGTGTGAGACAAAAATCCCTTTTAAACTGTGAGATATGTTGGTTTGTCAGTGACCATTTTCACATGTTGCTCATACTGTCTCTAGGAGGCGCTGGAGCAGATCGCTGCATGGTTTAGTGAAGAGGGACTTGCTCCTGACTCGCCTCAGGCGGCTCAGCTGTGTTTGCTATGGCGCAGCCTCCAGCACACAAGAAACCGTCTGAGCAGTATGACGTGGGACCTGGACACCCAGCGTTCACAACACTTAGCAGAGATGGCGGAAGTATGTTATCTCTGCCGAATTACCTGTGACATCATGTGTTCTGTGTCTATTAGCATCTAAGACTTTGGCTTTCTGTCTGTTTGTAAGGTACGCAAGTCCTTGGAGCAGATCCGAGTCTTTACACAGCACAAAGATGTTTTGGCTCAGGAGATACAAGACGAAAATGATCAGCTCAAGGACCAGCTGCGACGCCTAATATCCCTTCAGGGTTGGACATTTTTACCTGTACACTACCTACAAATAATCCAGCAGCAAGATCTTCTTCTTCACTATGAAGATGTCTTTTAGTCTTTGAGAATTGTTATGTGTTATAATAGATTTACAGTACAGATTTTGAGAAAATAGTACTTTTTTCTCAGGCACTCAAGGCTTCCTACTTATTGCTTTTCACATTATCATTTACAATTTCTTTCAGTAACAAGCCATGTTAGCTGTCCTGCCATGTTGGACAATTTACAACATGCAAATTAAAACTCATCCACTGGTTCCATAGAAAAGCTCAGGGGAGCAACTGCACGCTGCTCTTTAACAGAGGTGGGTTGGTTAACCAGAAGTACATTTGACAAACCAACCAGTTTGTAATGGAGGAATGTACGTCAAACCTATGTCTTTTCGCATGTAAAACCGGAAAGTGTAATGTAAAATACTTCAAATAAAATAAATCAAGCATTTCCCCAGCACCCCCAGCCACGAGGGGTAACAATGACTCCATTCCACATTCGAAAAGAAACTTCGACATGCGACACAAAGGTGAAATTTATGATTTATTTATGTTTTTTAAACTAAATGTTTCAGTTTCACAAGAGAAAGGACTTCAAGGATGAAGACTAACTGGGTGGTTTGTCAAATGTCCGTTTAACTTACTTGCTGCTGTTAAAGAGCAGCGCAGAGCCGCTTCCTTTTCTATGGAACCACCCAGGGCTGTCTCCCACACAGTGGATAAGACGAACGGCGCTATCTCGGGGTAGTGGTACTTCTACAGGCAAAGCTCACTTAAACTGACTGCTTTCTTGGGACAAGACCTCAGACACCCTTAGTCCACAGACTTTCAGATTATAAAGCATTATAAATCTTTCACCATTCTCCGTTGTGATAGATGCCCAGATAAGCGAGGTGGCTAAAATGCTGTACCAGCAGGGTCTCACAGAGTTGATTCACAGCAGCCCCAGCGAGCAGGTGGCCTACCTCCTGGTGGAGAGAGCCTCCTTACTCGAGACGAGTGAGGTTCCCGACAACCTGACGGGTGATGGAAACACGGCAAGCTCGCTGGGGACTGTAACCCAAGCGCCGAACACCAATGCACACCAGGTTAGAGGACAAACATGCTAGGTTTAATCAGTGCTTTAGTTTCTGTCATTTTCATCTTTATTTGAGCATTAACAGTAAAGACAGTTGGTGTAAATGTGAGAGACAGGTTATTGTTTATCATTTAATTTGAAAAAGGTTACACAACACTCAGCACTCAGGAATGTGCACAAGCAAGTAGTTTCCTTCATATGAGAAAAGAAAGCCAACACCACAGAGAAGTTTTAAGTTTACCCTTTTAAAGCATGTGATCCCTCATGTGTGATGTTTCTTGTATAATTATAGTCAGATTAATGTGGAACAATTCTGAAACATTTAATATTGTTTCAGTTGTAGGCCATGTCTTATAAATTTCTCTGTGTTCAAACAGCTTATTCTGATTCTTGATTTAATGATGTTCCCCAGCCTTACCACAAGGGGGCACCATGTCATGGCCAGACCCCATGGAAGAGACTATTTGGACTCCACAAAGCTTCACAGAGCAAACATACGTTTATTCCTGTATGTCCTTTCATATACTGTAATGTTACTTCATCCCATACTAACAAACAATAAAAACTGCACTCAGGTCAGTAGGAAAATCAGATGCAATCAGCCACACTGACTTCATTTTGTGCTGTGTTGTCTCACAGTGCATGTTTGAATGTGAGGATCTTTGTGCATGTTTTCCATTCAAAACTATTCAGTAGCATCCACCATAACTGCAAGCTCTTTTTTTTATTCCAGCGTTATTAAGCTCTGTTATCGGCACAAGCTAGGGAACTTTGCATGGCAGAAGAATTTCAAGATACTACACCACTGGTGCATCTTGATCCAGTGCACTTCTCAAGGTCCCTCGTCTCTTCTTGCATGCATTTATTTAACATTCTTGTTTGTTTTCACCGGTTCTTTTCACAGTAACGCAGTCACTTCAGTTGCTCTTTTCCTCTCTCTTTAGGCTGAGGCCAGGCATTTGGCTGGCCAAGCAAGCAGTGTGGAGAGGAAATGTTCCCGGCTGGAGCGGGACCTGGAGGAGGGCTCCCGTCGGCTAGCCATGGCCCACAACGAGATCCGGCGTTTGACTGATGAGCTGGAGTCTGCTCATTTGACCCAAAGAGCCTATGGTGAGAGATATTTATTAGCATTATCAAAGAGATTTCATGGCAATAATACTGTAGCAAGCTTTCACCACTATCTCAGTGCTTCCTCTTTTTTCATCATTAAATCAAGGCGGTCGCCTCTGCTAGAAAAGAAAACATCAAAAATTTCTGTAAAATCCTCAAAAAATATTGTATATCACTAGCTTTCAGAAGTTATTTTACCATCATACAATATCCAAACATACTCGGAAGTTTTCACCAGCTTCCACTGCTCTAAATTGAAAATGAGACTCTACCAGCAACTTTGTGAAGAGTACTGTGAAAACATCTGTGTTTATTCTAACATCTATTATTTTTTTTAGAGCCTGAGCTGGAGGCAGCACAGCAGGAGGTAGAGCAACTCAGACAGGAAGTAGAAAAACTGAAGAAATACGGTGAGAATTATTTTGTCATGTGTATTCATGAAGCTATTACAATTCCCCACAGCTTAGGTTCTTTCTTTTTTCTCTTGAGATTATTCCAGCATGCACTGTGTGAGAGGCAAGGGACACCTTAAAGTCAAAGTCTATTACACACTTAAACAAACACATTCATAGACAAATTAAAAACCTTAAGACAATTTATAATTTGCATGCTACCGAACCTGCAGGAAGAAACTCACATGAACATATGGGCCTTGAGGCTTGGTGAGGTTCACACCAAAAGAGAAGCTAAGGTGCCACAAACTGAGCCACACCACTGCCCTAGATCCGACCCTCACATTTGTTTGTTTGTTCGTATTCTTTTTAAATATATATTTACACTCACTGGCCACTTTATTAGGTACACCTTTCTAGTACTGGGTTGGACACCCTTTAGATTTCAGAGCTACCTTAATTCTTTGTGGCATACTTTCAACGAGGTATTGGAGACATTCCTCAGAGACTTTGGTGTCCATATTGACATAATAGCATCACACAGTTGCTGCAGACTTGTCGGCTGTACATCCATGACGCAAATCTCCTGTTCCACCACTTTCCAAATGAGCTCCATTGGATTAAGATCTGGTGACTGTGCAGGCCATTGGAGTACAGTGAATTCATTGTCATGTTCAATTAACCAGTTTGAGATGATTTTGCGCTTTGTGACATGGTGCAATATCCTGCTGGAAGTACCCATCAGAAGATGGGTACACTGTGGTCATACAGGGATGGACATGGTCAGCAACAATACTCAGGTAGGGTGTCGCGTTTTAACGATGCTCAATTGGTACTAAGGGGCCCAAAGTGCCAAGAAAACATCCCCCACATCATCACACCACCACCACCAGCCTGAACTGTTGATACAAGGCAGGGTGGATCCATGCTTTCATGTTGTTTAAGCCAAATTCTGACCCTACCATCTGAATGTTGCAGCTGAAATTGAGACTCATCAGACCAGGCAACGTTTTTCCAGTTTTCAGTTGTCCAATTTTGGTGAGCCTGTGTGAATTGTAGCCTCAGTTTCTTGTTCTTAGTTGACAGGAGTGGAGCACACCCGGTGTGGTCTTCTGCCCATCTACCTCAAGGTTCGACGTGTTGTACGTTCAGAGATGGTATTCTGCATACCTTGGTTGTAACAAGTGGTTATTTGAGTTACTGTTGCCTTTCTGTCATCTCAAAAGAGTCTGCCCATTCTCCTCTGAACCCTGACATCAACAAGGCATTTTCGTCTACACAACTGCCGCTCACTGGATATTTTCTCTTTTTTGGACCATTCGGTGTAAACCCTAGAGATGGTTGTGCATGAAATTCCCAGTAGATCAACAGTTTCTGAAATACTCAGACCAGCCGGTCTGGAACCCACAACCATGCCACGTTCAAAGTCACTTAAATCCCCTTTCTGATGCTTGGTTTGAACTTCAGCAAGTTGTCTGATAACCTGATGAGTGCATTATCTGACTTTACTTCAAAAGAAATGGTGGAACTAAGAAAGGCCAAAGAGTTGAACGATCGTCTGGACTTTGAGATCAGAGCCTTGAGGAGCAGGGTACGCTCCCTGGATGCTGAGAAAAGCTCTCTGCAGCAGACGGTAAGATACCTGCTGGAATAAGGTATTTTAACTGTAAACACTCCTCATAGGACCAGAAATTAATGGTGACATAATACTAACATTAATTTTTTGCAAAGACTTTCAGAGTTTTTAGGTTTTGTTGTTAGCCAGACCCAAGAGCAGACAGAACACAGGAGACGTAGTAAAAAGTTAGCAGTGGTAGTGAAGGCAGGTGAGGCAGGCGTAAGAAAGGGGCTGGCAGGTAAGCAATGGCGTGGTCTGGTTCCGAGAAGTAATGGCTGTTGGTCCTGGATGTGAATTCGCAGAGCACAGGAATCTTGAAGCACAGGAGAAAAATAACAGGTATTATTCAAAATGTAAACAGTCATCAAAAACTAGAGTAATTAGGGACTCTGGAGACAATAAACTGCCTGAGGTACTCTACCACAAAAGGTTTAGCATAATCTGGCCACAAATCACAGGAAGCCTGGAGTATATACTATAGTGTAGTTTCACTCTGTCTGGTGCCCAGATTGTATTCATGCCCATAACAGACACATGCACACACAGACCGACTACAAGGGAGGGGAAACATGGCATAAACAAGGAGCAAGTCCAGAGCCGCAGCACTGGCTGTGACAAGAGTTTGAATAACAGAATAAGCTTGAATGTATTGGATCCACATGCTTTGAGTTTGTAAGTCTTATTTATAGTAAACTGAATATCTTTGTGTTTAAAACTGATGGCTGGACAAAACAATACATTTAAATAGGTCTACCTGTACTATAGGAAATTTTAATGGGCATTTTTCACTACTTTATGATATGTTATAGACCAAATTATTAATTCATAAATCAAGAAAAGATTATCAGTGATGAAAATGATTTGCAGCGCCACTGTATTGCATGTGTGTTTGTCTTAGGTGGTGTCTCTGCAGGAGAAGGTGAAGCGACTGGAGTCAGCCCAACAGCAGCTCCTAACTGTTCAGGTCCAGGCCAACCAGACCACGGAGCTGGCTGAAGTAAGCCTCACTGCTCAAACTCATTAACTGTGAAAATATATTGCTCTTTTAGATGTGTACACTCTGTCATTCAAAATAGTAGCCCAGTGTTCAAGAGCTACAGTACAGCCTGTCAAATCCTAAATGAAATCACATTAAATCAAAGAATTCCTGAATTATCATGTAAGCACAAGAGAGAAGAATCTCATTGCCCAGACTGAAAGCCTTTTTAAATAATAATAATAAACAAATACAAAATGGTAAATGGTTGTGTGTATAATCTAAACTAGTCTAATCTAGCAATAGGTAGCTGTTATGAACAAATGCAAATTTTACAGGCCAACAATACTTTTTTATTAAACTTATTTGTTCTAAGATGTCCCATAAATAATTTATTATATTATTATATATTATATATTATTATATTATATCGCTGCAGAGGGAGTCGGAGCAACTGAAGTCGGCCCTGCAGGAGCTACAGCAGCAGGCTGAGCAGCAGCTCCTCACTGTGCAAGTTCAGGCCAACCAGGCTAATGAGTTAGCTCAAGTAAGTCCCACTGCGCAGATCGCTGAGCATTACATCTGACACTGAAACAGTCTGCCCCTCCCACAGTCAGTCATTTAACTACAGATCGCTATCATTATCGCCATTATCAGCATGGATTTAACAGCAGAGATGGCAATTTAATGGAGGAGACACGTGGTGGACACAGTGGAGACTGGTTGGAAAGATTGATCATTTCTACTAAATCACCAATAGAAACCTCTTGATCTTGAAATAGTTCCAAATGACACACCCAATACATTCGTGTTCCTTCTTTTTTTTTTTAGTCTCAAGCAGCAGAGCTGGCACAGAGCAGACACACCTGCAGAACTTTACAGGAGAAATTCACTGCTCAGACAACATGCCTTGTGGAAAAGGAGGAGACTGTGAGTGCATAAAAATAGCAACAGCCTAACTAATACAAGTTATTATGGATGGTTTTGTTACGTTCAGCCACCTGGCTGAAACAGAGGTTGTGGACCCAAAGACACAGACACGGAGATGAAACTGGTGAGTAGTTGAGGTTTATTGCCAAAACAGTTGAGTCTTACAGGTGATATGGGCCTGTACCACGAAGCGTGTTCAACATACCCAGGATATATTTTAGTTATCTGGCTTACCTAACCCCAGCAATCGAGGTCTGGATAAGCGGTACTACGAAGCTGGTTATCAACTCGGTAAGTCAACCCAGGGTTTCCAAATCCAGCCGTGAGCGTGTTCACATAAAAGAGGTGGTGTTAGCAGCAGATGAACAATCACAAACATGAATAAGTCCCCTGGCGTCAGAGCGTCATATTTTACAAACGAAGAGCAAACTGTAACACTACAGAAATACGACATGGTCTAAGTAACTCAGCTGCAGCTGACACATGCAGGGAGAACATTGCAGACAATGTGAGTGCCTAAATGAACAGGCGTAGTCTAAAATAATAATGCGTTGATTTGATGTGTTCTTATGAGCTGTATGAAAATATCAGCCTTATTTAGCTTGCCTGTGTGTCTGCGTTTCCACATTAAAACCAGCGCACTAAATAAGTGGTCGTTCCACCACACTTTAATGAAGTGTAATGAAATGAGATTAATTTATTTAACACACTCAAGTTTTCCAAACATTGTTCTAAATTAACGTCATAAAGCAGTGAAACAAAAAATCCATTCATGCCATAAAATGTACACAAATAGTTGTTGAAAGACTGAATCTCAACATTTAGGCCACTGAAAACTCACCTCACCCTGTGCCCACATGGCAAAAGGTGGGGCAGAACATGACCAGTCTCTGTGATAGCCTTTTAGATTGCTACTAACCTAAAATAAATAGCCTACGTTTAAATTAAAAATTTCGATATCCCTACCAAACTGCTCATAATATTCAGCCTCACATAAGAAAAATGAAACCCTTTTATTTTAACTGCTGCGACAGGCTGTGTGAAACGGACTGGGATCAAATAAAAAATATTAACACATTTCAAAGCAGTTAGTAGGCTTACTGTAAAAACCTGTAGGCCTACAATAACCTAAGGCTTTCAATCAGTCTATGTAGGATGATATCACTATAGCCTACAAGAGTTTCTCTGTATCACTGCAGCAAACATGAAAGCAGCCCATAAAAAAGTCTGTGGAACAGTGTGTAGATTTCATACAGATGGTGATGTCATTTTACAAGAGAGCTGATTGGTCAGTAGGTGGTGTTTTCATGGAGAACCTTCTCCAGGTTATGTTCCAGATAAGAGATCAACTTTGTCTTTGTATGTCTGTTTAAGCTACCAATAATTTGTCAGAAATGTCAGTGAGCCAGTTTAAATAATAGAAAAGCCCTGATTAAACACTGTATCCTACAGGATTTGTGGGCCAGGCGTACAGTGAAATTGCTTGGAGAAAAGACACGTATTGTTTTTAAATATTGGGATGGGTATACAGTATCATGCACTTTTTGGAACTCCAAAGACCAGATGCTTTATAGAGTCTAAGGGCGGGTTCACACTGACTTTGTTTAGTCCGGTTGATCTGGATCCTGGAGCGTTTAACCCCTTTGACGCTGTTCGTTTGGGTTGCTGTGAACGCTGGACTCAAACTCTGGTGCGGACCAAACGTGCTGTCTGGTCCTCCTTGAAGGGGTGGTCTTGGACCGCTGTCAAGTGGCAGTTCATTTCTGGTGAACACGATTCAAACCAATCACAGGAAGCTACCAGAGAATGTGTCATTAAAAATAGTACTTATTTATTATTATTTCATATTTATCAGAATATGTTTTATTACCAAGTACTTGTTTAACTGTTTGACAATTTGTACTTGGTATTTGGTACATACATTAACATATTAAGAGGAAATAAAAAGAAAGACAAAATACTGCAACAGTCAAGAACAGAAGGCGGGAAGTTTGACTGGCGTGGTACATCTGTCAAACGGTAACGCAGGTGTCCTAAGACAACCTCAGGAAGGACAGAAACCTCCCATGGAGTGGAATGCAAAAAAGTTTGCTTGATCTTGATTATTAGTATGAATATAGAAAATAGAAGAATGACTATCAAAATGAAAGAGACAATATAAGAAACAGCTCACTATACCAACTACATACATTATATAATAATAATATAATAATAATAATAATCTTTCAATCAAAAACAAGTTACAAAGTGCTTTAACAAGTGTAAAGAAAATAATACCCAAGAGACAATAATACAAAAACAATACAAGATAAAAGCATGAAAACATTGAAAAGACTAAAATACAGATAAATATAAAATTAGTAAAATACAATAAAATAAAAGGGATAAAATAAAATCAAATAAGATCGGGAAAGGCTCTCCTATAAAAGTATGTTTTAAGAAGGGACTTAAAAGAGTTCACTGACTCAGCTGACCTGATTTCCTCAGGCAGGCTGTTCCAGAGCCTCGGGGCCCTGAGAGCAAACGCTCTGTCCCCTTTAGTTTTCAGACGAGACTCTGGAACAGACAACAGACCTCTGCCCGAGGATCTCAAGGTACATGCTGGTGTGTATGGGACTAATAATAGGCTAAGTATCATAATATGGGATGTATCTGCAATAATTAATTCAAGGAGATACATATGGATTCTGTAAACATAAGCTGCTTTTATGATAGGCCTTTACGATCCTATTTGCATGATTTTTTTGCAATTGCTAACATAGTGATAAAGTTTTTGTAGTCTGTTTTTTGGAAATGTAGAATCATTCAGTATCTTTTACTTTAAATGAGGCAGGGGTATTTTTTCTGTACTGTGTGTATATTAAAAATGTGTGTGTACAAATCTTGAGACAATATTGAATTATTTCATTTTGAGTTAAGTCGTGTTTAGGGAGTTTTTACACTTGATAATAATATAGGCACCAACACTTCCAATAGGTGATTTATTTGCAATTATTGCAAATATTAGAAGCTTTGTTGCCTGTGTTATTATTCAGCATAGAAACTCCCATCCCCACTACATTGATCTGTGTGTAATGTTTCTCAGGTTGTGTCCCTAAAGAGGAAGGTAGAGGAGCTGGAGTCAGCCCTGCAGGAGCTGCAGCAGCGTGCCAAGCAGGCCAACCAAGCGGATGAGTTAGATAAAGTAAGTCTCACTGTACAAATCCTTCATCATTACATGAGAAGATGACACCTGCTTTAACTGCCATCCAAACAGAGCAGAACTGAATTTTAGATCAAACGGCATAGGTTCAACACAGTTTGTTTTTACTGAGCAGGATTGTATTACTGACCCAGTCTTTTCAAGAATCTTATTCTTGTCAAACACGGTGTCGAGGCAGAGATCAGCAGCAAAGACCCCTCAGTGAACAAAGCAGAGCAGACATCAATACAGAATGACATGATTAATCAGACACGGCCTGAAAGGAGGAGATTGGGTGGCGGCGGGTTACAAGCTGCTTACAGAGGAAGCAGCAAGGGAAGGCAGGCTATAGCAGCCTAAATAAGGCATCTTACATGGATTGTGCCAATGAATGCTATGAGAGGAATCAGCTGACGTGACTGCCTTTAAGAAGGCTGCGATCAGCTGATGTGCTGGGATTGACTTTGACCTGAACTTGCCTGCCTGATTTGTGGATACATGACTGAAAGTTGCTCTTGTATTTCCAGTTCCAAGCAACTGAGCTGATACGGAACAATGAGATCTGCAGAGCTTTACAAAATAAACTCAGAGCTCAGTCAAGATCACTTTTGGAGAAGGAGTCAGAAGTGAGCCATTCAATATATTAAAATATTAGTTAATTTATTAAAATATACTCAGATTTTTTTTAAAGAGAAATGCACTACAATGGCATTTGTTTCCAATCACATGAGGTCTAAACTTTTTCTTATCCTTTCAGATACATTCCCTTAAGCAGCAGCTGGAGCATTCTCATAATAACCTGGATGACCTTATAGCTACCATCTGCAGCAAAGAAAACAATCTTCATGATCAAAAGTAGGATATTCCGCCTCCTCACACCATCCAGCAGCTACTGTATGTGCATGCCAACTCTGTATGTTGCAGGAGCACATAGATGAGGTTTCTGTGTGTGTTTGAAGGCTGAGGAAGCAAAAACAGGCAGATTCACAACTCCTTGCAACAGAGGATGAAGAGCTACAGACACAACTACAGCAGCTGCAGAACAAGGAAAACACACTGTGTAAGGTAATCTTCTAAAATTCTTTAATTTTCAAATATACTGGAAAAACTGGTAACTCATCAGGGCTACGACTACGACTGTTGACCAGTACATTATGGCAGGAACTGTCGCCGCCCATGTGTTAAGCTGGGAGAAAACAAAGCCATTCATTATTGTCACTGCGGATGCTTTTACCTTTCACCTCAGCAAGGTCCTGATTATCAAGAAGCAGTAAAAACTCTGGTGGCCACCCAAGACGAGCTCAAGATGCTTAAGAAGGAGATATGTGAAACCCTTATATGCCTTGACAAAGAGCGGAGGTAACAGGCCCATAATGTTGCTGTCAGCTGAAAAACGTGTCTCTCCCAAACTATAGAAACACAATATAAAGTTTGATGAGACATTTTTTTATTCTTAGCCAATACATGTTTTATGTATAAATGAACACCAACTGTTCCACCTTACATATGACCCTTTATAGTATAATATTAATTTATGGTGTACAATAATTTTCTATCCTGGATTGGTTATATAAAGTGTGTTATTTTTGAATATTTTTATTCTTCTTACAGTAAATACCATGAGAGGAAGGAAAAACATAAGTCAAAACTGTGTCGAGCCAAACAAAAATGTGATGACGAAACAACATGGCGTGATGAGAAGATAAAAAATCTAGAGCGAGAACTGTCCTTGTGTTCCCATTCATTATCAAAGGTAAATCTGCAGCTTTGTCCTACTTTCCACAAAATAAACCAGGGTGTTTGAGGTATATCTTGTTTAAAATTAAATTTAGCATTATTTGTTTTAAACTTAATTGGATAACTTTTTTATTCATGTGTTGAATTTCAATATCAATATTTATTCCTACTTGTGCTGATATATACAAAAATTTAAATAAAATAATAATAACTGTTTTCTCAGTGAAGAAAAGCATTACCACTATTTTCGTCCACAGTATAAGTAAGCAATGGAGATGCTGAGTCATAGGCAGTGTGTAATTCCTGTATCGATAAGTCTCCCTCTATTGACTGTTATTACATAAATTAGGTTAGATAAAAATGGATGATGAATTTAGGAAGTCAAATTGTTTTTCTTTCCCAGGAAAAAGAGCTTACCATAAGTATAACTATAGAAAATGACAATCTACTTGCCGAGAGGAGAAGACTACTACAACAGCTAAATGAGGAGGAGCACAACAAGAAAGACATATTTCAGCTTCTTTGTCCAAATGCAGGTATTGAACTTTGTTAAATCTTAACTGCATGGTGAAATTATTTACACATTATGTAAATATTTAAATAGCCAAACTCTCTAACTAACTCTAGGGCTATACTTGTATGTGTGTTTACTGACAATAAAGAGGTGTTTGTTTTGATGTCAAGGGTGGATTTTCTAGAGACGGAAAACAAGGAACTAAGAAACAAAATACTCCACATGTCCAATCGGATAGCTGTCCCGGAACAAAGCCTGCAAAACATGCAGTCACTTCACTTTGCTGAGGTACCGGGCATTCATCTTTGGATATTGTGTTTCTGATCTGGGCCCCGTTTCAGAAAGCGGGATTAGTGAAAATTCTGAGTCTGTTAAGCCCGAGATGAGGGAAACTCTGGGTTTTCTATTTCAGAGAGCGAGATCAGATAAACTCTAGATCAGTAACTCCGGCAACTGATTCTGTGAACCTTATGTCCTTGGGAGGCACACAAAAACCATCAGTTTCTCTCTGACTCCTTCGCTCCTGCGAAGCCTGAGGCAGCTGTCTGACACTGTTTCATTTCCTTGTTCATACTGTCGATATCAAAGCACATATCTGAACGCATTTACATCTTTAAAAACTTTAAAATCCCGTTTGGATAGGCTATTTTTTTTTCATCCAAACATGATCTTGAACATGACTACTTTTATGATCAAGCTGTCATCGATGTAAGGACAGATCTCCGCATATCGTGGATTTATCCTCAGCACAGAATAAAGTCCGTCTTTAGGTATAACACTGACAGTTGCACTGAAAACAC
The DNA here is from genome assembly GCF_021292245.1 of Micropterus dolomieu. Classification (NCBI taxonomy): domain Eukaryota; kingdom Metazoa; phylum Chordata; class Actinopteri; order Centrarchiformes; family Centrarchidae; genus Micropterus; species Micropterus dolomieu. The sequence continues at coordinate 17,813,665 of NC_060167.1, read as the reverse complement.
TTAGGCTACTGTGGGCTACATTACTGCAGTAATCACTGCAACCTATAAAATTGATGAATGAACAGTAATCTCTCATATTGTATTCATATGGTCGCATTGATTGGAACATTCTTATCAAAGTTATCATGCTATAGATAGATAATATAGATAATGTGAATATTTCGGGTGAGGATGACTGTGGTGCAACTGAAGCAAATTGGCTTAAATGTAGTTTTACAGTGGGTACGGAAAGTATTCAGACCCCTTTAAATTTTTCACTCTTTGTTTCATTGCAGCCATTTTCCAAAAATCAAAAAAGTTCATTTTATTTCTCAGTAATGTACACTCAGCACCCCATCTTGACAGAAAAAAACAGAAATGTAGAAATTTTTGCAAATTTATTAAAAAAGAAAAACTGAAATATCACATGGTCATAAGTATTCAGACCCTTTGCTCAGTATTTAGTAGAAGCACCCTTTTGATCTAATACAGCCATGAGTCGTTTTGGGAAAGATGCAACAAGTTTTTCACATCTGGATTTGGGTATCCTCTGCCATTCCTCCTTGCAGATCCTCTCCAGTTCTGTCAGG
>NC_060167.1:17796298-17812996 GCF_021292245.1 Micropterus dolomieu | reverse complement strand
GTGTGGCTTTCCTAATCAAGTCCAATCAGTATAATCAAACACAGCTGGACTCAAATGAAGGTGTAGAACCATCTCAAGGATGATCAGAAGAAATAGACAGCACCTGAGTTAAATATGAGTGTCACGGCAAAGGGTCTGAATACTTATGACCATGTGATATTTCAGTTTTTCTTTTTTTAAAAATTTGCAAAAATTTCTACATTTCTGTTTTTTTCTGTCAAGATGGGGTGCTGAGTGTACATTACTGAGAAATAAAATGAACTTTTTTGATTTTTGGAAAATGGCTGCAATGAAACAAAGAGTGAAAAATTTAAAGGGGTCTGAATACTTTCCGTACCCACTGTAAGTTATTGATTGTATGCATGTCGACCATAGACTTTATATAAAATGTCGACCAGTTAAACCTGGCAGTGCTAGCAGACAGGGTTAACCTCCGTTGTGTTGCTGTGCATTACCACCACAAATCCACTTGATGGCACTGTCGCCAAAGAACTATTGTCCTAGAACTGTGGTCCCAGTACTGCGGGGGTCCTGAAACTGCAGCCTCCGGTAATGCAGCTATATTTTCAAAGTCTTATATCTCAACAGTTTTACATCAAACAGCAACTTTCTTGACTTTGAAATTTATCTTTTAAATTGACAAACATCATATGTGTATTTCAGGGCACATTTCAAACGGGATCAAAATATTTGTTGTCCCTCGCCATTGACTACCGTACAATATTTTTCCAAAGTAAGGTCCCATGGTGGTCCACCGGAAGGGGACGGACTTAGGCTCTCTATAATATTGGTGCAACCGGATCTTATTGGTTTCTACGCGCCGCCCCTTGCTTCTCTGTTTGGATAGTGGAACATAACATGACAGACACGCCAATGGTGTAGAACTTGGTAGTGACAATATCCAGTGACGACTAAATTGTCCGTATTTTTTTTAAAGCAAAACCACTGTTGTCCTTTAATATTTATTTGATATGAACATGAAGGACAGTTCGTAGCCATGCTGGAGGCTAGCTTAGGTACAGCAGTGCTTTGAGCTGAATGCTAATGTCAGCATGCTATGCTAACATACTCACAATGATAATGCTAAGATGCTGATGTTTAGCAGGTATAATATTTACCATGTTCACCAATTTATTTCAGCCTGTAGGTAGGGCTGAATAATAAATCAAAATCTTATCGAAATCGCAATATGGCCTACTACTCCCACTACTGCAATTTTCAAATCGCAGGAGGTGCAATAATTTTTAATGGATGTTGTGAATGTTTGTAAGCTGGAAGAAAAGTTAAGGGATCAAAGTGATTACAATTCATCCAGAGGGGAACATACAGTAAATGTGTGTAGCAAAATTAAATGGCAATCCATCCAACAGTTGAGTTACGTGACTCTTGACCAAAGTGACAAATACTGACCGACAGACGTTAGTGTTCTTAGAGCCACGCCGCCACCTTTATTAAACACACAGAGAAATACTATCCATCCATCCATCCATCCATCCATCGTCAACTGCTTATCCTGCATACAGGGACGCAAGACAGAGAAATACCCATTTTTAAAATAAATTATATATTAATTTAACATTTTTTTGTTTTGTTGTATTAGGAACTGAAAAAAATATCTAATCCTACGCATGTTTTTACATCTCTCCTTGCGCAAACATCAAGGTAAGTGATTTTGATTCAGAATTTAAGAAAACCTGTTTGGTGGCTTAAAACATCATTAAATGTCTATGAACTTTGATTGCATCCCTAGTGTGAAGATGATGCCTGAGCCATGTGAAATTCAGGGCTTATTGGACAATACTCAAAGCAAGCAGCCAGAAGTTACTTCTTCCCCTCACTGTTGCATCTCTGGGCCCCTATCTCAGTCAGCAGAGATTGGCTACCTGAATCTGGCCTCTGCTCAGAACCGCTCAGACCACTCGGCTCCCCCGGCTGCCCTCAGCAGCTCAGACAGTACGTGTTGTTGAGATTATCTATCTGCAGCATGAATATACTGTGCAGAAAATATTTTATTTGTAAGTAAATTAAATTAATAAACAAAACAAAAAATATCCATTTTTCTGGCTTTCTCTTTCATTTATTCAAGTTCATACCGAGCATGACAAATTATCTGGACCTTACCAGAATAGTTTCTCATAACATTTATATTTTACTCACTTCTAAAATATTTGGAATATGAATATTGAAAATAAACTCATCTTACAACTATTCCAAATACAGACTGGAAAAATGTCTTAAGGCCTTAAAATCTGACCTAATACATCTATACTGCTTGAATTTTTCCTCAGGAACACACAACCAGTCCAGGTTTATGTTTATATGCTTTGTTTTGGCTTCTGTTGCACAAACTAAAATGAGTTGCTTTGCTCAGCACTCTGGAGCCGGTTCTGATGGCGAAACTGCAGTATTTTCTCTAGTAACTGTTGATTCTAAATTGACATTGGGAGATATAGCTCTGCAGCTTTAACGAAAACATACTTCTATTATGGCTTTTTGGTCTATTTAACACACCAATACCCGAAGGCATCTGAATAGACAGTTGCTACATCTGATGTGGTTTCCGACAAAAGTCCATAAACCTAAGCAATGCATGACAGCTTCACACTTTACCTCCATTCCAAACTATCTTGCATACAAAATATTTAAACATTTGGTGACATTTGTCAGAATAGACCAAGATTATGATCTTTATCAATACACAAACATATATCCATCTACTACTACTCGACAGGTCAGGCCTAATTACCCCATATTCACATAAACAGCATCAGAAACACTGACCACACTGGAACATCTTGAGTGTTGTTGCTTTATAAGAGTGCCTGATATCCTGGGCAAGTTGCAACTTTTTGCAGAAAGACTTTCAGCACTGCCTCTCCACCTGCTACAGGGTTGCAAAGGGGTAGAACAATTACATGAGATGTATGTTTAGAGCTTACTGTACTATCAACAGTCTTAGTGCTTATTTTTATATCAATACCACAGTTGAAAGGTTTTTTTTTCCCTTAACAAAAAGAAACATCTTCGTCTAAAGGTGTTGTGGAATATTATATTTCTTCTTGAAAGAGACATACAAATATATTTTTTTAATACATCTTTCAAATAATCATTATTGTATTACAATCATTGCAAATCCTTAAAAAAAATACAAGTACAGAGATAGTGTCCCTGGGAAAAGGAGTTCCTGTGTATGAAATGCGTCTCAACCTGCCCCCCCCCCCCAAAAAAAAAAGCTTGGAAGAATGCCTCATACATCTATGCATGAAATGCATTTGTACTTGTGTGTCATACTCCAATAAAATAAATGTAGAAAGAGTTCAGTCATTTTCATCAACAGCAATTCATTTAAAGCTCTGAGTGAAACTAGATATGTGCCATTTAGAACAGAAGTCCAGACAAAAAAAAAAAAAAAAAAAAAAAAGTTCAAAATGAAAGAATATAGGCAGCTGATGTTGTATTATCCTCCATCTCATGAAACAAACAAGTGGTTTATAAAAGGTCAATAAATATTGTCCATCAAAAAAAAAAAAAGAACTGGGAGAGAAGGAAATCTTAAACTGGCACACATAGGTGCGATCAACCGGTACTGATAATTGAACATTTCATAATTATTTGTCCATGATTACATTTTTATAACAAACAGACTTGAAGCTTTACTAATAGTAGATGCCAGTCAAACCTGAACATTTTTACATCAAACAAATCATTTCTCTTTTAAATCTTAGCATAGTACTATTGCTCTTCAAGACTGCTTGAACTACAGTGAAACTGTGCAAGTTGCTTTTTCTGCCACTTGATACTTTTTAAACACACTTAGATATGTTTCTGTTTTAACACATTATACACTTATAGTGACAGTGAAGCAAAGACAGCATTTGCATAGATTTACCAGAGTCCTAGAAAACATGATTATCTGAAAGACCAGGAGGTCAGTGACACATTATTTCCATTAGGTAAAGGCACACTTGCAGATGTGCTCATGAACCCCAAGATAAGAAAAAGAGTCAGGGAGCATGAAAACTTAATGTCTGGCAGTTTCATTAATTAAATAAAGTAGGTGATTATGAGCTTTAATTCCAAAACACGCTAAGGGGTGCGCAGTGTTTTGTAGTTTTTCGGTGCCCACAGAAGTCGCTTGACTTGTATGTCACTCCTGTAGCCGATACTGGTGTCCCAGCAGTACTCCGGAGAGAGCACCCTGCTTGGTTTGTGAAGCCACAGGTACTTGTTGAGATGACTCTCGTCATGCCACAGAGCCTCCACACCTTTCAATTTATCCTCCATGATACCCTGATAGCAGGCTTCAGTCAACGCTTTTACACGCTTCCACGAGCCACCAAAGACAGCAGCGTGGTAGTAGAAATCCCCAGTTTCCATGTACGCCTTGGACCTCGGGTTGCGGTCGTAGGTGAACAATGTCTTTGGAAGGTGGTAGTAGTGGGCGTGGAGCAGAGCCACAGAATCTCCCAGGGCCTCTGTACCAAATCTCCCAGTAAACACCTGATCCACGTCAAAGCAGAAGACATGCGTGCAGTGGTGGCGAATATCCGACTCTATGACATCTGATATTGTCTTCATTCGCATCATAGAGATGTCCTGCCACCTGGAGTGCTTCGCCACTTTGACGACCTTTATGCTTCGCTGAGGTGCAAGGTTGATGTCTGGCACCTTCTGCGGCGTGTCCGTAAACACATAATACGTGACGGGCAAACCCAGCATAAAGTGATGCTCTGATGAGTTCAGGAAGGTCTTGAGGTAAGCATCCAGGTACCTTTGGGGGAAGTGGACATCTTTACCACACTTAAACATTAATGCACTGAATAAAATGGAAGTTGGCAGACCAAGGGCCTGTACTACGAAGCAGGATTTGAGCTTAGCGAGGTACTCTGGGTTTTCAGTCCTACGACGGTTGGTACTTCTTACCAAGGTACATGGGAAGTTACGCTGCTGTGGAGAAGGTTATGTTGGCGATAAGTGATCAACTCTATAAAAAAGCACCACCTACTGAGCAATCAGTTATCTCAGAAAATTACATCACCATCTGTAGAAGATCTCGCAGACCGTTTTATAAGTAATTTTCATGATGTGGGTGACGCGGAGCAGCCTTAGTATAGCACTATAATCCTACAGAAACTGATTGAAGCACTAAAGCCTTAAACTTGTTGTAGCCTACTTTTAATGTATGACAGTGCTCAGCTTACTCGCTTCTTTGAAATGCGTTTTATTTGCTCTCAAGTCCATTTCACAAATCCCGTTGCAGCCGTTAAAATAAATGGGTTTCATTTTTCTTAAGTTAGGTTGAATATTATGAGTATATAGTTTGGTAGGCCTATTCAAAGTTAAATATGAATTTGTTTATTATAACTTTAGGTTGCATTTGTTTCTTACACCTTCTGCTGTTTGGGCACAGGTAGCGGTGAGCTTTGAGATTCAATCTTTCAACCAATATTCAAGGCGCTTTTATGGCATGAATGGATTCATTTCCTTGCTTTATGAAGTTAATTTAGAACAATGTTTGGCACATTTTTACATGTGTTAAATAAATCTGATTTTTGAAGTGACACAAAGTTCTTGAAATGGAGTTGAACGACCAGTTATTCAGTGACTGTGGCTTTTAATTTTTAAAACGCCGACACGAAGCTAAGCTGAAAGAATAAGGCTGACATCTTCAAACACGGTATAAGAACGCATCATTATAGCCTACGCCTTAGGCAGTCACACCATCTGCAATTTTCAGTCAGTTGTGTTGCTTTTAGCCTGGATTGTGCGTTTGCCTTCTTCGTATATGTCTAATGTTATAGTTTGCTCTTGGCTTGTAAAATATGCCTCTGCTGCCAGTAGACTTGTCCAGGTTTGCGATAAGGCCTTCTGCTGCAAACACCGGCCCTTTTATGTGAACATGCACATGTCTGGATAGAGAAACCCTGGGTTGACTTATCAAGCTGATAATCTGCTTGATCGCGGTTGTTTAGGTTAGTGCAGCCAGAAAACGATAAAAGATATCCTAGGTATGTTGAACTTGCTTCGTAGTATAGGACCCAGGATGTATTCAGGTGTGACAGCAGTTTATCCAAACGGTCATTAATGAGTACACAAACCTGCCTACAGCAAATACTGTTAGAGCTACACTGGATCCTTCCTTCTTGTGCATCTGGTCATACATTTTAGGATCAAACATCCCTTCCCAGATGATGGGAGCTTTCCAAGATGTACACGTTTGCACGTCACTTCTGGACCTGAAATAAAGAAGACTGTTAAAGTTTAAAACATACGTATGTATCAGGTGCAGCGAATGATTTACAATAATTTTGTTGTGGTTGTGCCATCTTATAAGTTATTCTTACTAAATAGGTCACATGCATTTTAATTTGGTAGATAGCTGTCATGATGAAAATAAAAACATGGATTTTCAAAATGTGTTTATGCAAGAAGCCATTTTTGTGGGATTGCTGATTCTGTCAGTTTTTTTTTAACAATTGTTTACACACATTTCTCTATACGGAATCAAATTTACTTATCCAAAATTAATCTTCACTGAAATACAGCCAAGATTAGATTCCCTTCATAGCAACAGCGACACATGCCTGGAAGACGTATTACTTATGACAGAAATACACTCATCAAGTCAGAAAAGGAAGTACAAGGATTGGATTTAATGCAGCGACCTTGAGACGATTACTGCTGTTTACATTTGTCCAAATGCACTACAAGAACTGTATGAGCCCATCAGCAGTTACACGACAAAACAAATTTTCAGGTTTTCACTCATCCAGTCGCAGCCATAAAAATAATTGGGTTTAATTTTTTTTATGCGAGGCTGAATATTTTGAGCATATAGTTTGGTAGGCCTATCCAAATTTAGTTGATAAATGTGTTTATTTAAGTTTGTATCTTATATTTTAGAGAGTGGTCATGTAGCTCCCCACCTTATACTATTTTATAAGTGGCCTAATGTGGGTGAGTTTTCAGTAAATGTTGAAAAGTCTTGCGACCCCTATTTGATCACTTGGGTAATAATTACACTAATTTAATTTATTTGTATTATCTATTTGTAAGTATAATTTTCAGATTGGTAAGGGTAACTGATGTCAGTAAACAGATTTTGTTCAGTACACTATCAACCACTATCAGTCTCATGTAAATCTAAATTTTAGAGCAGCAACCAACTATTATTTTCACTTTCAATTAACCTGCCGATTATGTTCTCTATTAACTGATTGATTAGTATTTAAAATGTCAGAAATATTAAAAATGCCCATCTCAGTCTCCTGGCAGTAATAATAACGGGTTATGTTTTTATATTTTAACTATTAAATTTGTTTCATCTCCGATACATTTATTAACACTTTATTTTTTTCACAGCAAGATACCAATTTTACTACTCACAGCTACACACTGCTGTGCCTTAAAAGCATCAAATATAGCAGAAATATACACATTAAGATATCTTGCTACCCAAACAGGTAAATTTAGAAAAAAAAAAAAAGAGTGAAATTACTGTTCTAGCCCAATTACCATATCCTGATTTGCATTATAAAGCATAATGTACATGCTCTGAATTTAGCATGGTCTACAAGATTGGAGACATTGAAATGAAGAATATAAACAGGTGGTGCTTACCGCAATCCATAAACAAACAGATCCCTTCAGCACTGTCATGGTTTGACTACACATAGCACAGGTTGTCGCTACAAAGAGTTGTGATCAAACCTGCGGCTTCACAACACGTGAAACCTACTCTATGTTCATGGTGAAACATGTTTTAATATCTGACTATCTGTACCTTGTGATTGTATGCAGCAAGACCTTAAGGTCTCAATGGTCTTACCCAAGGTCAAGGTTGGTATCCGCACTGTTGTCCGGAGACAGCATCTTTCCACTTTCCAAAGAACATTTGTCCATAGGTATGAGGCCTATTAAAAGTCTGATATCAAAAACATTAATATTAAATTATCATAATAGAATTTAATTATCTGAATAATGGGTGCACCTGGCTTAAACTAATGTAGTCTAAGAAAAAAGTTATGCGTTCAGTTTTTGTTGAAATTGTTTTAGAGAGGTGTTGATTTAACGGTATGATCATCTTGAAGGATGTGGTGTTGTGGTGCTGAACTGTATTGTGTTATACTGACAGGTATTTGTTATTTAGCCAACCCTGACTGATAAAAAAAAATGCAGTGGATAAAATAATAAACAGAGCAGCAGAACTGAACATTATCGTATTCAACTTAGTGCATGTGGTGTCTCTTAAATGTTTAAATACGGACTTGGTTCTGTACCTCAAAGATGGTGATGTGATGTAGAAAACACAGAGCACGATAGGAAACCAAAGCACACGTTTCAAAATACTCTTCCTCTTCCGAACGGATCTGCGTCAGGAAAAAAAGCCAAGACAGATTAAAAAGTTGACCAAGAAATTTCATTTTGCCACAGCTTGAACAATAAAGATGCAAGATACCCCATTGTTGAAAAATGCTGGCATCCAAACTTCAGTGACAAAGAGCTCTTGTGTCGAAGAAAGTGAACTCTGAGAAGAGAAAAGGAAGTGTTACATCTTTTTATGGTTCTACGTACAAGCTCATCTGTTCAAGGTGGGTTAAGTTTTACATATTGGTGCTGATTTGACATCAGAGTTTTGGTGTCGGTTCCAAAATGATCCTTTTTGTGTTACCTTAAACACACACATTTAACAATTTCATAAAAAAAGTAAAACTTCTCGAATGCTGTTTTACCACAAGCAGACATACAAGAACTTGGCTTGAATGAAATACATAACATTTTAATTTACTGTATGCTATTATTGCTTTGGCTCAGATTTCACAACAGTTTAAATTTGCAAAACAATTAATACATAATGGTATTTTCTTAATTTTGAAACCATCTCTTATCTAATTTGGAAATACACTGTGCAGTAAGATTATCAGAGTATCACACCCTTGTTTTTATTCACCATTGATTTTTAATCATCGTATTTTAAAATAAAATGGCCTTTATCAAATAATGCTGTCAAACAGTAGTAATTTCATCATGATTGCACAAAAGCAATGAGAAAACAAAACATGCAATGAATGTATAAGTCAACATGTTGTTTTACGGTAAATATAAATGATGTGGTCTGGAGTCTGGTGACTTAAAGCTGCAGTAAATCCTACATTCTTATTATTAAAATGATGATTGTGACTGCATCAGTTGTGACTTTTTCTGTTCTGTTTCGACTACAAAGTTTGCCTTTAGTCAAGACACAAAACCTTATTATTCTGTCATCTAAAATACATATATATATATATATTATTGAATGAGTAAGCACAACATCAACAATGTACAACCTAAAGTCAAATTCATTCATGTGTGTACACATACCTGGTGAATAAAACTGATTCTGATTCAGTGGGTACTGAAATATGTGCCAATATGGGTGTCTGGATTTTGAAAAAAGAATTTGTTCTGTTCAGTTGTGGACTATAGTAAAGTGTCCAATACAGTCTGGCAGGATGCACTCTGACATAAATTGTTACAAGCCAGCATTGATGATTAATTCTTGAATGCAGCAATGATTATGTACAAATATATTAAATCTTGTGTGGAAAATCTATACGCCATAATTGTTCAAAAAATCTTGGAGTCAAAATGAATTAAAATGGGTCATTTAGGATATCTACTGTGCAATGTTTGCTGTTCTTGGCAAAATGTAGAAAAATCCAAACTGGGTCTTTTCGATAAGTCCTATATTTTCAAATCACCGCACCTAACATGCATATAACATAACTGGTGTATTATGTTATATGCATGTTAGGTGCGGTGATTTGAAAATATAGGAAATCTGCACCTCAAGTTTTTAAAATACATCCTAAAAGTTAAGATGACAACCTGCGATAATATTTTGTACAGGAAACTAGGAAGATTCCCACTCTGTCACTTTTAAAAAGAGAATTATTGATTAATTGGTGAGGCTGGTAGACTTTCAACTATCTGCTGAATCTGTATAACGCAGATGTATATGAGTCACCATGGGTGCTGCATATTAAGCATATCCTGGGTGACGATGGTTTGTCTTGCCTTTGGCTTAACCAAATGTGTAACAACATTAACTGGTTAAAACTGTCAAACGGAGACTGAAAAAAATCAGTATATGCAAAAGTGGCAAAGTGAGCTTAGAAGTATGACGTGATATACAACCCTACGACTGTTGATTGAACAGTCTGAGAGACAAGGATCGTATTTTGTTAGACTGTGAGAACGTAAGCATAATTAACTTGAGAGCTGCCAAAGATGGGTACATAGGCTATGTATAGGTTTATGTTACTGCATCAATCAGACAAGCCAAAAGTTATTGGCAAACTGAGTGTCTTTTTGAAGAATGTTCTTCCTTTGTTTAAGTAATATTTGATGTATTTTTGCAGTATGCCATCATCTTGTCATTTGATATGCCATTTGATTATGGTCCTGAGCAATTAAATGAATGAATAGATGAGAACTGAGACTGCGATTTACAATTTTGCGTGCAAGTTTGGCATCTTGTGTTTACAGGTGAAAATTTGTCATTTTGTCTCTTTTGGATTATGTTAATGTTTGCACTTGAAAGCCTTTTGTGAGAACTGAACCAAAGCAATTGAGAAACACTGCAAACATCAGAAACCTTCTGATCAAAGAATAAGTTAGAAAGAGAATGAATCAGACCAGAGATTTAAAACAGGCTTTCAGTGTTTGATAGTTTGACATTAAAGACACAGTTTTGTCTGTACCACAAAGTGTTTAGGTTTGATTCCTTAAGAATTTTTATTTGTTAGGCTATCTGTGCACCTTAGCTAATTGGTGAATTATGTCAGCATTTTAAATGTAGGATGAGGAGCATTTTTGTAAACATTGCAATATTAATACATGAAGAAGGGTTTCCATCATTTAATTTATGATCATATTTACACAAGAATAAAATCAGGCCATCATTGCCAACACCATAATTTGTATGCCACATGTTTAGCATGTATATAAAATATATGGCTTACACATAGTGGTCTCAATGTATTTGGAATATTGGTAAACCATAGGAAAGCAACAATAATGAAAAAAAAATGTTTTTCTTTAATGTTCGATCCATTTTAATGTTTTGTTGGGGTTTTTCTCTTTTCTCTCCTTTTGCTTTAGCGCGGGTGGTAGTTGTATTAGTAGGCTATATTTAAACTATTGTGTTTGGCCTACTAAGTGAAACGTGTAGCATCCAGACTAAAATCCTCTCGTCAATTTAAATAATCTTAATGGTCTCACACATTAATCGTGGCGTTGGCAGATAGACTACAGCTGGTGAAATTAAGACACGCAACAGATAAATTGCTGTAGGCCTCGTCACCTAAATAGTAGGTGTTTTTAAAGAGAATACATTCTTCAGAGCCCTCAATTCATAAATTAAACGGTACACGTTGATCCCGATCTTTAAAGTAAACCAAAAAGACACTGTCCACCGTGTCAAACTGTACACAGCCTACAAAATGTTAAATCTGACATAAAAATGTATCGATTACCCACCTGTGAGTCGCTGTCACCAGTCTACATCCATAACGTGTCCAAAGTATGGCCAATAATATAACCTGGGTTTAGTGCGAGGTCCACTCGGTAAGAATCTCAATGAGGCAACCTGCGGTGTCTCTGCTTTCCTCAGGTTGAAATAGCGTCAATGGAAAGGGAGTGGCAAGCTCCAGTCAACAGGTAAACTCAGGTCTGCTTTGTTTCACAACAGACAAAACAGATGACCACCTAAACCCTAATGTTACCTAAAGTGGTAGACTATGCCATTCTCTCCTGCAGATGCGGTCACACCTTTGCCGCCTATGATGCATAGGCCTATGCAAATTTAATCCCAATTAGCTAATTTATGTAGATTTCTTTCTGTTTTTATTGACAGTGTGGTGAAAAATGTAGGCTAAACGAATGTATATGTTTCTCTCGTCCACTCTGTTGCTGGGATATGTGTGGTGCTTTTGAAATGACAGTAAAATGATTTCATAGCCTATATCCATGCAGATGAGGCCTACATAAAAGGTAATATTAGAACTAGCTAACATGGCTATTGGTAGCCTATCCATCATAAGATAGCCACTCTGACTGATCCATAACAGAAATTTAGCCACATTTAGCCAACTAACCAATTTTTTTTTAAAGCCTATGCTCCTTTATCAGGAGTGGTATGTTGGTACAGTCACAGTATGGTGTGTAAGCTAACCATGTTAGCTAGCTCTAATATTAGCTTTTGTTACATCTACAAGGATATTTTAAAATAAGTTTACTGTCATCACACATCCAACAATAAGCTACATTCCTTTACATGTTGTGCTACATTGTGTGTGATTTTGTTTTATTAAATCTCCATTATCATGAAACAACGCCCACATGCAAGAACTGGACTGACAGCTAGACATAGATGGATGTAGACCTACATTTAACCCTTTGTTTGGCTAGCAATACTTCTGCTTCCTCCACCAGTCAGTCAACTAAATCAAGTGCAAAAAACTGAAAAAAAAGCTGTCATTATGCACGGATGTAGATTTCTATGGCGCCTTAAAAAGCTTTGGACAGAATCATTCCTGTCCAAATGCTAAATAATTTGTTTATAGTAATCAAGTAGTCAGCTTAAAATGTTCATTTTGGGTCTTTTCATACGTGACACCATATGGAAATAAATCTAAACATTTCATGAATACGTTAACTAAGTTTGTTTTCAGGCCTGATAAAAATGTACAATTCCTCTAAAACCACCGCCAAGCTGTGGTTTAGTAGCCTATTTGCACTACTGATGTTACTGCATTTGTAAACAGAACAGTACTGTTTAAGGCTATAGCTTGATTATAATTTGAACTATAGTAAGCTTTATTTGAAATATATATTTTACAGTAATTTGATTTGTAATTTGAAAAGCATTTGAAGTAGCTGTAACAGTCAATAGCGAAGCTGTCTGTTTCATTACGTTACATTCATGTAGAAAATATACAGATGTCAGTTAGATGGTTATCTGCTTGACAAATAAAGAAAAAGAAAAAAAATCTGTTATAGTCAATCAATTTGACCCAGACAGACGTGCTCACTATAAGAAGTTTCTACTGTACCACCTTTTATTAATCAAATGATCTCATTGATCAAGATCTCTTTTTTAAGAGAGGCCTGAGTACAGCAGACAAAGACAAAAAGGACATATAGATAACACCCTAACCCTCCTGTTGCTTTTATCCTATTGTTTTGATTATCTGGCCAGCATAGAGAGGACTCTCACTGTCCTGCAGGAATACAGTCAGAACGAATGTTCTAAGTATAGTCTGGTTTCAGTAATATCAGTATCAGAGGGATGAGGTATCCACATGAGGCCAGGGCCCGTATTTATCAAGCTTCTCAGAATTACTCAAAAGAACACTGCTAAGAACTGACTTAAGAGTAAAAAAAAATCTTGGCTCAATGCTGTGCTTAAACGTTAGTGATCAAGCATCATAGTTCTAATTTAAGTGAAGTGTAAGACTAAATCTTAAGTTTCAGTTTTGATTCACGATACTTTGCTGTCCGCAAACATAATTTAGGATGACGATGTAGGCAAGGACTAATCACTGAATAGATTTCCTTATTTAAGAATATTCTCAGATACAGGCATTTGACAATTAAGAACTTTTAAGAGAATACATTATGTACATAGGCTAAGTACACATTGGAAATGGAAGATAAAATTTTATCTTTATATGATTGCCATCAATTGACCTACTGCTCCTGTGAATCCAGCTATTTGCATAAATTGTGGTAATTTCTGTCGGTTTAGGGAAGGTGTTGTTGGGAAGTCGATGAAACGCATGACTGTGTGGAGCTGTAAATGTAAACAAAGTGTCATCACAACCTTCAATTTATCTGAAAACGTATTGCTGCCTAAAGTCAGTGGTGAGATGACTCCCCTCACTAACTTGCTGACAAAGATTATGCCAATGCTGTCCGATCCCATCTAATTAAGTGCACGTCGTCAAATAATTCAGAAACATTCTTCCTCTCCTGAAATAGCCAACTGCGCATGTCTCTGTCTCCACAGTGCCATCACAAGCCCCTACTGGCAACTCCTAACCACTTGAGATCTCTCTCAAGCTGTATAACTGGGAGAGAAAGAGTGATTCTTAGATTTAAGAAATTTGATAACTTGCTTTTATACTTATGTTTGAAATTCCTAGCACTTAAGACTAAAATGGCATTTTGAGAAGCTTGATAAATACCTGCCCAGACCTCTTCTTTGTTCTCATAGTGTTTGCCAAAGGGGAGCTGGCTGCCTATAATGATTCTGACGCTCCGCCCATCCAAGAAGCAGAACGATAGGCAGAGGAAGGTTGGATTGGAAGGATATTTTCCACAGTGAACAAGCTCTGACCACATGACAATACCAGCGGCCTGTTCCAACATGCAGATTGGCAATTTCTAGCTACCTATGCTGAATGAAACTCTCAAATCTTGGTCTGTTAGGCTGAGTTGTTTTGTTTTTGTTTTTTACAGTAACTCACATTTCTCTATACTGAGCTCACTTTTTCAAAACTCAGCACAGCAGCAGTTATTGTGGACTGAACTGTGGGTCACTTTTCATTGCTTTCACACAAAATGCAGTGATGACATTTTTTTCAAATTTCATGAACTGTTTTCTTGCTCGAACTAAAACACCACAAAAACTCTGTGTAATTACACTCAGTTTTGCACGTTAACATACTATTGTCAAAACTGTAACAGTTACGTTCAAAACACAACACAAAAGATGTAAATACTACTGCATAAACTCACTAATTGGGACAGTGATGGACACACTTCTTTCCTTGATGCCGTATACAAAACTCTCTCTCCAGGTGAGAAAAGGGGCCAGTTGAGGCAGAATCCAGAACATTTTGTAATTGTATATTGTTATGCCACTTAAATACATTTAAATAAATAAATAAATAAATAAATAAAATATACTTTTACAAAGATAATAGTGACACTAATTGTAAATCGACCTGTTGTTAGTGATTTTATGGTTAGCCTATTGTATAATGAGTGAGAAAGTGTGTATGAAGAGTTTTGGTTGCATTATTGCGTTGTGGATGTATGACTGTGAAGAGTTCAAAAAAATTAACAAGGAATACCGCGGAAGTACAATTACTTTGAGGTATTTGTATGAGTTGGTACACGTTCGCACAAAAGGGGTGTGTTCGGCCATGCAGGGAGAGGCTTTTCTCCAGAGGAATGCACATAGTTTTTTTGTTTTTTCTTTTTTTCTTTTCCTTTATTAACAAAATTTACATACAAAGTGGCATAGTACAAACCAGTGTATACTTAACAAGGGAACAGACAAGATTGGAAGGTGATGTACACTAAAAATAAATAAATAAATAATGAACAAAGTAAATAAAATCGGGGGGAGAATAAGTTTTGGAGTAAAGCTAGGGAGGTTAAGGTCATCAACTAATTTAGAGAACTTAACAGCGTTCTTTTTCTTAATATGTCTAAGAGATGAAAAGTAAAGACACAGTTCCTTATGAAAAATATAGAAATTTGGCCTCGATTTCATGAATTTGTTTTTATGTATAAAAAACTTCCCGAGAATGATAATTGAATTGATAGCCAGGTCATGTAAGGGTTCTTTCAAAATTGTACCAAATATAACATTTTCCTTTGTTAGACTTGAAAAGTTTAAAACTTTAGGGAACAACCAATAATGCACATCTTCCCAGAAAGCATTAGCAAAAATACATTCATAAAATAAATGCTCTGTAGTTTCAATGTGGTCATCACAGAATGTGCAGTTATTGTGATCCAAACCAAAACGACTTCTCAAAAATTGGAATGCACATTGGTAGTGTCAGGAAATTATGAATGTAAAGACATGTTAACAGCTAAATGTAATATCGTGGCGGACGACAAAGTCAGGGTGGCTTGTTGGCATGGCATTGAGTAAATAGCCTAATTATCTTCATAGTGTTCTTATTGTAGTTCAAATCTCTAGCCTATTTTATGGGCTCTTCTTTTATGTGTAATATGATTAAGATGTAAAGGTGCAACTGCACATAAGGTTCATTGTAATAGAAAAAAAGGAGCCAGCGGAGAGGGGTAATAATCTGAGACAGAATTTAATTTCCAAGATTAATCTAGGCCTACAAGTAAAAAACTTGAATATTCTAGTCACACATTTATGAGAGAAACTTCACTTTGCAAGGCTGCAACATCACACACACACATGTCTGCCGTGTATTATGCATGCATTGGAAAGTTATAGGCCTATTAAATTTTGCAATCGGATTTAGCAGTGCAGTTTAGTCCACAATCACTATCATGCACCTTAGAGAGTTTGCCTTGGATTGGGCATATTCAGAAGAAAACAGAGCGATTTTCGATTTTTTATGACATTAATTTCAGGGAATTTTCGATTTTTCTTCTTGTAAATTTTCTCTGTTATTAACCCCAACTCTGGCTCCATATTTTTTGAACACGTAAAATAAATATGTGAAAACACTTAGGAGAATTCAATTATAGACTACAGATGGGATACATCTAAAAAACTATCCCGTTAATTAGGACTAATTAAGATTCCTCTTTAAAATCACCGAGGCTGCATGGCTCGCTGGCTGAACATAGTGCCGTTGTGGTCAGAACTTCATTGCAACCGCAGTGGAACATCTAAACATATTTTATGAAGTGGTGTGTATTAATATCCTACATCTCATC
>NC_060167.1:17676445-17796198 GCF_021292245.1 Micropterus dolomieu | reverse complement strand
GGTCATCAACTAATTTAGAGAACTTAACAGCGTTCTTTTTCTTAATATGTCTAAGAGATGAAAAGTAAAGACACAGTTCCTTATGAAAAATATAGAAATTTGGCCTCGATTTCATGAATTTGTTTTTATGTATAAAAAACTTCCCGAGAATGATAATTGAATTGATAGCCAGGTCATGTAAGGGTTCTTTCAAAATTGTACCAAATATAACATTTTCCTTTGTTAGACTTGAAAAGTTTAAAACTTTAGGGAACAACCAATAATGCACATCTTCCCAGAAAGCATTAGCAAAAATACATTCATAAAATAAATGCTCTGTAGTTTCAATGTGGTCATCACAGAATGTGCAGTTATTGTGATCCAAACCAAAACGACTTCTCAAAAATTGGAATGCACATTGGTAGTGTCAGGAAATTATGAATGTAAAGACATGTTAACAGCTAAATGTAATATCGTGGCGGACGACAAAGTCAGGGTGGCTTGTTGGCATGGCATTGAGTAAATAGCCTAATTATCTTCATAGTGTTCTTATTGTAGTTCAAATCTCTAGCCTATTTTATGGGCTCTTCTTTTATGTGTAATATGATTAAGATGTAAAGGTGCAACTGCACATAAGGTTCATTGTAATAGAAAAAAAGGAGCCAGCGGAGAGGGGTAATAATCTGAGACAGAATTTAATTTCCAAGATTAATCTAGGCCTACAAGTAAAAAACTTGAATATTCTAGTCACACATTTATGAGAGAAACTTCACTTTGCAAGGCTGCAACATCACACACACACATGTCTGCCGTGTATTATGCATGCATTGGAAAGTTATAGGCCTATTAAATTTTGCAATCGGATTTAGCAGTGCAGTTTAGTCCACAATCACTATCATGCACCTTAGAGAGTTTGCCTTGGATTGGGCATATTCAGAAGAAAACAGAGCGATTTTCGATTTTTTATGACATTAATTTCAGGGAATTTTCGATTTTTCTTCTTGTAAATTTTCTCTGTTATTAACCCCAACTCTGGCTCCATATTTTTTGAACACGTAAAATAAATATGTGAAAACACTTAGGAGAATTCAATTATAGACTACAGATGGGATACATCTAAAAAACTATCCCGTTAATTAGGACTAATTAAGATTCCTCTTTAAAATCACCGAGGCTGCATGGCTCGCTGGCTGAACATAGTGCCGTTGTGGTCAGAACTTCATTGCAACCGCAGTGGAACATCTAAACATATTTTATGAAGTGGTGTGTATTAATATCCTACATCTCATCTTTAACAGTACAGATGTGGTGTTTATCCACGTGCAGGGTAACCTCGAGTTAACCACGAACAAAACCTGCTCGGAGCAGTTTAGAGATGCAGTGTAAATTGCCATGGCAACAGACACCTATCCACCTTTCATAGTAGCCTACGGGTTAACCGGGAAGTACACCTGACGTCACAAAGTTACTCCTGAAGTTACCTGGATAAGCCAGTTAACCAGGTAGCTACAGGGCCCTGGTTTTGCTGCCTCTCAGCCTGGGAATGTGTGTTTTTGCCTTTGTTTCTCTTGGTGGTCTTGATTTAATGTCTTGGTTGTAGGCCTATTTTGTGGTTGTTGATGTGCAGGTTCTTTGTTATTTCCTGTTTTAGCCTATTTCCTGTCGAAGAAACATTCCGCGTGTAACTTTACTTCCTGCCTTTTGTATGTGTTTTGCCGCCTGTTTGTCTGCTTTTCCCTGATTAGTTATCCTCGCTTCACTTAGCCTACATTTAGTCTGTGTGTTAATTTGTTTTTATATTCAAGCACACCTGCAGTTCTTAGTGTTTTTGTGGACTGTTGAGTCTTTGTGTACATATGCAAAAACGGACCCTGCCAAATCTGACCAGTGATGACATGTAAATGCTCCGTACCTGTATAACGCCTTTCTAGTGTTTTTGACCACTCAAAGCGCTTTTTACACTACATCTGCATTCACCAGTCACACACATTCATACACTAAGTGCTCAAACATTCACACTCATTCATACACTGGCGGAATCGGGGTTCAGTATCTTGCCCAAGGACACTTCGACACGCAACCAGGGGGAGCCAGGGATCGAACCGCCGACCTTCCGATTAACAGCCAACCCGCTCTACCTCCTGAGCCACAGCCGACATGTCATTCCGACTCTTAAACATCAGATCTCTCTCTTCTAAAAGGTGTACTAGTAAATTAACTAATATCAGAGTATGATATTGATTTATTTTGTCTTACTGAAACTTGGCTGGGTGACGGGTTCTAAATTAATCCACCCCTCCCAGTCATATTAATACTCACATTCGTCGAGGCACAGGCCGAGGAGGTGGAGTTGCAGCTATCTTCGGCTCTAGCCTACTAATCAGCTCTAAACCTAAACTAAATTATAACTCATTTGAAAGCCTTGTTCTTAGTCTTTCACACCCAAGACACCTGGTCCGTACTCTGAATTCTTATCTGGATTTGCAGAGTTTTTGTCAACTTTAGTCCTTAAAACTGTCAGGATGCGTGGTTGGGTGAACAGGTTGGAGGACCCAAATGCAGGACACAAGGCTGACAGGTTCAGTTCAAAGATTTATACAAACAAAAGGTGAGCACACTTACAAATAGAGTGGCTGAGTCCAGGGTATTCAAAGTAAAATAAACAATCCCAATGGACAAATAATCAAACTGGTAATCCAAGAACTGGTGGGAAAAAAACAGGCAGACAGAGGACATCACAGGACAGAGTATTACAAGTTACAACACTACAACAGACAGAGTATCTACACGCTACAATGACCAGACAAGGACTGTGGGAAACAAACAAGGATATATACACGGGTTAACGAGCTGGGAGGAGACACACAGGTGAGGGACAAGAGGCCAATGAGACACAGGCAGGCAGAGAGAGCAGGGGGAAACAGAGAGACTAGCAGGCAGGCAGATTACTGAGGGGGTAAAAGACAAAACACAAGTTACTCAGCACTAAACATCAGGGTAATATAAATAAACTAATACAAGCAGACAGATCACAAATAAACTAACACCAACAAGGAACACAGACAGAAGCTAAGGTTAAACAGAACTCAGAGCAGACATGGGCAAAACAACACAGACCAGGAGTAAACACTTAAGACATGAACTAAAGGTACAGGACTAAGAACTAAGATACGAGACAAGACAGATACTAAGTAACTTAAAGATGTGGATGGATAATAATAATAAAGGCTATACAGAGACTAGAGCAGAATGAACAAAATCAGATTAATTAATGAAACTGGCAGAGAACATAAATAGACAAACAGACAGAACTCAAGCATGATGGTACAGAAACTAATACATGAGACTGGAACAGAACTGAAATCAGAAAAATACCAAAACACCAGCTGTGAGATAATAACCAGACAAAGAATAACATCAGGTAGAGGATGCACACTAAAGGTAGCAAGCAAACTAAAACTAAGTCTAAACTAATAGCACAGCAAAAGGGATTCTAACTAAGAAGACAAGAAAACAGAACAACACAGATCACGAAGACTAGATGCAAGACCACAGACTATATAACAGATACCTAACTGATAAATGAATAAACTCAGAACTAAACGGAACAGATGACAGGACTAACATGCAGATACAAAACCAAACCCTCAGAATCAAAACCCAAAAACAAAGCACTCAGGACAGAATCGTGACAAAAAAGGACAAAGTATAATATTCATGTGGACGTTAAGAATGACAGCTTTAGTACTGCGTTTATCTCTCTGTTAGATTCCATTCGCTTCTCTCAGAGTGTTCATGAACCGACTCACTGTTTTAACCACACCCTCGACCTTGTTCTGGTATATGGTATTGAAATTGAACATTTAATAGTGTTCCCACAGAATCCCTCTTTATCTGACCACTGTTTGATAACTTTTGAGTTTGTATTGGTGAACAACACACCATTGGGCAAAGATTTCTATACAAGATGTCTGTCTGATAGTGGTGTAGCTAAATTTAAGGATGTGATTCCATCAGCTCTAAATTCATTATCAAGTCACAAAAGAACAGAGGATTCCTTTGCTAATTTCAGTCCCTCCCAAGTCGATCATCTTGTTGATAGTGCTGCAGGCTCGCTGCGAATGACACTCGACTCTGTAGCCCCTCTAAAAAAAGAAAATAATAAAACAAAGACAGTTAGCTCCATGGTATAATACTGAAACTCGCAAATTTAAGCAAATATCGCAGAAACTTGAGAGGAATTGGCGTTCCACCAAACTGGAAAATTCTCGTATAATTTGGCAAGATAGTCTTCTACTAGGGTTAGGGGTTAGGGTTACTCTACTGCTCGTCATTAATAGAGGAAAATAGGAACAACCCCAGGTTTCTTTTCAGCACTGTAGTCAGGCTGACAGAGAGTCACGGCTCTATTGAGCCAAGTATTCCCATAGCTCTCAGCAGTTACGACTTCACGAGCTTCTTTAATGATAAAATTCTAACTATTAGAAACAAAATTCAACAAGACCTGCCCTCAACTGGCACCAACTTATCTCCAAACTCAGGAACCTTAGAAACAGCTGTAAAACTAGATATATGCTTAGACTGCTTTCCTTCCCTCAATCTTTACCAACTAACTTCAATAATTTCTTCATCTAAACCATCAACCTGCCACTTAGACCCCATCCCGACTAGGCTGCTTAAAGAAGTTTTACCCTTAGTCAGCACTTCTATACTAGATATGATCAATCTATCTTTATCAACAGGCTATGGACCACAGTACTTTAAAGTATGTAATTAAACCTCTACTGAAAAAGCCCAACCTTGATCTAGATGTTTTAGCCAACTATAGACCTATATCTAACCTTCCATTTCTCTCTAAGGTCCTGGAGAAAGCAGTCGCCAAACAGCTGTGTGACTTTCTACATAGCAATAGTTTATTTGAGGATTTTCAGTCAGGATTTAGAGTTCAGAGACAGCACTGGTGAAAATTACTTATGACCTCCTTATTGCATTAGACAAAGGACTTGTCTCTGTACTGGTTTTATTAGATCTCAGTGCTGTATTTGATACCATTGACCATCAGATCCTATTACAGAGACTGGAATATTTCATTGACATTAAAGGAACGTCTCGGGTTACGTATGTAACCCTTGTTCCCCGAGAAGGGGAACGAGACACTGCGTCGGTGACCACACTATGGGAACGCCTCTGGGTGTGGCAGGGCTAAACTATGAATAAACTACTACTAAGCTAAACTACTCTAATCCTATTGGTGTTACTAGAACGGTAGTGTGTGACGGCGTAACCGGAGGGGGTATATAAGCACGGCACATAGGACACATTAGCCCTTTCTATGAATCAAGGCACTCCAGGCGGGGTGAGGTGTGGCGGACCGAGGCAGTGTCTCGTTCCTCTTCTCGGGGAACAAGGGTTACATACGTAACCCGAGACGTTTCCCTTCGAGGGAACTCGAACTGCGTCGGTGACGACACTATGGGAACGAGATACCCACTTAGGCCGCGCCGAAACCCCGCCTGCCCCCAGCGTGCAGAACCTGACGGCACGACTAGGAGGAGAGCGCACGGGTGCCGGGTGCAGAAGGAAGGTCCAGACTGTAAAACCGGATAAAAGTGTGAGGGGTGCGCCCAGCCA
This sequence comes from Micropterus dolomieu, assembly GCF_021292245.1. Lineage (NCBI taxonomy): Eukaryota > Metazoa > Chordata > Actinopteri > Centrarchiformes > Centrarchidae > Micropterus > Micropterus dolomieu. Next base: position 17,790,588 of record NC_060167.1, on the reverse strand, counting down.
GCCGCGTCACACAAATCCTGGAGTGACGCCCCCGCGAGGAGGGCCCTAGAAGCCACCATGCCTCGAGTAGAGTGCGCCCTTACGGCCATAGGTGAAGGCAAACCGCGCACCTGATAGGCCAGGGAAATAGTCTGAACGATCCAGTTGCCGATGGTGTGTTTAGAAGCGGGGAGCCCAGCCTTGGGGGGCCCAAAACACACCAGCAACTGGTCTGCTTTCCTCCACCGGGAAGACCTCAGAGTGTAAATACTCAGTGCTCTGACAGGGCAGAGCAGATGAAGTCTCCCGTCCTCCGCCGTCACATGAGGTAGGGGATGAAACACCTGCAGCACCATGGACCCTGCCAGGACATAACCTGGACAAGGGTGCAGGATGGCCCTGACCCTCCCCGGGGCAAACTCTTTCGGGAGAAACCGAAAGTGCCTGGAGATCCCCCACCCTCCTCAGAGAGGTGCGAGGAGAAAGGTCATCTTAAGGGTCAGGTGCTTGGCCTCAGCTGACTCCAGGGGTTCGAAGGGGGCCTCAGCCAGCGCTTTGAGAACCACTGCCAGGTCCCAGGTGGGAACCCTGGAACGAGTCACGGGTCTCATCCTCGGGGCTCCACGGAGGAAGCGCACGACCAGTGGAAGCCTCCCCAAGGGCCCATCACTCAGAGGGGCATGGAATGCGTGGAATGGCAGCCACATACACTTTGAGCGTGGACGGGGAGAGGCCAGCGGAGAAACTGCTGGAGGAACTCCATTATCACAATTACCGAGCAGGTAACTGGGTCCACCGCCCGTTCTCTGCACCAGGTGGTGAACACATTCCACTTTAGGCCATACATCCTTCTCGTGGACGGGGCTCTGGAGCTGAGCAGCGTCTCGACTGCTCCTGTCGTCAGGCCCGCCTCAAGGAGCTGAGCCCCCACAGGGGCCAGACCCATAGCTGCCACAGGGCGTGGTGCGGGTGAAAGATCCGGCCCTCCGCCTGGGACAGCAGGTCTCTCCTCAGAGGGACCTGCCAGGGCGGGCCCTCGAGGAGCAATATTAAATCCGAGAACCACACTCGTGCCGGCCAAAACGGGGCTACTAGTAGTAGACTAATGCCGTCCTGGCGGACCCGCTCCAGAACCCCCGGGAGCAGAGCGACTGGGGGAAACGCATACAGACGCAGCCTCGGCCACGTCTGCACCATGGCATCCAGCCCTAGCGGGGCTGGGGGCGAGAGGGAGAACCACAGGGGACAGTGCGCTGTCTCTCGGGACGCAAACAAGTCCACGTCTATGGGGCCGAACTCTTCGCATAATAACTCCACCACCTCGGGGTGGAGTCTCCATTCCCCGGGCCTCAGCCCCTGTCTCGACAGCAGGTCTGCTCCCTGATTCTGGGTCCCAGGGATGTACATCGCTCTGAGGGACAGCAGTCTCTGCTGGGACCACAGGAGGATCTGATGTGCCAGTTTGAATAATGGACGCGAGCGCAGACCCCCCTGGTGATTCAAATAGGCCACCACTGCGGAGGACGGGCAGAAAACTCCTCAGAGCTCTGAAAACCGCCAACATTTCCAAGCATTTATGTGCCAAGAGAAATGATGCTCCTCCCAGGAGCCTCTCGCGAAGCGGTCATCCATGACCGCACCCCATCCCATGAGTGAGGCGTTGAAATAATTGTTCAGCGACAGATCGCTCCCAACATGGGACCTTGGGACAGGAACCAAGATTTCCTCCATACAGACAGGGAACGAAGGCACCTGCTCGTAACCTAGGCTAACCTCAGGAACTTCCTGTGAGAGGGACGGATGGAGATGTGGAAATAAGCGTCTTGCAGATCTATCGTGACAAACCAATCCTCGGATTGGATGTGACTGATGATGGCGGGGATGGTAAGCATCCTGAACCTGAATCTCCTCAGAGATTGGTTCAGGGACCACAGATCCAAAATCGGACGCAATCCTCCGTCCTTCTTGGGAACCAGGAAGTATCTGCTGTAGAAGCCGGCTTCTCTGACCGGCGGGGAAATGAGTTCTATGGCCCCATTCTTTAGCAGAGAGCGGACTTCCTGTCCCAACACCTGGCTCTGTTCTGCGTGTACTGCTGTCCCGACCATCCCACAGAATCTGAGGGGGGGCAAACCCGGAACTGCAGCCTGTAGCCATCTACTACTGTGCGCAGGACCCACGGGGAAATGTTCAGGAGGCTTCGCCAAGCTTCTGCGAAATTCACCAAGGGGACCAGCCCCTCGGGGCTTGTGTCACGGGGGGAGCGCATCCGACCATCCTCTAGAAAAAGAGCCGCTCGAGACCTCAGCACCCTCAGGGGCAGGGCCTCGCAATGGTCGTGGGCAGCCCCCTCGAGAGCTGCCTGAGCATGCGACATCCCCAGGCATGAAACGCAGACACATCCCATGGGTATCACCTTCCGTGATGAAACGCTCACATGGAAAGAAACACTGTCGGAATCGCTTCGACATGATCTGCTGCTTCGTCTCGACTTCAGGTAGGATGATGGAGCTTCCAAACATAGCCAGAGTGCCTGCTGAATAGAAAGAAGCTAATGTGTCCTATGTGCCGGCGTGCTTATATACCCCCTCCGGTTACGCCGTCACACACTACCGTTCTAGTAACACCAACAGGATTGGAGTAGTTTCATTCATAGTTCAGCCCTGCCACGCCCAGAGGCGTTCCCATAGTGTCGTCACCGACGCAGTACGAGTTCCCTCGAAGGGGAACCGCTCTAAGCTGGTTTAAGTCTTATTTATCAGATCGATTTCAGTTTGTACATGTTAACGATGAATCCTCCATGCATGCCAAAGTTAGTCATGGAGTTCCACAAGGATCTGTGCTTGGACCAATCTTCTTCACTTTATATACGCTTCCTTTAGGCAATATTATCAGAAAACAATCCAAAAACTTCCATTATTATGCAGATGATACTCAGTTATATCTAGATGAAACTCATCAGTTAGCTAAACTTCAAATGTGCCTTTAGGATGTTAAAACCTGGATGACCTGTAATTTTCTAATGTTAAACATGGATAAAATGGAAGTTATTGTTCTAGGGTCCAAGCACCTCCGTCATTATCTAAAAATATAGTTTCCCTTGATGGCATCGCCCTGGCCTCCAGCACCACTGTGAGGAATCTTGGAGTTATCTTTGATCAGGACACGTCGTTTAAGTCACACATTAAGCAAATTTCAAGGACCGCCTTTTTTCACCTATGTAATATTGCGAAAATCAGGGACATCCTGTCAAAAAATGATGCAGAAAAACTAGTCCATGCATTTGTTACTTCTAGGCTGGATTACTGCAATTCCTTATTATCAGGCTGCTTGAAAAAGTCCATTAAGACTCTTCAGCTGATCCAGAATGCTGCAGCACGTGTTCTGACAGGAACCAGGAAAAGAGATCATATTTCTCCTGTTTTAGCTTCTTTGCATTGGCTTCCAGTAAAATCCAGAATAGAATTTAAAATCATTCTTCTTACCTACAAAGCTCTTAATGGTCAGGCACCATCTTATCTTAAAGAGCTCATAGTACCTTACTACCCCACCAGAGCACTGTGCTCCCAGAATGCAGGGTTACTTATGGTTCCTAGAGTCTCCAAATGTAGAATGGGGGCCAGAGCCTTCAGCTATCAAGATCCTCTCCTGTGGAACCAGGTTCCAGTTTGGGTTCAGGAGGTAGACACCATCTCTACATTTAAGAGTAGGCTTAAGACTTTCCTCTTTGATAAAGCTTATAGTTAGGGCTGGCTCAGGTGAACCATCCCTTAGTTATGCTGCAATAGGCCTAGACTGCAGTGGGATTTCCCATGATACACTGAGCTCCTCTCTCCTCTTCTTTCTCTCCCTCTGTATGCAACCTCATCCCATTAATGCATGTTAATAACTCGACTTCTCCCCTTTCCCATAGTCTTGTGCTTTCTCGTCCCTCTCCTCTCTCCTCCTATCACTTCCTGCAGGTGTTTCTGGCTCTGGAGCTGTGGAGTCTGGATCTGTGGTTGCGAGTCACCTGCTGCCCCTGTGTTTCTGCTCGACACCCTCTGTTACAATTATTGTTACTAGTCCTATTGTTATTATTGTAATTATAATCATTAACTCTACTGTAAATATCTGTACCATTGTTCATTCAGTCTATAGCAACATTACCTTTACTGTCTGTACCTCTGTGTGTATATTGGGTAGGCTGCCTCCCTCCCTTCTCTATCTCCTTCCATCCCCCTCCCTCTTTCTCTCTGTTCCTCTCTCTCCCTCTCTCTCTCTCGCTCTCTCTCACCCCCAACCGGCCGAGGCAGATGGCCGCCCACCCTGAGCCATGGTTCTGCTTGAGGTTTCTGCCTCTTAAAATGAAGTTTTTCCTTGCCTCTGTTGCCTAGTGCTTGCTCTTGGTGGGAACTGTTGGGTTTCTGTAAATAACATCACAGAGTACGGTCTAGACCTGCTCTTTTCTGAAAAGCGCTCAGAGATAACTGTTGTTGTGATTTGGCGCTATATAAATAAAATTGAATTGAATTGATTTTAATATTTCCCAGGAACGTTGCCTCTCTTCCTTTCTGGATTTGTTTGCCTGTCTCACCTTGCCATAAACCTGTGTACCCTTTGATTTGATTATTAAAAACCTGTCAAGCTGGTGTCTGCATCCAATCCCTAGTTTTTCTGTTCCTCATTTGAAATGTGACACACAGGACTGCCTAAGGGTGGGGTGTAACACTTGCAACTTGAGATTTTCCTAAGTACTTTGGGCCCAAACATGGGAAGGTCCCTCAAAAAAAGTTTTTGTTCATCTGCAATTTTGAAATTTGATATTAGCAATATAGGTAAATATCATGTGTGTGTGTGTGTGTGTGTATATATATATATATATATATATATATATATATATATACACTTGAAGACAATTTAAATAATACAAAAGCCTCCTGCAAGTATTATAGTATATAACATTTTTAAGATGCTAGTAATGAACAATTTTCAAAGTAATAACTTTTGAAATATGATCAGCTTTAGTATTGTGTTCACTAACATACTGATGCAAATGGACCTTTAGCAGCAGCAGGAAGGTTTATTAAGTTAACATTAGTATAAGTAAGGCAAGACAACATTTGTATAGCACATTTCATACACCAGGGCAATTCATTGTGCTTTACAGGATACAAAAATACAGCAAAGGTAAAAGAGTACAGTAAAGAGACAAAATATGTTTAAGTAAACTAGTTCATTTTTAAACTAAGTGACAATACAAGTGAGAATACAAGATAGAGGAACACGTCAAATACCCCCACATTTAAATGCACATTTCAAAACTAACAAGAGGTTTTCAGGCATTACGGGGTAGAAGCGGCAGTGTAAAATAGGAAGGTTTTTAGCTTTGACTTAAAAGTGGTAAAAGTCAGTGCTTGTCTAATAACGACTGGGAGGTTATTCTGTGTTGCATGATAACAGAATGCTGCTTCACCTTTTTTTATTCTAACACTTTGGACAGCCAGTAGGCTAGTCCCAGATGTCCTAGTATTTCCTAGTTTTTGTGAGGACCCTGGCATCAGTATTTTGAATACATTGGCATTACTGAAGGGCATGTTTTGAAAGCCCTGTGAATAGACCATTTTAGTAATCCAATCTACTGAAAATAAAGGCGTGGCTAAGTTTTTTCAGTATCAGTGAATCAATTTGAAAGTGATAACAGGTTTAATTCTAGTTTTAGGGCATTGTTTTGAAATGTACCTTAAATTTTTTATGTTTTATTTTCTAATCCTATTGTCCAGCACAAGAAACTAATTCAACTTATTTCTGCAAATAAAACATAATTTGAGTCATAGTTTGTTATTATTCAGAAATATAATTATAAGTATAGCTGTTGATACACAATGAACCAAAATCAACCCTTATTTTTTATGAGAGCCAAAACACAGAATAGTTATAAAGGTTAAGCTGAAACTCAATGTAAAGGTCCGTAAAGCCAAAGAGAGCTATAGTTCAGGTGATCATTTTATTACAAAAATATTGATTATAGGAGCTCTAAATTAATAAATATAACATTATATATATAAGTTAATAATAATATAACATTATGGAATAAATACATTAGTAAATTGTGTAAAATATATAAATGAGCCAAAATAAAAGGCCAAAAAGCCAATAAATTATTAAAACTCAATTTTATATATTATGAAATGTTTCATTATACTTAACTGATTAACTGAGCTTTACTGAAGTTATTTCATTACAGATATTTTCATTAAAAATACTCCTTTTTCAAAAATCTTTTGTTTCATAATGTAATTTTGTCATAATGCCACTTTGGGGCACCATTCATTATAGGCTATTTTCTGTGGAAGTTGCTCTTTGTTACAGCCTGTGTACAATGCAGAGTACAATTCCCAAGTACAAATCCCACTTCCTGCTAAACTCAAACTGTATCTATTTATCACTGACATTATGTAAATTGCAATTTGTTTATCAATAACGTTCAGTACAGCTTGACATGTTCTTTTTTACTGGAACGTAACTACCTCGTTCTTCTCTGAACCCAACCGAAACATTATCCTTATCTCTCTCAATGGCTGATATAAGGTCAGAAAGAACAAGAGTTGTGTCAAGTCCTCAGCTTTGAATTACATTTCTCTACAAACACACGTACCTTGGTAACCTCACACTTGTGTTACGTGAAAAGAGTAACCAGAGTAACCCAACACCTGTAGCACCACAGAAAGGTGTCTAGTGAGTTGGAGTTTAGAATCAGAATCCCCGAGGGGAAATTCTTTGTCACATTTGCACACTAGTCAAGACATAAGGAATAGAAATAGTAATAAAAGGTAGATAGATAAAGAGTATATAAATATAAGAGTATAAAAGAAATATATAAAGGAGTGTGGGTATGTACAATATTTACATTATTAGAGAATTGTTATGGTGAACATTTACATTATTAAGAATTATTATGGTGAACCAAAAAGGACTAGTGAATAAATAGCAGCAGAGAATATTGCACATTAATTATTAAACAGACCATATTGCACAAAAACTAAAGTGTCCCTGTGTCAGACACTTAGAGGGAGGAGTTATAAAGCTTGATGGCCACAGGCAGGAATGACTTCCTGTGGTGCTCTGTGGTGCATTTTGGAGGAATAAGTCTTGCAAAGCCCAGTATATAAAGCAGAGTTGATTGGGGATGATTAGCAGCTTGTCCCAACACCTAAAGACCGGGGCCCGTATTTATCAAGCTTCTCAGAATTACTCATAAGAACACTGCTAAGAACTGATTTAAGAGTTAAAAAATTCTTGGCTCAAAGCTGAGCTTAAGTCAGTTATCAAGCATCGTAATTTGAGTTAAGTGTAGGACTAAATCTTGAATGTCAGTCTTAGTGCTGATTCACGACTCTTTGCTGTGACGCAAACAGGATTTTGGATGACGATGGCCAAGGAACAATTACTGAATAGATTTTCTTATTGCTATAAATTCACATTGAATGGTGAAATTCCTAAGAGGAGTTTATATTCAACACACATTTAACAATAAAAATTTTTAAGAGAATACTTTATGATATAGGCCTACACATTAATAAATGAAAAATAAAAAAGTTAATCTTTATATGAGCGCCATCAAATACGCCTATTGCTGGTTTTTTGCATGAACTGTGTTTGCTTCTGTTGGATTACGGGGGGTGTTGTTGGGAAGTCGATGAAACGCGTGACACTGTGTGGAGCTGTAGTCTAAGTACTATAATTGTTTCCATGACTATTCGGCTTATTGATGGTTGTGACGGCCAAAATCATCAGCATTACTGCATTTGTCCTGTGGCAAATAAACTGTAAACAGTCTCATCACCACCTTCAATTTAACTGAAAACGCATTACTGTGTAAAATCAGTGGTGAAATGACGTCCCTCACCAACTCCCTCACAAAGATTATGCCTGCGCTGTCCGACCCCATCTTATTAATTGCACATTGTCAAGTAAGTCAGAAACATTCTTCCTCTTTTGAAAGATTTTTGCATGTCTCTGTCTCCACAGTGCCATCACAGACCTCTGGAGCTGTCTTAAATAACTGGGAGTGTAAGAGTGATTCTTAGCTTTAAGAAATTTGATAACTTGCTTTTATTCTGAAGTTTAAAAGTAGGAGTAAACACCCACTGGTTTGTGGACTACCGTTTTGAAGCCTCGAGTTTGGTATTGTGCCCGTCATCTTCTTGATTTTTTTGCAACCAGGCACCGGACGTGAGCATATTTGCACATTGCATGGTTAGCAAAGAGCATCCGTAATTGACCCTTCACTAAGCCACGCCCCCCCTTAGTTACTCTTGTTAAGTCCGACAAACTGGCGGACCAGTAGCACGGCGCTGCCACTATTACTGCACTCCCTGGAGAAATATTGTCTAATTTTTGGGCAAAAGCAATCTCAGACAGTTTTGCAGTTACATCATGAATTTGAAGGCAGTATTCAGGCTGTCAAACCGGCGTAAAAAAATAATAGATAGAAGCTAATGCTTACCAATCACAGAGTAAAAGTGAACCACTGCATTACCTGACTACTGAGAAAGAGGACAACGATATTAAGGATTAACACTGCTCCTGTACAGCTGGGTAGGTCTCTGTTCACTATTACAATCGTTAAAAAGCAGAGCAGTAGGGTTATATAACTTTGCATTCAGTAGTAACTTAGCTAGCATTAGCTAACTAATATTACATTAGGAACAACCCGCAGCATACATTTTACTGGATTTGTTTTAGGTTTTGGAAAGTGAAGAAATCATACTTCTCCTTTCAACCTCTCTGGGTAGTGACTGTAACTATTGAAGTGATCCAGGAACAGCATTGATCATATCTTGGAAAAATACAGCAAAAAAAGCTACAAAACAACTCCTGTTGCATATGAGTCAATGGAGCACAGCCATGAAAGTTTTAGAGCGAGTCCTATACTGCGCTGTGATTGGCCAGCTGCGTATTCAGGGTGTGGCATGGCGAAGGGTCAGTTCACATTAACTGTAATTTGAACCGCGATGCAAATTTTTGCTAGCAAAAAACAGACTTAAAACAAAATGTACTTGCCGGAAAAATGAACAGCAGACTCCTAATAGACTCAACGGCGCTGGTTAAATTACACAGTGCACGAGTGACCTCTATCCTGATTGACAGGTTGCCATGGTAGCGACTTGTTGAACACAATGTAGCCCCACCCTAAAGCATACCCGTAAAACTAACGATTGAAACCAAAAACTCATTAGGAAAATGCTTAATTAGGTAATAAATTCAAGTGGGTAGTAGGGCTATTTTGACATTAAAGAGGTGATATTATCTCATTTATTGAGTTATATATCTTTTTGTGCATGTAATAGGTTTGCACCGGTGGAAAAACACCGAGCTGCAGCACACAGTGACAAGATGTCCGCCTGCTGTCTCTCCTCTCCCTTCCAAACATTAGCTATCCTCCAGACAGTCAATGGGCATAAAGTTGTTATTGTGATGTAGAGACAGAGCTCAGTTAAAACTTTATGGATGAAAGATACATTTGTTACAAATTAATAACTCACCAATCTGAAACTCTTGCTCCAGTCCATGTTGCTAAGCTGGTAAGGGGATATACAGCTGAACAGAAGCCCTGTGTACCGGCTTCTCACAACCCGCCCTTCTCGGCTTCTGATCTTCTAGTGGAGTGAAGCCTCCATCACCTGACTGGCTCTCTCCATTTGGCCATTGGTTTGAGGATGGTACTCAAAGGAAAGACTGGCTCCCAGAACTAAACCGTCAGTCATTGGAGGCGGAAGATGTATTCCAGCAGGAGGTCAGTGGTTTCCACACTAAAGGGAAGTGTGGGCAGGGCAAGAAAATGAGATGACTTAGAAAAACCGTCAATGATGGTAAGAATGCCAGTTTACTTGAAGTAGAGTGGAGACCAGTGATCAAGTCCACAGCGATAAACAATAACCAGGGGCGACTAGGAACCAGCAAGGGACAATGGAGACCAGAGCTTGGCATGGTAGATGTTTTACTTTGAGTACACAAAGAACAGGCTGAGATGGATGACTGTATCAATCTCCATGGTGGGCTACGTTAAACCACCGGCACAGGAAGACCAGAGTCCAGTTGAGTCAAGGATGAAAGTTGAGTTGAGAGGAGCTGGCTGAGTGTGGGGTACCTGATTAAGCTGAGTAATGAATGCAGTAACTGACTTGTTTAGAAGGCCGCGATTTGATTTAGCATGGTCAGATTATTATTGCAGTGGTCTTTAATAAATCCTCATGCTGCCCCATGAGAAAGTCTTGGTTGGTGATGGCACTCTTGATGTGAGAAAAATCAGAGGGATATTCAGTCTGTGCGTTCTGGGTACAGACAGCAGTTGATTTAGGACATTTAGCAGCTTGTCCCCTGACATCCCCACACCAGATCCTACTCCTGTAATCAAGCAGAGAGAGAGAGAGAGAGAGAGAGACTCCTACAGCATGAAATCTAATGAGATACTCAGATGAGGAATTGTTAATATTGTTTTGCAGTACAATCATCTCGCACATTTTTGAGGAATAATTTCCTACACTCAATAATAAGTCATCACATGTGTGAAAGCATTTACTAGAATTATTTCCTTGCAAGCTTTGACTTGTTCACTAGCAGCCAGGAAAAAAATAAAATTGTGACTTGTAATTATAGAATTATTTATTATAAAACAAGTTGACAGTTATTATAGTGTATTTACAGTATATATCATGCAATGAGATAAAAGGCAAATTCAAAGTGATAGAACAACAGCGTGGAGTTGTAACAAAGTTAAGGCTTAAATGCTAATTTGCACACCCAATCAAATACGAAGCGGACAAATAAAGTACTGTGTACATTTGTCAAAGACAAATTAAATTATTATATTTTTGGGAGGTTTTCACTGAATTTGACTAAAACACATCTTTGATTCCCTTTCTGTACTTAAACTATTTGAAAACAGAAGTTCTCGCATTCATTGCATCAATTAAAGTTTCAATTAAGTTATTGAGTAGTTTGTATCTAAACACTTTTTTACACAGTTCTTAAGTTTTAGGAGACCGAAAGCCAGATTAAGCTCGAGGACTGTTTGAGCATAAAATTTTAGAATTACAAAATATATGTAAAAGAAAATATATCCATCTGGCTAATTATGAGTCACACATCCTGGTCAGGGTGATGTTGGCAACAGGGTAAAAAATGTAATAAAAATGTTGACATTTGTTGTTATTTATGTGTGAACTAGGCCCATGTGATTGGTGAAACATTGCAAACACTCACATAAAAAGTGATACGATATACATGAATACACTTTATATAAGCATTCACCTTTATGTTCACTTGGCAACCCAGCTAACGGAAGACTATTTCTGATGCAAATATATTCATTTTTGCAAAGATTTGAGTAAAGAAAGTAAAGGACCATATAAAAAAGACAATGTAATCTGTTATAACAACAAAAGTTTAAAAAGACTTTCCATGTAGCTGCCTGGAGCAATACTTTTTTTTCCTGTGAAGTCACATAGAAAAAGACATTTTTAGGCCTGTCATTTCCAGGCCTGAAAGTGCTGAGAAGTCATCTTTGGATGTCCCCGATAATACTATCTGGTCAGCATGAAAGAAAAGGAGGATATACTCATTAAAAGAGCACCTCTTCACAAGATACTTGTACAATCTGGCACATTTCTGGAACCTGTTTAAGGGTTCAATGTCCATCAGAGGAGCACAGAAATCACAGAAAACAGACATCTCTGATTGGAGACGGAGGGGGATCTCAGATGAGGGAGATCCGTATAGGGATGGTGGGAGACTCTGTCCTGTGCTGAGGGGAGTGATGGGACAGCACATGTTCCACCATTGTGTGTTTAGACATGTGTTTCATAAGGTATGTCTCCTGAAAAAAACAAAAACAAACAAAAGATGCTTTTAGACATATCCGTCTGAGCAGTCAGCTCAGATTTTAAAATGCAACTTGGATTTCCAACTCACCGAGGTGTACGCCCTGCCACACATGCTGCAGCAGTAGGCCTTGGCGTTTTTGATGGCATGTGCAGACAGGTGGATCTGCAGCGAGGCAGAGTCTGAATAGGCACGGTAGCAGTTGGAACATTTGAAGGGCTTGTCTTTGTTGTGCTGCCTCTGGTGAGACTTCAGCAAGGAAAATAAAACATAGACAAAGTGAGTCTCCTGTCATGCAGCATTGCTGGAGGATTGGGGGGTGGGAGGTGAGGGTAAAACAGGTAGAAGAGGATAGCAATTAATGTTTACCTGCAGGTTAGATAGCTGAGTAAAAGCTTTTTCACAGCCTGGATGGGCGCATTTATACGGTCGATCCCCTGTGTGAATTCTGAAACAGGAAAAATGAAGTTCAACTCTTTTCAAACCAATCAGAGGAACATGTGGTGGAAAAAACAATAACGCACCAATACACTCTGCATGCTCCTCCCTAATGACCAGAGTGGACACAACAACCTGAAATGTCAGTTCCTACTGTTGCAACAAGTAAAACAATTTGGAAGGTTTAGTTCACCCAAATAACAAAAAAATATATCAAGTCCAAGTTTACAATTTCTCACAGATTTGTTCTCAAAGGGCTTGTATGAGTGACTTAGGAGAACTTCCCAGATTCACCAATTTTCTTGTATTTTGAATTTGAAGTATGAACACAATTTACGAGTGGTCCAGACCTGTTGTAGGAGTCATGTGCTGTTAGTCTTATCCCAACCTAATAAATTACACTTTAAATTATATTAACATTGTACTTAATCCCCATTGGGACACATCCAACAATGTGTCCCTGAGCGAGACACTTAACCCCTAGTTGCTCCAGAGTGTGCGACCTCTGACGTGCTTAGCAATTGTAAGTCGCTTTAGATAAAAGCGTCAGCTTAATGAATAAATGTAAATGTAATGTAATGTTTGACTCTGTAATAATATATTTTGTAAATGTATTCATATAGCCTAACGACATCATCCATCATTTAAATTGGCTATTGATGTTACTGTATAACACTACAATATGTACAACACTACAATATGAATCTCAACTCAAACTTAAATGATGCGCTAGTTGAAGGTTAATTATCTTTAGGATGTCTTAGTGCGTCAGGCCCTTGGAAGAGCGTGACAGCATGCTGATATATTGGCAAGGACAAATGAATGATTGTTGCTGCAGTTTAGAATACCAAGAGCTGTAAATTTATATTACATTCTGCAAATGTGATACTTGTTAGAACCGCAACTCTGCAGACAGACACACCGATCCAACCCTCTTCCCTTAATTCCACTGCTGACGCTGCTGAAAATTATAGTCTTTTCTTTATGGATCTCTAAAAGCAGGGCTTCAAACTCTGAAAGTTCTTATTTTTACGATTTTTTTTCATGAATGAACAATGCCTGACATATTGGGCAGGACGTGTAGTCGTATATGGTATAATTGGGGTGTTAATTATGTTAATTTACAATTAAGGCAATAAAGGCATTCATCATGTTTACGGGGGTCATTTACAGTTATCTGTAGTTGGAAGCGTTTGCTGAATCACAAATGTGGCACGCTCTTATGAGCCCACTGTATTAAAAAATGGACATTATAAGAATACGAAAATGTTCTCGCATGAGGCCCATTGTTTGTTAAATGAAAGCTATTTTTTGAATGTAACCAAACAAACATGTCTTCCCAAAATACATTTGAATGTGTACAGTAAAATAAAATGTGGTCAGAGGTTTTGATATTGTCTTAACAACAAATAAAATATTTATGTTTAGTATTAAACATTTTACCAAGAACCTGATTAGAGGGGTAATGTGACATTAGCCATTGAGCGCACAAATCATTAATTCAAGGAAACTTGTCCACACAAATAAACTTTCTTTTTACCCTGCTGGACTCTGCAGGAAAGTTTTGTAAAGGGAAAAAAAGAAATATATCTTTTAAATCAGATTCCACCCCAGCTTACTTACGCAGCTTGCTCATCAGGAAACAATATCTTACAGTATAGTGGGCTGCTCTTGCTAAGATTATAAAGTATGTTACTGGACATGATTGATGCTGCACAACATTAAATACTTAAGTTCATCATACCTTTGGTGGCTAACAATGAAATTACAATAGAGACTAAACTGCTGCGATGAGTGTAGAGATCAGACCTGGTGTGCTGCTGCAGATGTGAGAGCTGGCGAAAACATTTCTCACAGTAGGAGCAGCGGTAAGGTTTGACGCCCAGGTGTATGCGCAGGTGCTGGGCCAGGTAAGATGCGTTCGCAAAGGACTTAGTGCAGTGAGGACACTTGTGGGCCTTTGCCTCTGTGTGTGTTTTGGAGTGGATCTGCATGTCTGACTTGGAGAAGAAGGTCAGCGGACAAACTTTACACCTGCATCAAGAACACATTGACACAGATACACAAAAAGATCACAAGAAGAGAAAAGTGGATGAACAGGACACATGGTGCCTACAGTGTATGTTTGAAGCTGCAATCCTATTAGCATTATTTATTTAGACTGTGTCTATTAGTGGTGAAAAATAACTCAATATATTTAGTCATGTGCTGTACTTATATATTTCTTGTATTTAATGTTTAATTTAATGTAATTTCCACTTCATGTTACTTTAAACCTCTAATTTAAACCTGTAATTTTAACTCCATTACAAGTATATAGCATCTATAGTTACTAGTTACTCCACAGCTAAATAGATTATATATAAAACACACAATCAGTTCACAATAAAATACTGCATTATATTGTACAGTGAGTGAGTACTTTTACTTTTAATATTTATAAATGTATAAACATTTGCTCTCCTTTAGTTCTGCTTTTGGTCTCTACCAACTTCTGAGGGAAATACCTGGCTCTTTAGCTGCTAAATGCTTCACTATGCTCACCAGCAAGTTGCTAACAGTGTCTGTCTTCTGTTTGATGTTGAGCAGGTAAAGTACAGTGTTTTAGGGCTTTTTCGCAGAAGACAGCTGGTTGCTGTGACTGGAAACAAGAATGCGGGGATGTACCAAAACAGAAGAGATGTGGGCTGGAAAACCAAAACAATGAGCTGAAAGAAGAAAGAACTGTAGAGTCAGGTGCTAATTCTCTCTTGTCACGACAGGCGACTCATTTCAAATTTGACCTTGTCATTTGATCCATTTTGATTATAGACGCTGTAAGTAACATTTTGAATAAAACATTTACTTCTTATGAAGTATTTTTACATCATTTCTTGCATTCCTACTTGTATCCAATCAAATAAGCTTCTTCCCCCACCACTGTGTTTAGTAAATATCTTGTTGTGACTTGATCCCAGATGAAGAGATAACATCATGAACATCAAGACAAACAGTTCCCATCCTTTATTTACTCCATTTGAGACTCTGGCCACTGGGAGGCTTTAATATTTTATGTTATTTAAGTATTATTATTTAATATTTTTCACTATTCTACTGTGTTTTATACTATAATCGTGCTCTGTTACCCTACTTACAGTAGGCTCCTCCACCACTCCGTACTTACATCACATTAAAAACCAGCCAAACCAACAAAGCACAACTAGTGGAGATTGTCTAGAAGACCAGTTTACCGTTCCTTCTCCACAACATTAAGAGACTGGTTTATAAGGAATCAAACTTGTGAACATTAGGACAGTGAGGTGTTTTTGTGTTGTTTGTTGTCTTATTGTCATTATTATACTTAGTCTAAGAGCTGCTACTGCAGGCTATGAACATAATACCCACACTTCACCAGGCCTAATACTGTTTTTTGTTTCATAACAGCTGTTTGTCGTGTCTTTATTCTTTATGTAGTGCAGGCTCTGTTTGTATCTGCATATTTTACTGCTTTTATTGTTGATTGTATTTTTATTGCTTTTTCACTTAACATGTGTGTTTTTAACTATTGCCTGCCCAGGGACTACTGATGAAAAATAACTGGCATATTTTCAGGAATGTTACCAATGTGCAAGTCTTTGTCAAATTATTTTTGGCTTATTTTCCAATCTGGTGGACATTAAGTTATATTCTATTTTATTCAGCTTTGTAACCATTGTTCTTCTAAATCACTGTGTTCCAGAGGCTGTACAGAGAGAGATTTGAAACCTGCTGTAGGTCTATCTACAACAACAAAAAAAAAACAATTGTGAGCCACGAGTCAGAAGCACTGTACCTTGGTTATCTATGCATCCATCTATAAATTATACTGGTTAGCACATTTATTATTAAAGAAGAAATGTGAAACTACCAAGTGAGAGAAGTGCATTAAAAGTAGTCCTTTCTTACCTGTAGGTTTTTCCCTCCTTGGCAGTGATGGTGACACAGGACTGGTCGTTGCCTGAGGCTAGGATTGGATAAGGTACCACCAAAAGAGAAGACCCATTCTCTGCTTTGATCTTCTTACGCCCTCGTTCTTCCCTTGGGGGAGGGCCGAGAAGTCCCACGAGGCCCCCATTGTTTTTGCCAGGCTCCATCCCGTGGCCACAGGCTAACCCTGAGATGAGGTGAGGTGTGGGGGCTCCACCCAGCCGGCTGTGGCTGCTTGAGGTGGGTGTAGTGGGGGTGATGATCTCTGAGGTGTTGAGGTTACCTGTTCTGGATGCCAGCGCCACACCTGATGGGTGAAAAAAGTAAAGACAAGGACATGATTGCAATAAGTTATCATCGAGGAGTTACATTTTTTAAAAGACCCCTTAAAATACTGCGTCCAATCTTGCCTTCAATGTTCTGTGTGGACTGATTTGAAATATTTTAATGAAAGTCTATTGCAATCTGTCTACCTCCTACACAAACATACATATAGCACAGAGAAGTCCACATTACCAAGCATTATTTCCAGTGCCTAAGAGGAATTAAAAAAAAAACACACACTGCAAACCTACAACAACAGGAAGTACTACACTGGGAGCTGTCTGTAGAAACTGTGTTTTACCTGATACGTGGTTTGTCCTGGAGGGATGGTCTATAAGTTGCCGCAGATGCCAGTCTTCCCATAATCCTCTGGCTTTTATAGCTGCCTTATCGTCCAGATTCAAATTTACATCCCCCAGAATACGACCTGGTAAAATGTAAAATCACATTTACAAAATACATACATCTTTCATGATCCTGACCAACTTGAGTGTCTTAATACCAACATTTTACAGTTGATATAAAGTCACTCAGCAAAATATATTTTCATTGTGTAACATTCTTGGTATGTGTGTGTATGTGTGTTCTGGTGTTTATAGAGCTGTGCGTGATAATGCATGTTAACTGTAGTTTGTTTATAAGTGTGTCAACGCTGTTCTCTCAAATTCCCAAAACAATGTTTCAACAAGGGAGAACAAAGCGTTGTTATTACAACATATAAGGAAATATATCTCCTATCCACGAAATCTTCTTATTGGTTAATATTTTTTCCAAACAAAAAGTATTACCAGAAGAAAACCCCCACGTCTGTGAGTCTGCAGGAAAGGGAGTTTCCCATGGATCCTCACATGCACCTTGACCACACACACATACGTATGTGTGCACTTATTGGGTGTGGTAGAGTTTTTATTACTGTCAGCTGGCATTATTCCTAGTGCCCTTCTGTGTGACAGATTTTGTAAATTCTTCACTGATAAGGTGTCCAGTGTCTGGGCCTTAACCCTTTGTGTTGCGCCAGATCCCAGTATTAAACCTTTATGTTCAGCTGTTTTTGAAGATTTTATGCCAATACCTTTCTCTGACTTGCTCATTAGACAGCCTTCCAGCCAAGCTTTTTAAAGATGTTTTTTGACTCTGTTGGGCCTTGTATTTTAAATTTGATAAACATGTCTCTTTCAACTGGGTGTGTTCCGGCTGCTTTGAAAAAGGCCATTGTACAGCCCCTCCTGAAAAAGCACAATTTGGACCCCTCTGCTTTATCCAACTACAGGCCAGTTTCTAAGCTACTAAGCTAGATCTAAAGTTCTAGAAAAAGTGGTATATGCCCAACTTCAATTGCACCTTAATTCCAACAACATCTTTGAAAAATTCCAGTCTGGTTTTAAATCTTGTCACAGTACAGAAACTGCTCTTTTAAAAGTTTTTAATGATCTTTTAATCTCTGATTCTGGTAGCTCTGCTGTGCTAGTGCTTTTAGATTTGACTGCAGTGTTCGTAGTATTAAACCTTTATGTTCAGCTGTTTTTGAAGATTTTATGCCAATACCTTTCTCTGACTTGCTCATTAGACAGCCTTCCAGCCAAGCTTTTTAAAGATGTTTTTTGACTCTGTTGGGCCTTGTATTTTAAATTTGATAAACATGTCTCTTTCAACTGGGTGTGTTCCGGCTGCTTTGAAAAAGGCCATTGTACAGCCCCTCCTGAAAAAGCACAATTTGGACCCCTCTGCTTTATCCAACTACAGGCCAGTTTCTAAGCTACTAAGCTAGATCTAAAGTTCTAGAAAAAGTGGTATATGCCCAACTTCAATTGCACCTTAATTCCAACAACATCTTTGAAAAATTCCAGTCTGGTTTTAAATCTTGTCACAGTACAGAAACTGCTCTTTTAAAAGTTTTTAATGATCTTTTAATCTCTGATTCTGGTAGCTCTGCTGTGCTAGTGCTTTTAGATTTGACTGCAGTGTTCGATACGGTTGACCATAAGATTTTATTGTCCAGACTTGAGTGCTGTGCAGGCATTAAAGGAACAGCTCTGAAGTGGTTTCAGTCTTATCTGACAGACAGGTCTTTTTCTGTAAACCTCGGGCCTTTTTACTCAAACAAAGCCCCAATTGACAGCGGGGTGCCTAAAGGCTCAATTTTAGGCCCAGTCTTGTTCTTGCTGTATATGCTGCCCCTGGGATCAATCTTCCAAAAATACAACATTTCCTTTCACTGCTTCGCAGATGATGTCCAAATTTACCTACCTTTGAATACCAAACCAAACTCAGTTGAAGCACTGAGAAAATGTCTACATGAAGTAAAGACTGGATGTCACTGAATTTTTTAACTTAAATGACAAAAAAACTGAAGTTGTAATTTTTGGGGAGCCCGATGTCTCTGGTTTTAACAGTGCTCTTGGCCCAATATCCTCAAACTGCTGCCCATTTGTAAAAAGTCTTGGTGTTTTTATTGACAGATCTTTTAAACTTGATAAACAGACTTCTTGGGAAGGTCAAGCCTTACCTGCCCCATAGTCAACTGGAAAAAGTTGTGCATGCCCTGATCACAAATCGCCTGGACTGTTGTAACTCATTGTACTATGGCCTTGATCAGTCTTCAGTTTGCCGATTACAATTAGTTCAGAATGCGGCTGCACGCCTGCTGACAGGGAAAAGGCGCAGTGACCACATCACGCCTGTCGTCTCTCCACTGGCTGCCTGTCGTTTTTGGAATCCATTTTAAGATCTTATTGTTTGTTTTTAAATCTCTTAATGGGCTGGCACCATCATATTTATCTGATATGCTGATTTTGCACACTCCAGTCAGAGCACTTAGGTCCACTGGCCAGCTGCTTTTAGACTGTCCAAGGTCCAGACTGAAAACCAGAGGGGACAGAGGTTTTTCAGTAGCAGGTCCTAAGCTCTGGAACTCTCTTCCTTTCAACATTAGAGCAGCTACCTCTATTGAGAGCTTTAAATCACTTTTAAAAACACATCTTTTTGCACTGGCTTTTAACACATGCTGAGCTGTGACATTTTATTGTTGTTATTGCTTTAAGTATAGTTTTTTATCTGTTGTCTGTTTTTATTGTTTTTGGCATGTTCTGTTTTAGAAGGGTTTTATTCGGCTATTTATTATGCTTTTTATCTTATGCTGTTCTCTGTATCTGTACAGTACTTTGGGGCAGTAGTGACTGTTTGTAAATGTGCTATACAAATTAACTTTGACCTTGACCTTGAGCTTGAACATCAATGAAAGATATGGAGCAAATGAAAATCAATTTTTTTCATTATTTGAGTACTGTACATATTGCCTTCAGATAGCTGATAGTAGAGAGATTACAGGAAATGAGAGAGAGAGAGAGTTTGGATATGACATACAACTAAGGTCTTCAGCCAGTTGTCTACTGGAGACATTACAGCTTATGGTCAGCACTTTAGCCCCTCAACCACCAGAGTGCCCCAAACACTCATTGTATTTAACCATGATTTAGAAAACCAAAATAGAACTAATGTGAAAGTAATGTGAGATCTGAAACATGCCATGTGGTAAAGATCATGTCTATAAGCAATGGAATCATTAGGAGTCTTGAGGTGATATAAAACAATGTGAAGCATGTTTTTTGAGATGCAAAAAGAGAGGCCCAGAGTCTCCACAACCACTAACAGAACATTAGAGTTAATGAAACAAAAAAATAAAATAAAGTACCAAAATGGTTCTGAGAGGAAGCTGAACCAACTCCGATCATGCAGGATGATATCAGTGAAAAGGTGAGGATTGGGGAGGCAGGTGAGGAGTCAGAGTACCTGTGACTGAGCTGGAAGCGGGGCGAGCGTGCAGCGCAATATCAGGCTGAGAGGGGTTGTGGATGTGCATCTGCTGGCCTTTGGACATCCCGTGCTGGCCGCCATCCACCTGGCTGGGGGGAGCCAGTAAGGTCTGTTGGGAAGGGGCTGAGGCAGTGGGCAGATGCGGAGGTCTGATCTTCTCTGCCATCAGCTGCTCCTTGATTTTATTGATCAAGACTAGGTTATCCAGCTGACAGCCAGGAAACAACATTTGTGACAAGAGAACAGCCATCAGTTCAGTCAGTGTCAATTTAATGAGGACCTGGTTCCCTCTAATGGCTCATACGTGGCATTGCACCCAAAAACTGCCTCTGTAAATGTGTCTAAGATCCACAGCTGTATTGTGTATTATTAAACCTGTGGTTCACAAACCTTTTGGCTTGTGACCCCTTAAAATAAAGCAATATCTACATGTGACCCCTCATCACAGGTTATGATGTTAGTGTGGTCATGTGGCCAGAATATAGTATCCAGTATTTGAGAAGGAGAAAGTTCTTTAACAGATTGTTTATTGATGTGTCCCTTTAATAATCTAGGGCGAGTTCAGCGCTGACAAAATGTAGCAAAATGTTTTTTTTCAACGGAAACGGCGGTGCCTCGAACACCCTGTTATGTGCACAAGCGCACTGCATTTTCCTTCCATTTTAACACTGTTGTGTTTACAAACTTAACGCAGATGTATGGGTAACACCTGTAACACGCCCACCAAACGGGAGAAAACATACCTCGAAGCCGCCTGAAGTTGCGGAACATTGCATAACGTTGCAAGGAAACATGTCTTTCAATCAAAACGTTGTTTTGATATTTAACTCGCCCCTGGTGACCCCACAGATTCATCTTGGGACCCCTTGGGGGATCCTGAACCCAAGACTGGAAACCACTTCATTAAAAGAATAATTTGATATTTCGTGTTCTGCTAAAATTTAGATGAGAAAGTTGACACCGCTTTCATGCCTGTACACTAACTATGTAGCTAGAGCCAGCAACCAGTTAGCTTAGCTTAGTACAACGACTGGAAACACTAGGAAACTGTGGAAGATTTTATTGGACTTTAATATTTGTAACCCACAGAATACAATCCACAAATGTGTACTATGATGCGCAAATATTTCACTATCTACAACTACTACTATATATGTAGGCCTATTTTTACATTTGTGATGTGTAAAATCATATCCACAAAAATACAGAGTGACTTCTACACACAAAGCCATTTTTGCGCATTTGCAGATTGCTTTCTGTCAATTTGCAGGTCACGTTACATTTGTGACTGATATGTATCACAGAGATCTGCAAACAGATATCTGTAAGCGTGAGAGCAGTTTATTAGCTAAACCAGCAGGTGGCGGTAGCGACATTGTCTCCCATGAGTTGTAAGAATATCCATTGCAGTACCTAGGGTCATCTGTAGGAGACAACAACTTCTGCTTCTGCTGGACCACTGGACTCTACTCCGTCTAAACTTTTCTGTACAGGTGTATATAGTTTATTATTGAATATTTTATCACTGTATTTGTTTTACATTTATATTTAAATAAATAGACTACATTTGAAAGTACTGTTGTACCTACTGTTTGTAGGAGCTATTGTAAACCCTATGTATAAGGTTACGGTCCTCAAAAGTACTTTTGCATGAAATACTGTATTTTCTGTAAGGCTCATGAGTGTAGAAGTCACTCTGTATTTTTTTGGATATGATTTTTCACATCACGAATGTAAAAATACATATTTGTAGATAGTGAAATATTTGCGCATCACAGTACACATTTGTGGATTGTATTCTGTGGGTTACAAATATTAAAGTCCAATAAAATCTTCCATCGATATCACACATTCATTTGTGAGCTTTAGAGGTGCTGGTCGGCAGATTTTGTTACCTTTGATGCTGGCTGTAGCTTCATATTTACCAATCCATTTATTATAAACCACTTTATTTATCAATCTTCTCATCTAACTAGGAAAGGAAGTGAATAAGTATATTTCCCAACTATTTATTTTATTTATTTATTTATTAATAGTGCATTATTTAATAAAAATAATGATAAACGTTTAACACAGAAAATGTACAATACAACGACATTGCTGCCTAAGGTTGACGTGTGCATAAATTTGTGTGAATACCGGAGTCACTCACCTGGCCAGGCATAGCAGGAGGTGGAGGCCAAAAATAGGGATTGTTAAAGCGAGGTTCAGCCATCCTGAAATAAAAACACAAGGGTCATAAACAAGACGAAGACAGGTTCTCCATCTGTCCATCAGTGAAATACTGGTGAGTACATGTATCGAGTATATATTTATAGTTTAACTTGTAAGACAGTGGTTCCCAACCCTTTTGACTTGGGACCCCTCATCAGTGGTTGAATAGGTGAGTGATTTTCTTTTTTTAACTTAAATTTTTTATGTTCAGAGTGTTTTCAGACATGCAAAAAGGGCAAAGATTAGGGGGCAATTTGAAATAATAACTATAATTTTGTGCAACTGATAATATTTTTTATTTTCAGACTTCTCTCCTGTTTTTCATCTTGCGACCCCTCAGGTTGATTTAGTTTATCCCAGGTTGGGAACCACTGTTGTAAAATATTCCTATGCACCACCTCCTGTAAATGTATGTGAAGATCTTTTGTTACTGAACAAAACAGCAGTTAAAAACTTGTGTCAGTAGCCCTCCACCCAAGCAGCAGCTGACTGTTTGATGTGATAATTTCAGATAACTTGTCCCAGTCTTGTGATAACAGAGACTGGGACATTCTGTTTAAGTTTGCCTCCTTCCTCAAAAGTAGGAGAGGATAGCTTGTGCCTTTCCATTGCCAACAGAGATGATGTTTTTGAGTTGCTGTGGTGAGTGAAAATAGCAGTACGTTCTGTTTTTTTTTTCCCAAAGGAGGACGTTTAAGTGAGTGATACAGAGTCCGGCAGCTTTTTCTTAGGATTTTTAACCGCAAGAGTTCATGATGGGCATGCTGCCTGAAAGATAACCTCTCACACAATTACAACAACTAGTTAGGGAACTCTCCGAAGTGGTTATCAGAGAAAACAGAAATGTTAAAACTCAGATCCACTGAGTCACCGTCTCCTGCTCAACACATGGGGCCCCGACTGGTTCAGAGTCTGGTGGAAAACAGGAGAAACGTTGCACAGTCTCACCTCAGATTACAGCAAGACCTGAATGACCTAGCCAGGTCAGTAATCCAGCTAATTATAATGAGCATGGAATAACTAAAATGAGGATGCTGCATAGAAACCAAGTTGATTTGTAAGTGACACAGCAGTTATTTCTTTCCTTTTTTTACACAATAAGAGCATGGAATATTCTCTTTTAAATGAGAATATTGGATTTTCATAGGCTACAATAAGCACAATGCTTGATGAAGCTTCTTTTCCACACAGTGTTTAGCCAGATAGACAGAAACCTTCTCATTTTTTTTCTACAACAGGGAGAGCTGCTTGCTGTTATGATCTGAAAGGAATTTCTTTCCACAGATTCTCTTCTTAACCTCATATGAAGTCCTTTTTAAAAACATTTTGCATTGCGTGCTTTGGCATACTTCACCATTCCTAAGTCTGTTTGGCTTAGCAGAGGCATAACACAGTCCACATCCGCGAGCTAAGAGAAACAAAAACGATACGTCCAGGGGTACGAGCGTACAGTAAACCCCACAAAATATTTCTCTAATGATGCCAGTGGGGATCAGTTTCACTTCCTGGAGGCTTTCTGCCTCGGGGGAGCTGGCTCACTGGTTTGACTGCTGCCACACATCTTTGTGTCACATTTTTGAAATGACACGCTGCACAGAGAATACTGTATGTGTGTCACGTTCATTTTTGCAACCTGTAGAGTCAGGTTTAGACTGCATTGTTTGTGGACTTGTGTAGCTGAGTTTCTACAGGGCTTGAATATCAATGCCTTCAAGTAACAGGTTCTGAAGTATTTCCAGCAGGTAGGAAAATACTTGAACAGTATTTCTGAAGCATTAGAGAGGAGCTCAATATCTTTTAATAATAATAAAAAAAAAGAAAATCTTACATCCTGCTCATCGGGGATGCAAATAAGGGATATTTTCATTGTTGGTTAATGTGCAGATTAAGGCCATTATAATTTCCGGGGCCCAAGGTGATGTATTCAAAACAGTCTTAAAAGCAACAACTTTCGCTTAAGAGTTCAGACTAAATGGCTCTTTTATTCAATGCATTTATTAAAATGTTGGTCCTTTTTTATTTTTACAAAAGTTGTAAAATAAATAGTAGTAAGTTCTAATACATCACCCTTTATAAAGGGTTGTAAATTGTAACTAATGGCTTTATTAATGGTTAATAAATAATTTACAAATGCTTTTTAGCTCAATTAAGCCATCTAGAACAACCTTTGGGTTTTGAGGTTCTGAAATAAAATATCTTACTGACTACTTACTTGGGCCAAACTTCATACACTCATTAGCATACAACAGCAGACATAGTGGATTAAACCCCCTTTATTAAAGACTTATTAACATTTATTCCTGGAGACTTGAAATCCTTTTATAATGTGCCAACTCCATGATCATTTATTTATGGGTTAACATGTATAACTGCATTATTACCAAAAAGAAAACCATTCAGAGGGATTATTACTTTATACTAGCCTATAGCCTAAATGTTTAAACCTTTATAAAGGATATATTAGAAAGTCAGGGTCAAGTGTTACCACAATGATGTGCAGGCAGCACGTCTTTTGCAGACACAAAACTATTTTTAAATCGCAATATGTCAGCATCAGTGTAAGAAAGGAGAAAACAGATTAGATCACCTGTAGAAACACAAGTTCATCTCTGAAACTAAAGTTAGGGTTAACCCCCCCCCCCTTTTTTTTTTGTACCTGCTGTGCTGAAGTATTCCTCCGTTCAAACACCACAAGAAACAGCAGCTGATGTATAAATCGGAGACCCCTCAGCTTTACATGAGAGCATCTCCCGAGAGAAATGATCCTCCGCAGCGCCCCGGTCTGTCCGCCGCCTCTCCCACATTCTCAGACAGTTTATTAAAAAATTTCAGACAAAAGGAAAACAAAAATGGCAGCCCCGTCTTATTTTTATAAGCACTGGACGCCATATTCTGCAGATCCGAATATTATAAGGAGATGATTCTCCAGGTGTAATTAAACGCTTTTGCGATGGGTCGTGGAAGTGGCATATTTGCATTAAGCGTACGAACGATTGTTTACTTTGATTTGCAGGTTTGAATAGCCCGGCTTGAGGAGAGGAGGAAAAAAAAGAGCCTGACACTTCCTACAACAATCATCATGCCTTTGCTGAAAGCTCTGCAGCCGCTGAGCCGCAAATCCAGATGTCGACGTTAATAGTGGCGCGTGAGCTTTTATTTGCAGGGCAGAAGAAAAGAAATCAGTCTTTATCACCTCTGCGCCGCAAATGCTCTTGTTTTTTTTTGTTTTTTTTAAATTACAACTTTTGCATGACTTGCATAGAAACGGCGACGAAGCAACACAGGAGAGAAAAGAGCAGAAAATAGGCAGATAATTTGCATCGGGCGGCCAACCTACCTGAACCAGCGAGAGTAGAAATATTTTATAAAGGATTAGACTCTTCTTTCTGCTCGCTCCCAGTCGGACTTCAAACCTTCCGGGTCGCCTGCTGTTCACTTCTGGGTGCTGCAGGCGAGGAATTCAGCTGAAACAGATTTTTTAACCCATTTTCACACTGGCTATTTTCTTTCTTTTCACCCGTGTGCTGCAGTGTTAGTTAAATCTGTGTGCGCGAAGTTTTTTTTTTAATGGTTTTCAGTGACTGTTGTGGCATTCATTTGATGGCACGCGTGAGGCTGACTTTCTCTTACGTGTATCAGCATCGCAATAGTCTCAAATAAAGACAGATAAGGCTGTCGGCTACTGATCGCCAGAAAGCTCCCGTATTAAATGCACGGGGAGAAGAGTTTGTTGCATGCAGGTGTCATCCATTTCACGCTTTGTCTGTCTGCCTGTCCCAGGTCATGACGGTCATGGGCAGTAAATATAAAGTGTAATCCTCTCAGCAGCAGCATGACAGGCTGCTAATATGCTCTGTGCTTAGCTCAGCAGGAGATGGCACTGCTGCCATGCCTGAAAACAGGAGGCGATATTACACACGGTGCTCAGATTAAAACAATCAAATCATATTATTTAGGCAGGCATTTTGTTGATCATCTTGTTTTAAAAACACACTCAATTGCCAATTTATTAGAGAAAGGCTTTTATTCAACTTTGTGGGCATTTTGGAGTCTGCATTTTGAAATTGATTGTATTTAAAAGTTTGTCCACCCCACTTATATCAATAAGGATGGACAAACTATTACGTTATTGCGTAGCTTTCCTACTCAAACCAGATACACAAATACACTGCATCATTCTAAAGTGCTCCTGCTTCTTTTTGAAGTTATCAGCCTACTTTTTCGCTGCCTATAGTGGTTGTTGGCTAACACTGAACAATTTAACAGACACAGACACTGAACACTGATAGAAGTTGAATCAACACCTTTAACAAACATTAAAGCCTCTGTGAAGGCTCATTAGTAAAGCTATGTGTGCTTACTAAACTGCCACTGTGTAAATCCGCCATGTCATTTTAAGTGTGATCATCAGCATAAAAACTGGCCCTGTTATTGTCGTTCTGCACTAGAATCCAGAGTTGACCCCCTCTGAGCAGGCCACATTTTTTCCCACTGTTCAACACCGGCTGCTTTTATATCTTTCTTAACTGCATTTTCATACAAATTAACACACACACATTCAAATGTCTGCTCACAAATCCATAGCCAATGCAAAACTCCACAGGACTCCATCTCATATCTCCACCACGAGTCAGACTGAGGATACAAACGGCGTCCATATGTAAATAATTAGAGAGGTAGAGCAGAACCTGAGAGTGGCAGTTGTATTTATTAGATGTTTAAAACCTTCCTATGGATCAATTTCCTCTGCTTATGAGAAAACAGTCCCTTTACTACACTACTATAACAATCTCTGCTGCAACTGCTCATGAGCTGAAACGAGATCAGATGAGACAAATGTTTGGGCCCTTCGAAGACCAGAACAAATCTGGTTCGTTTTCTGTTTTGCCAGAATTTCTTTCTATGAGCTTTATCTTTATGACTATGCCTTTGCACAACCTCCTACTGCATTTGTATCTATGAGAAAAGAAGTCAATAAAACCTGATAAGAAAATGCAGTTCACAAACCTTCTTTGTATCATGCAGACAGATCTATGAGCCTCTTGTTTACAAAAAACAGATTTATGCATCAAAATGATGCCTTACTGGACTGTGTTAAAGCTATGAAAGCTGCAGTACAGTTAGTAAGTTAATACTTTATTTAAACAGTTAATCGCATAGAAATCAGTAGTAGTAGTATAAAAACAGACCAACTAGTTTCTCATTAAAGAAAACAATCAGAAGTGGCATTCAGATTTCTAGTAGTTGAAATAAAGTTTGACAAAACGGTCTCGGTAGCTTTTCTAGAGGTTTGATCTGCTCAGCAGATGACATTTGCCTGGTTGTCATGGATGTTTTATTCTTCTGGGCATTTTTTTAAGACTTCTCGTGTTCCATATTAGCTAAAATATTGAGTTTCATAGTTCATTCTTCACCTTGGAAGCGGCAGTAAAAACAATCTCACCACTCAAGGTCCACTTCTGGAGCTTTTGATCGATCGTATTACAAACATAAAGAGTGAACTTTCAGTCTTTTTAGCAAACACGGATGAGAAGGCCTTAAACGACAATAGGGAATTTTAGACATTTAAAATCTCGTGACCATTTGGCAAGCTCCATCAGCTGAAGTGATAGGATCAACAAAAGCTCCAGAACAGCTATTACACATTGTTTTAAAGTCTTCAAATAGAAAATGAGATTTTAACTGTTTTCCACATCTCATTCCATCTGTTAGGGGCATCACGTTTCAAACCAGCTTTGCCAAGATGTATAATCTGAGAACCTTAAAGATACATTTATGTACAGCGCAACGCCCTTCTGTTGGTTAAATAGGACCATCACACCTGTCCAAACAATGTACAGTGGCTATTAACTGGAAAGTAAAGCGATCATCCTCATTTATGATTTCTAAATGATGGGGAACAACATATTAATAAGGTCTGAGGTTAAAATGAAGTATTGAAAGGCATCAATGAATTATATAGCTTAACCTAATAATAAACGTTTGTAGTATACTTTCAAAATAATATCCCCAAGAAATGGCATCACCTTCTCCACAGTTATGTGATTTATAGTCTGATCCTGCTTTACGAAACACTCCGCATGAGTGTATTTGCCGTAACCTTTGAAATAACATACTGTAGTTTGAACAAGGTGGGTGTAACACAGGAATGTTTGTACATTCACCGAGAAAATTAAACATCGTCAATCCAGAAAAACCTTTTATTGATTTTGACAAGTTCATTTTGACACTCGCACATACATGCACTTTGCATCCTCACTGTTAGTTAGTCGTCAGACAGGTTTTCTTGTCTGCACAAACAGTGCCACACCCACTGAGATGCACATTTTCTCTCACCTCCACACAGGCCAGGTGCAGGGAGCACAGGGGGGGGAGGGGGGTGGGTCATTATCCCCATGAGGGTGGAGCACAAAGGGGGAGGTGAAGCAAACGGATCAAACATTTGAAGCTCATATTGACATGCTGCTCTGAAGGCTCCTACTTCAGGTAAAACTAATGCAATTCACAGCAGGTCTTGATCTGGATTTATGTTTTTCTTTTACATGTAGTTTGAATTGTCCTACTGTAAGCATGTGATAGAGATGATGAGGTGTGTTCTTTACAGGTTGAACCAGTATGATTGTACAGTATCATGGTCAGGGGGTGGAAGTATTTACTCTCAGGTCACAGTGAGTGTGTGCATGTGCATCTGTGTTGACATTACTGAGGAGGTTCGTGGCATTTGTTTATTCACTTATGGTGTAAAATATCTTTTTAAATAACTTTTTAAAAGTATTTTAAATATCATGTTTGTTGGCAGCAGAAGACAATTTTTTTTATTATGAATTTGTTCCTGAGTTTCCACATTTTTGATTAACTGTAAACAGCTGTCTGGTACAGAGTTCACTGCTAATGTAAACAGTGAAAATATTGATCTGCAAGCACAGTGTAGAAACATTTACTGACAGTGGAACAGTTGCGTAAAAACATTAATGTGAGGATATACATTTCTACAGAAGCTATACAGAAATATTTAACAATGTTGGCGGGTTTAATGTCGGCAGAGTACCTGGCATTCCTGAGCTCTTCCACCCCGAGGCAAAACGGGAAACCAGTTTTTCAATACGTTGACCCTGCGTGTATGTGCTGTTTTGTTTTAGCAATGGATGGAGTGTTGGAAGGAGCGGCGGTGTTGTGTGTATGTAAACTGGCCTGCAGTCTCCTCTTCCTGCCTTCATTGGCTGCCCCCCACAGTCCCGTCAGCTTCTGCTGCTGCTGCCTTCTGATCTTCACTGACTTTGTGGTCACCGGTGAGTATCAGCAAGCTGTAGCTGTTTTTAATTTCAGGAATTAGACTTGGAACCATTAGTTGTGTTGTGCAAGCAGGGGAGAGTAGTGCCATTCTTGATTGGCTGCTTCTCCGACAGCCTATCTGCAGAGTTAATCTTTTGTCACAAGTTGATTAATTGATTCATATTCATTTGATGTATTGATTTGAACAACGGCAACAAAAAAATAATTTTTAAAGCAGAAAAGCCAAAAAATGTCCAAGTTTCAGCTTCTCAAACGTGAGGATTTGCTAGCTTATGTGATAGTAAACTAAAATGTTTCTTGGCTGGACAAAACATGACACTTTAAATTTAAGGGAACTGTGACGGCATTGTCACCATTTTCTGACCCTTACTGAATGATTAATTGATAATGAATATAATAGAGTAGCAGAAGATTGGCTTTCCATTAATTTTTATTTTCCTCCACAAAAATATGTGGGTATATGTATACTCATACAGTATATGTTGGCAGTTTTTACATTCATCTGCTGAAGGAGAAAAACTTCTCTGTGCTTACGTTAAATCTCAGTTTAACATGTGTATGAGCATGAGTATGAGCTAATATGCAACTTGCACAAGTGTGAGGTGGAGACTGGAAACCTTTAGTGCACATAGACAGCAAAGTAGGAGATATCATGTCCAGCAGTTTAACTTTTAAAATGAGCAATATCAGCACGTTCAAAGATTCTGGATTTTTCAATGAGGGAGAAGGAGTAGATGCAATTTTAATGTGTTTTAACTGGGTAATTTAACTTTTTTGTGGAAAAAACACATTGGACACAAATTGTTTGTGTCTTTAACATGTCTATGTCTTCATCTTTTTTTTCTCCCACAGGTTTTCTGACTTTCCTTTGCATCTTTGAGTCCTGGCTGTCTGATCTGACCCCACTGGGTGATGTCATTGCCCTGCGCTTCCTGCTCTTTCTCAGCCACACATATGGTGTGGTGTTGCTCCTGACCACACCTCTGATTGCTCTGGAGACTGTAACCAGACTGCTGTGGCCTGTCGCTCACGAGAGTCAAGCAGCGGGCTCTGATGGTCAACGCTGTTATGCTGGAGAGTTGACTGGGAAAGAAGAGGAGGACAGCGACAACCCAGACAAAGAAAAGAGCTTGTCTCATGTTGTCAGCTACCTCTGCTGCCTGTCTGTGTGGGTCGTCGTCGCCCTAAACATCAGGTGGCGATGGAAGCTGGAGGAAGTGTGGACTACTGCCTGTTTGCACTCAACCAACTCCCTCATGAGATGTTTGCCCAACCTTTTCAGCCCCATATCCAGCACTGTGAATCCATGCTGGGGCATGGCCTTCCTCTCCCTCCTCCTGCTCCTCCTAACCACTAGCACGGGCCTGCACAGGCGACACTGGGTCCCTGCAGAGATGGGAAGGAAAGCCAGAGAGAAACGTCGAGTTAACAATAATGGCGGCAGTTGCTGGCAAAGCCTTGTTCCAGCACTGTCTGCACCCTCCAAGCCTGCGAACCCTGAGATGTCTGTATCAGAGGCAACACAGTGTGTTGACCCAGAGAAAACAGAGAGCAGCTGCACTGTTCACAGAGCGTGTTCCTGGAACAGCATGCAGATGTCGGTGTGTCACCATGGAGACCTTGTCCTCATCTCCCCCCAGTGTTTGTCTGCAGAGAGGGGAGGACAGGAGCATGAAAGGACAAAGAGATGTACACCTCTGACATTTATCAAGGAGGACCACGTGGACTCACAATACAGGAGCCAGTGTGGGTGGCGACAGAGCGGCTTTCACTCCCTGGGCTTGAATGTAATGATAGGGTTCGTGGGCGTGCTCTCCATCTTTGTGCTTCCTCTAAACCTCAGTGTGAACATTCTTCTGATCAGGAATATAGAGACTCTGCTGGAGCTGTGCATCAAGTCTTTAGTTTCATTCACAGCAAAAACAAGCAACACATCGGCCTCTCAAAATGAAACACTTGTATAAAAACATGCCAGCGAGAAGCAAAAGTGGACGCTGACTGGGGGCTATTTGCAACCGGATCACCAGATTAATATTGCATGTGTGCAGACAGCAGGTCTACCTGTCAACGTTGGTTTCAATGGAGTGTAAATAAGCATTACTGAGCAACCATTCACATGCAAAGAATAATATGTGGAAACTGCTGAAAGGTGCTGAGGAGACAGGTTGAGGCGTGCTCAGTAGAAAGGAACTAAACCTGACTGAAACAGATGGCTGGCTGGAAGGCCTGCTTTTATTGTTGGGAACCTTAAGATCTGCAGCGATTAGTCATTACAAGATGGGTTAGAGAAAGAGTCTCACCAGTTTAAATAAGACTAATCCAGGGGCAAATAGTGTTTTGAAAGTAATAATATGAAGTGTGTTGATGCTGTATCACATGGATAAAAAGAAATGTATGAATAAATAATGACTGACTTGAGGCTCCACAGATATTTTTCATCTTTGTAATTTTGTCTCTGTAAATCAGCTGGTTTCAAATGATTGTACTACTGCTCACAGGTGAAAAGTAACTTGAGTGCATTCAGTCAGTTACTGTCTTTAAGTGAAATGTTGAGGTACTCCTAGACTTTCCTTGAATCTTTCCATTTTATGCTACTCCACTACACTTATTTGGATGGCTGTAGTCGCTAGTTACTTTTATGCTTGAGATTTTACATTAAAAAACATAGTTATAAAATACAAAGCACTGTTTTATATTAAACAACTTGTTTCCAACTTCTCTAGCTTGTGTCAAAAGACAGTGTCTAGTTGAGGCCCTGTTTCAGATGCTTATTAGTTGTTAGCAGTTGCACCAAACAAACATTTCTCCTATGAACTTCTCAGATAGTTTTATTTAAATAAGAGTTTGAGGCCAAAACTGGTTAAATCATCAAAACAAAACAAAAATACAAACTGAGTGGGGTTCTGGATGCTAGGCTGCTAATGGTGCATTGTTGTATTGGTACTTTTACAAAGCAAAAGTTGGACATATTGAGGAAATACATTTATTTGCTTTCTAGCCAAGAGTTACTTAGAAGATTGATACTACTCTGGCTGAAGTTAAATATAAAGTTACAGCCAGCAGCCAGTTAGCTTAGCATAACAACTGGATTTGGAGGAAACATCTTGCTTGGCTCTATCAAAAGGTAACAAAGAAAATCAGCCTACCAGCACAGCTAAAGCTCGCCGATTAACACATTTATATATGTTGTTTAATCTGCCCAAAAACCTTGTACACTTTGGGTAGCCAGTGACAACCTGCACTGTAACTAGTTTGTCATTTTCCACACAGGCAATGCTTTTATATATATTAAACATAGGAGAGATGCGTGTGTGGTATATTACTATTTAATGGTCAAATGTGTGGTTTAAATCTGCTTATTTAACTCTGCTTATTTAACATAACGTTAATGAAAGGGGTAACTTGCTCCTGTGAATTTAAAGAGACTAACATTATTGTGCTACTGGATAAACTGAACTTGAACTGTCTTGTAATCACATTGTAGGGACAGATATGCACGGGTCATGCCTGAAGTGGCAAGTGCATATAATCCAAGGGTGAGCAGGGACACAGGTGTCAACACCAGAGGGCACTCCGGTACAACAACAACTCATCCTGACACCTGACACCCTGAAGCTCCTGTAATGTTTGATAGGAGCTTTGGTTTGTTACCGGAGAGGGATGAAGGAGGATTCAGGAAACAAAAGAGGGCATTTTTAGGTTGTCTTACCTTTTGATGGAGCCAGAGGGCTGAGTGAACATCTCTTCTTTCAAAGCACAGAGACCTGTGCAGACACATACTTAAACCGCAGCTCACACTGACTTTGGCGAGATTAAACCACAAGGCCATGATCTTCTGCTGGGCCTGTTCATGCTATTTTTAGGACAGATTGAGAGGCTGTTGATTCCCTGATGTGTCCAGAGGTGTGAACAGACAAAAGGTTAATGAGAGTGTCTTTGTTGATTTTTTGTTGTTTGTTGTTGTTGGGGTATGATGACATTAAGAGGAAATGTCTTGTTGACGTTGTTACTATTCAGTGCTGGAACTGTGCTCTGTGAGAAT
This sequence comes from Micropterus dolomieu, assembly GCF_021292245.1. Classification (NCBI taxonomy): domain Eukaryota; kingdom Metazoa; phylum Chordata; class Actinopteri; order Centrarchiformes; family Centrarchidae; genus Micropterus; species Micropterus dolomieu. Next base: position 17,756,675 of record NC_060167.1, on the reverse strand, counting down.
AGCACGAGAAACATCAAGAAGCTGTATGCATGGTAGACTTCCTTCACTAATGGTGTTTCATTTTATGGCTTTAACAGGACACATACAAGTGCTTCAACTACTCCCAGGCAGATGTGTAAACTCCCGACTCACCTTCATGTGACTTCTTTTATTTTCTGCTTTCTGGGGCGATTTGAGTCCCACCTTCAAAGATTTTGGACTCTTAAGTTGGTCAGCAAAGATTTTTAGAGGTTACATTAATTTCAGAAGGTCTATAATGCAAAAAAAAGTTTGGACATGTAAAGTAAATTAAGGAACAAACAAGAGAAAGTCTAATCTAATTACTTTACCATCATAATGTACGTCCTCCAGGGCACTAGACAGTGTAGGATGGATATTTTTCAGTTTAACAAAATATTCGAATGAATTGAAAAAAGCACATCACAAGTTTCCTAAGCCCAATGTGACAACTTGAAGCTGCTTGTTTTGTCTGACCTGCCGTCCAAAACCTAAATTTATCTTATTTTCAATAATATAAAACAGAGAAGAAGAAAATCCTCACATTTAACAAGCTGGAAACCAGGAAATGTTTAGTATTTTTGCTTGATAAACAAATCAGTTAGTGATTAATTTTCTGTCCCTCAACTCATCAACAAATCCACTATTTCAGCAGTACAATGGCTTAAAAACCTGTTTGTCTTTATTGTTACTGTATAATGTTTAACCCCAAGATATAGTTAGCCTAACACATAATCCTAAAACATGTATAATAATAGGGACAAAAGATCTGTTCACGCCACCAGTTTTTGTTCTTTAACTCTAAGTGATATATGCGACAAATGCGAGCTTTCATTCCTGCTTTTCCCATCACTTACAAGATTAAAAACCTTACACTCCCGCCTCAGGAGGGCCACAACAGCCTGGAATCAGATACGGGTCTCTCAAAGGAGAGCTCAGTGACTTTTTAATGGACACTTTCCCCTCGGGTAAAAATGTCTATTACAGGATGGACACCTTCTCCCCAGATAAAAATCCCTCTATCACGTGAGTGAGAAGAGAAAAATACTCACAAATCAAAGCTGAGGATATGAAGTCACTTGTCCTGAGGGCCTGCTGCGAATAGACGGCACTCTCCTTCAAACTCCAGTTTGTTATGGAACAGCTGTAATCATGATGCAACAAGCCTCAATTGCTTTGGAGTGTGAAAGAAAAAAAAGCATCAGGGTTCTAAGTAACACAAATAACATAACTTTCTGGGTTTCTGGTGCAGTGTATGACTTAGATCTTAACTTTATTTTTTTTTTTTTACAATGTTTTCCCTCCAGTTTAACAACCAGTCATTAAAACGCGTCACAGATGGCAAATGAAGAGGACCTATTGAAAGCTGCGGCACACCTGCAGTGAGGGAACACTGAACCCATGCAGACATCTTTTGTATTCATCATATAACATGCTCGGGCCTCAGACAATGCCAAAACAGAACAGTAATAAAAAAAAGAGTGCACAACCTCCCACCTCCCTGCTGGATGGCTTATAGTTTGGCACATCTCAACTAAAATTCTGGCATGAAGTTCTCACTGAACTGGAGCAGGTATCGACACGCAGAGGCAAAGCCTTCCTGAGTTTCAAAGACTCGTCTGCCTTACAGATATGTTGCATTTTGAGAGCTTCAGTTTCAAGTATGTGGATATTCTTGCTCTCAGTGTAATGTGATAGATGATGTTCACTCTCTGACTCAAAACAGCAACATTAAACCAGTGTCAGTATTAAAGCAAATTAATACGCATGTGCAGGCTGAAATATCTCAACAACTATTGGATGAACTGCCTGGAAAGTTTGGACAGTCATTTATGGTCCCCACAGGAGTCCCACTGACGTTGGTGTTCCCCTGGCTTTCCATCTAGTGCCACCAGAAGGTTCACGAAGTTCACGACGAAATGTTTGCAAAACCAGTTCCCAGAAGCCTAAGCTGTTCTTTGTGTTTAGTAATCATTAGCAAATGTTTTCATATTAACATGTTAAAATCAGATTGTGAACATTACTGCTGAACATCAGCACGTTAACCCCTACAGATTTTCTCAAGAAAATAGCATAAGATGTGTCTGAATCTTTGTAACTGATTTTATGTACCAGATAAATTACTGTTTTTCATCTTTCTTAAATTGGAGGTTATGAACCCCCAGACTGGAAACTAGGAATGCATTGATCCGATATGATGGATCAGTATCTGCCCCATTACAGACCTTATCAAGTGGATCGGGCATCGACCAGGACATGATCTCATCCACCTTAAATACAGTACCAGTCAGTGTTTCTGCTATCAGTTACCTTCATTAAATCCTAGTAATTTCTGGCTACTGTTACCTGCTTAAAGATGTTCCACGCAGAGGAGTGTACACATTGTAAATTAGAAAAAGAGAGCACCAGTGTTGGGTTAGTACTCGGTATCAGAATGGGGGATAGAGAAAAAACACTAATTGGTGCATCTCATTTAGGCTCTGAAACCTTTGTGTTGATGCACATCCAAACCAGGACAAAGTTTAGAGAGACTGGCTGATTTCAGCAGTAATTTATTGTACATTAAAACATTTTCCACAAACCTCCAGCAGCAAAAGCACACTAGAGTGTGTTCACACAATGATGGGTGCACAGCTGCCATCATCAAAAGACACAATCATCATTATAATCATTAAAAGTGTCATAGTTATCAACTTAAATCATTTTAACCATTAGCGTCACCACCACCACCAGAAACCCAACACCACGTCACAATAATCTCCTTCTTAATATTCATTCATTCAACATAAAGTCTTTAATCAAGCAGAACACTTTGAAATGTGCAACACGGCAAACTGGGGTCAAATTTAATTTCATTTCATTTTTTTTTAACCTGCATGAAGCATCTGCTGGTTGGGATTTACTTCTCAAGAACAATTGGAGAAAGGTAAAAAGACCAAATACTGTCTTGACTGTCTAAACCTAATTATTAATGTTATTCAGACAACTCAGTGGACCTGCTTCTTGAAACAGGCTCCTGCGGATCTGCTCAAGTTTAAACAAAGACCAAGAATTATTAGCAGATACTCACGATTTGACCCTTGTTTGCGTCATACTGCAAATACCAGAATCACATCCTACAAAAACAAGGGCACTGCCCTGATTTTCCTTTAAATGAACACCAAAGACAACACACACACAAATGCAGATGTAGAAAGATGTACAGTGGCAAATGAAGGGTGATGTGATTTCCTTTTTGCTGGACTTACCAGATCTACCTGAAGGTATTTGGTCATACTCACTTTTGGCCACTGCATGGGTATGGCTTCATCAAGCACAACCAAAGCTGGATTTCAAATTATAGCTGAACCAGGCCACATAAACCTACCCCGTGCACATGCCCACCCACCAACAGACACACACATCCCTCAATATGCTCGACTTGGCTGAGCGACCGGAGCCGATTTAGCAGGACTTGTTACTGATAAACGAGAGCACTTGAGGCATGTGGGGTGAAGAAATAAACATGGGCGAACTTCAGAAGAATTATCAGTGATTCTGTCATTATGTAACACAGCAGCAGCCTTGGGAATGCCTGCCGCACAGCAATAGTATATTAGTGCTAAAGTCCTACCACACATCACCATTTTCCATGATAATGGCCATTCCCCAAAACATACAGCTTAACTTCTTCTGGGTAAATGACATGATTAAAATAAGAGAAAACTGTTGGTGTCTTTAGCATTTTTTAAGCAATAATTCATCTTTAACCTGTCAGATTTTCACATCTGAGAAGTCATGCTTTTACAAATCGAGTTCTACTCAGACCAAATGATTAAATTGGCTTTTGATTTTTTAGACAAAATGATCAAACATCATGATTGGAAGCAGAAATGTACTTGAATTCAACACTGTAGTGGACAAAAACCCCATGGGTGTAGTGTATTCGGAAGGGGAAAGACCTAAACATGAGCCAGCATGATGAGACGTATTCCTTTTAACCCTTGATACTCTATATACAAACATGCAAATTCTTACTCCATCAATAGCAGCATATTTCTGGACAACCTCTAAACAGACTTCCCTACGACATGACTGGGCAGCTTATAAATGACTTAATAAATTTCCTTTGTTTTAGGTGACATGGATAATCGCTGGTGCACACAGAACAAGAGCTTTCCTTGCAATGACTGAACAGACACATGTGGGCGTGACCTGCAGCAGAAACCGAGATCACAGTCTCAGACAGAAGTAAAATGGACTTGACAAGTTCAGGGTGGACTGTGGCCAAACAAAAGTCCCAAAAAAAGGGAGCTGAGTGCTGTCAATCACATTCCACACACGAAGCTAAGCCAACTGTACAGCACAGAGAAGACAAGTGACCAGTCTTCAGAGTCCGCTTGCCTGGACAGAGAAGGGACGTCAAGTCTGACAGGCCTGGGGTTTGATAAGGAGAGCGGTGCCCCCTGGGAGTGTGCAAGGTGGGCCTGGGACAGTCACTTTAAGACGGGGAAATCACTTCTTTTTTTTTTTTTGCTGCCACAGACCTCGGAGGAGCCCAGGGGTCCTTCTGTCTCCATTCAGCATCATCTTTTCGATTAAAGATGTGGAATGAGGCTCGCAGGCCATTGTCGTATGGTCGTTTCAAGTCACAAAAAAACAGCAGTTTTAAGAGCAACATCAAGCACAATTCTTAACTGAACTGAAAGAAATAAACATTTCAAACACCCCATTAAACATCTTTTAAACGGATTTCTTGAACATCGTTTGAAACCTACACAAGTCCTGTGAATTCGCCTATGATGGATTCATCTGTCAGGACAATCGCGACCACAGATGTGTGTAGTTCTTAAAGGCGTACAGTGTTGATTCGCAGCGGCTGCACGTTCTTGCCATTGGCGTGGCTCTGGCCCGGGCTGAAGTAGGGGAAGACCTTGGCGGGAAATTTCTCCCGGTAGGTGTAGAGCCAGGACATGTCGTCTGCATTGTAGAAGATGAGCAGGCCTTTGGGGTAGTCCAGATACACCCCCACCTTCTCCAGCTTGCTCTTGACGTTGAGGCGGGTCCAGGGCTCGGTGCAGGCACTGTACTGGTTTCCGTCGTGCATGACGATGCAGTAAAAGCCGCGGCTGGGCTGGATCTGGATGCTGCCTTTGCGGCTGACTGTCTCGTTGGCCACACCGATCATCCATTGGGTCTTCTCCGACACCATCACCTCCCAGTAATGGACGCCCGACGCAAAGCCCTCTGCGCCCAGAACAGACACCTCTACGTCAAAGCGCCGTGGGGAGTCTTGCAGGGGCTGCGGGTGCAGATTCCCATAGGCCACTATGGTACAGTCGTCTGAGAGGATCAGTCTTTGGTGGGCTGTGATGGGGTCGAGGGTCAACGCTGCTGGCACTGAGAAAGAAAAGGGAGATGAAGGAAGAAACAGTTTAAGCACAAAGAGTCAGCATGTTTTTCATTTTTAGATTTAAGATTGTAGAGAGAAAACAGTAAGTCTAGATAAATATAAGGATAGAAGTAAGAAAAAAAACAAAACAACAAAAACAGACATCAATATGTTATGACTCAGCTTAGCCAAACAGAAAAGTGAGGACTGCAGTGTCTTCTCAGTGACCTCATTTTTCTTTATTGTTGCAAATGCGTGTGAATACAGTTTTATGCTGAGGCAGAAAAGTAAATACAGGCTGCTCATGCACTTTAGAGGTGGAGTCAAGGTTATGATCTGATCTCTGAAAAGCTCCCAATGAAAAGATTTCATCACTGGCGGCGGGTTTCAAACAAAGCACAATGTCTGGTTGAAAAGTATACACTGAAGATTTTATGTTATGACCAGTAGGTCACTGAAAATGGTTAGTTTTACTTTCCCAGGTTTTAAAATACTGTATGTCTTCGAGGTTTCTCTCTCCACCCTTAAGGGCAAACCACACAGATTAGATACACTTCTACTTTTGTCAAATGTATCAATCCACGTCGACTACGGTGGGAAATAAAAATCAATGAATAAAAATAATGCTGCTTTCTTCCTGTATACATCCTCATGGAGCCTACCTGTAAATTTTATTTGTCTGGTAAATTGTGCTGTCAGTCAGCTGTCCTGTCCTCAGCTCCTCAGGAGCTGTACAACTGACAGGCCATACAGAGGCAGTGTCACGTCCAGCTTTTAATGTGGAATCCCACTAACACAGTGGAGGTGAACTGAGTTTCATTTGTTGTTCTTCAAGCATTGAGAAACTGCTTTTTCCTGATACTTTTGAGTGCAAAATGGCCCCATCTGGAATTGGAGGAGCTGTTGCTGAATTTCATTCACCATTCTCCATTGTTTTGGAGTGGGGCAAAGATTTCAAAAGACAGAAGACAGATATCTCTAAACCTGGACAAATAAAACCAAAAATTATCTCAATGCCATGATACCACTAGAGGAAAGTCAGAAAATATGTTTTTTTTTGTAACTGACCCTTTAAGACCAACAACCTGGTGGAGAAATGACGAGGGGTTTTCCTGCAGTGTGAATTATTTGGCATCATTATTTTGCGCCAGATTTGGTCTCGCCTCCAGCACTCAACAAAACTCTGATGGTGTCTTCATGGTAAACATTGTTTTCTAAAAAAGCGATGCACTTAGTGTATTTCTGTCATTTATAACTGCAGTTGCTGGATTACGTCGATGTGACGACGCTGTTTCGTCAACGCGCGTGCCGAGAAAGAGGCTGCCAAAACTTCCAAAGTGGAAGAGAAGGGCCGTCTGATTGGCTGGACCACAGCAGGGGCAATGCAACAGTGTTTCCGCTGGTAATGTCTTTGCCACAAAGCAAAAATAATCACTCAAGAAAACATAACTGCTTTTCCTGCCATTCAGTGTTTTGATATGGTTTTATATCACCAGCAGGTTTTTGAACATGCGGTTTGCAAATGGCAGTCTTTGTTTGTGAATGCTGCTCTATGCGCCTCTACATGCGTACAATACTTTTAGGAAGTAAAATAAACAAAATAAATAATAAAGTGAAAGGAAGTCTTGTTAAAGTGTGAACAGGGATTACTTAAATACCATTTTTACATTTGTGTAATTAATATTTTGCCAGATTCAGTATGTCAGGATTTGTGGTCATGTTCTCAGTCTCAAACAGAGTTTAACCATGTCATGTGATGAGATTCAGTAAGAACAAATATTACTGGGACCAACACAGAAGATTGCAGACTAACTTTAATTTCAAGGAATTCACATCAGCTACACTGCAAGAGGACTTTTGTGGACTATAAATGAAAACAATGCTGATGTTATATTTAATTTGGCATCTTGCTGTTTGTTAACTGCGTAAATTAACACATTAGCTTTTATGCTGTATTTGATTTAATGTTGAACAAGGTACCTTTATTTATTTTTAAATAAAATACACATTAAAGTGATAATTATCATTTTCTTCAATAGTTCTAATAACTATATATTAGAACTCTTAAAATATGTTACTTGTAAAAAGTGCTTGCTTGACCCAGTTGAAGGCACGACGCACGTGCACGTGTGTGCACGTGATTAGGATGGTACCACCTGATGACAGCATATACATTATATCACTACTGCGTACTGAGTCAAAGCCTTGCCCTGTGGTAAAAGATGACTGATGGCTTGTTATTATACGACACACCCAACTGCTGCTCGACTCTTATTTCAGAAAAATGATGAGTTGTGTGAGGAGTGTGACTGCGAGTACACCAGGATACATTTTTAATAATCTGTTTTTACCTTCATGCATAAACTAGAGTCTTCAAAGTCAAGCACTCTCCAGTGTCTGACAGGGTAACTCAATTTCAGCAATATCAGGCAACATGAATGGCGCAAACGATACAGTGAAGCAGTAATTTCAGCGATGGGAGAAGCTGCTCCAGCTTGCTCCACAGGCTCCGGGTCAGTAGGAGACCGTTTCTCTGTGCAGTTATGTGGTTTTAGGGAGGGAGAATCTGCACCCATGTCTGCTTATTAGGGAATCATATCAGGCAGAACAATAACCGCTTGTTCTCTTTGCTCTCTTTCACATAATATATTTAAATCAGCTGGGAGAAATGGAGGTGGAATGTCTGGCTCCCCGCCAGCGGAGAGGACAATGCCTTCTCCAGTCAATGACATTTCCCGTGTTTGTTGCAATCAAGTCATTAAAATTTCATAACCTGAGTGCCTCTGTGTGTCATAGAGAGAAACCTGCACGCACACACATGTCAGTGGAGAACCCATTTTTCCTGCTGAACATGAGAGTGGGGAGAGAAAAAAAAAAGCTCAGTGTCTGGTAGTTATTCTCGCTAAACCATTGGTGACAGCGAGGGATGATGGGAGGAATGTCTTTATTCGTCTCTGGCAACCGCTGGTGATGGATCGGAACCAATTATTCCATTTGGCAGCCAGTCAGGGGAGGCCAAAAAAATGGAAAAAAAAAAATGGCCTCCCCTCAGCCGGCAGCGGGCTCAAATGGGAGAATTGATTAGAGGAAATAAGAAATTCCTCAGCACATTATTTTAAATATTCTCCTGTGAGTGAGTGATGGCTGTAGGGCAGAGAGAGTAGAGCTCCTCTCAGCACTGTCAAACACGGAAGGGCATCGCTGGGCTCCAGATCCGACCACCATTTCTCATCCGAGAAGGTGAAAAAAAAAAAAACCATCAAAGCACCCAAGAAATACTAATGCAGGGCAACAGTAGTTCCTGCACTCTACGAGTCAAACATTCAGCTACTGAAGGAAAATTAGATTATCAACCTGTTTTTAAAAGGAACAGTTACATATTTGGAAGATATGGTTACTTGCACTCTTGCAGAGAATTAAATATAAGTCTACAGCTGGAAGATGGTTAGTTAAGCATAAAGACTGGAAACAAGGGAACACAGCTTGTGTGGCCCTATCCAAAAAGTACTAATATCCTCCTACCAGCCAGTCTAAAGCTTGCTCATTAACATATTATATCTTGTTTGTTGAATCTGTACAAAAACCCACGTGTAAACGAGGTGGTTGGTGGATTTTGTTTGTTGGTTGACCTTTGGACAGAGCTAAGCTAGTTGTTTCCAGCCTTTATGATAAGCTAAGCTACCCAGCTGCTGGCTGCAGTTCTATATTTAGCGGGCTGACATGAGAGTGGTATCGACCTCTTCATCTTCATCTCTGCAAACAGAGCAGATAAGCCTATTTGTTGATCCATTCCTTTAACACCTATAGTGCATTAAAAGCTGTATATTTACTAACCAGCATGTTTGAGTTCCATACATCAAATGTTCCAGTCATGTTCACATACCTGGTGAGACATCCTGGAAGAGCAACTTCCATATTGTGTACTGCAAGGGCCCCATGTACTTGGATGTCGGGAAGTCTTCATACGTCAGATTGGTCTCATGTATCTTCCCTTTAATCCTGGGACAGAAAAACAGATCAATAACGTGCTAAATCCAATTTGCTGTTTTTTCCGAATAATACTGCCTCTTGTTCAACCCACAATGTCGATGCTTCAAGTTATTATGCTGGTATGTGTCTCTGAAATGTGCCATCATTGACATTTAACAGCTGACAAACAGCTTCATGAATCTCCAACAACAGAGACGAATGTTGTGTGTGTGTGTGTGTGTGTGTGTGTGTGTGTGTGTGTGTGTGTGTGTGTGTGTGTGTGTGTGTGGGGGGGGGGATTCAACATGAACCCCGACATCAATAACTCTCCACTCCTACTTGTAGTCCAGAGTTCAGGCAAAACATTGCGTGGGCTACTTACCACAAAATAATCTGGAAAATAACAGTACACTATGCTGTAAAAGGGACCTTAAACATGTATGGCGAAAAGGTTATTTGTGGTATATTGTCTGACAAGAAGGTGTGAAAATAAATTAATATTACAATGTTTCCTTAAGTACCATTCCATGGCGTTGTTCTTTTGTAGTAATTATTTGGGGGGGGGGGGTTTCTACTTCAAAATAACCCTTTTGTCTTCTTGCAAAATATTAAAATATTTTTGATGACTCATCTTGAACTCGGGAGTGTAGGTCACAGTGTGTCCGTTAATAAAAGTCTGTCTGTTTCCACAACTGCTGGAAAGTGAAGGCGGTTACCGCTGGCTAACATCTCCCTGTGCTTCAGACTCCGGTCTGAAGGCTGAGCAGGAATATTACCAGGATTAAATAACCTAAATAACCGACATGGGGAAATTACGTAGGTTAGAGGCTCAGATTTTCGTTTTCCATAACTTTTTTAATTAATAGTCCAGCCCTATTTGGCATATTTTTGGGAAAAGTCAAAATGCCCCAGTATGTTGACTTTTCAAGGAGCCCTACTTATCTCTTCTAGTGATGTTGTAGCTGCGTGAAATGCAAAATGATCATACCTGCTTGTCCATCATGTCTACATTTACTGCCTCTTCTGAGACACATCATCCAGGGCTCTCAAGTTTCATCAAAACTTTGGAGTGAGATAGTGTGTTAGAGGAGGAGCCACTCAAATATTTGCAAACAAATAGAAATTTTAACAATAGGTCATTCTGATAAAAGACTATTTAAATATATACTTACATTCCAAAAATATAAATGTATCAAAACTAAAAAGAAATTTGGCCCCAAGCGTGCCCACTGAACAGCAGTGCTGTACACTACAGTAGGATGGCAGAACTTGCCCTACATATGTATGCCTAACTGTGTGTGTGAGTAGGCTACACGTTTCAGCTTATGAATGGTGTTTTGTTTTGTGTTGAGTTTGGTGCACCTTTTAATGCATTGATGACAGGGGTAGGGGGCTCTCACTTGAAGCACTGTGGCTCAAGGCCAGCCATTTTCACAATCATGATGGATGATAGCTTTCTGTCCATATTTGATTAATATTGAAAACTATCTCTAGTCTTTTCCTTAGTTTCAGGTAGCCAAAGCTAAGCTCAGTGGTGGACAGTAACAAAGTAGTTCTGTACTTAAGTACACAAGGTATTTCTACTGAACTCCACTGAACTCCATTTCTACTCCATATCTCAAAGGGAAATATTGTATGACTATAAAAATAATCAATTGCAGTCTGATACAAAATAGTTCAACCAACTACATTTAATGCATGAGGAATAATAATCTAAATGATATAACAGTAATAGGGGACATTTTTCTTTCTGCTTTGAGTAGGCTACTGTTATTTTTACTGTGAGGTATTGGTCTTTTTTGTTTTAAAGGATCAGAATAGGCCTACATTACTTTGCTCAACACTGGCTAAAAAAGCCAAAGCTGCAGGTTGCAAAGAGGTTGGAGAGTTTTTAACTGCATCAATAATCATTTAGCACACATTTGGCTACATTCCTCAACATCACCTGCTCTCACTATCTTTGATCACAGGCAAGTGGGTTCGTCCAGGAGTCGTAAAATCAAAATGCTAAAAAATAAAAACTACAGTTACCGCATCCATCGGGTCTTGCACTTCCAACTTCCACTCCGTGTGTACACGCGCATCCATGTTGCCTTGTAACGAATGCGCCTGCATCGGGATCACAGAATTTACCCAGAAACAACAGATTTTAATTTCTGATCGGCTTAACGGCTCTGGCATTTAGTAGGCTACAGAGAAAGCTATGAACTCGGCACAAAAAAAGATCGTCCATTAATTGACAACTTTGAAGACATTATCTTAACTTACTTCTCAGCGTGAGAAATACAAGGTGTGGCGTGTGAGCGTGTGAACTGGCTGAAATGAGTGTGTCTCACGGTGAATGCGTGAGACTTGAGAGCCCTGTATCATCCATCTTGAGATTAAATAATACTTGCACCAAAAAATGTTAATATTCTAACTTTACACATATTGTGGTGTTTTGTAAAAGCTAACATGCTGTTTGATTCAGTCACTCTTGCTGGCTCTTCATTCAACCTCATTAATCTGCTCTAAAGTATTAAACTGTTCAATTAAATCATCCTCAAGTACCCCTCCCAGATTAAACATTACAGCTGCTTTATTTCTGGCCTAATACAACATCTGTTGAGGGATTAGCTGATGCTGCTGCTCAAATCTGTACTTTCTCCAAAATTTAAGGAACTTTATGTTTAGCACCAACAGAACACACATTTGACATGTTGTGAGATATCATAGTTACAACAATTTTAACGGCAAATATTTTACGGTTAGATAAAGGGTTGATACAAGACTTCTAGAGTTGGTAAAACCTGATCCTTCTCAAGCAAATGTGTTTACAACCACACGTTTTTGTCATCAGACTGCAGTGATGATACTGGTACAGTTAGAGCCAAACTCAGAGTAGGTGAAGCACCTCTCAGATGTGACGGCTACTCCCTCCAGGAAGTCATGTCTTCCCGACTCGTTGAGACGCTCCTGCAGGATCTGGATGCCCTCCTTGACGTCGCGCAACTGCTGGCTGTAGCGCTGAATCTTGTGCTCGATGTCGGCCAGCTTGCGGGCCGTGTCCATCTCCAGCTCTTCCAGCATGCTCTTCTGTCGCTCGCGCAGAAAGCGGTGAAGGCGCTCAAATGCGTCGCCGATGGTTGCACGCAGACTCTTGGCTGAGGACTGAAAAAGAGAAGCAAAAGTTTACTTAAAAAAAAAAACAAAACACCCTCAGCTGAGCAATTAATAAATGCCATATTACAGGACTGTGAAGTAGACTTTGTACTATAGTTAGCTGGGTTTGTTGAGTGTTTCAGTCACAATAGCCTGACTCTCAATTAGACACGGGCCAGTAATTCAAGGGCTTATAAAGTGCTCTAAACTGTGTTATATTACATTAACATTCATTCATTGAATCAGCTTGAACATGTATTGATTCTAAGAGGCTCTCAGTGAACAACCTGAGAAAGTAGGTTTTTCACCGTTTTAGTGAGGAGAAACAAACTGACAGAAATAACCCCAAAAAAGAGGATCAGGAGGGGGGTCGCAAAGGACATCCTGTGTGTGAAGACGATGGACTACAAGACCGGTGGACAGACAGAGAAGCTGAAGCTATTACAGACAGAGCTGAGCAATTTGCAGGGGGACTGCAGACTGGGAGCTCAAGAGTTGAAGAAACTGATTTGTAGCTGAAGAGGGAAAATGGGAAGCTAGACATCAAAGAGAATGAATCATCTGAGTGTTAGAGAGACAGAACAAAGGGGGGGTGACGTGAAAACCCTGCAAAAATCACACAGAGAGGCGCAGGAGCCTTTCAATTTGAAGCATCTGAGGAAAGCAATTGGACTTCTGACATTTTGTCCAAAGTTTTCCCGTCTGTCCTTAAAAGTCATAATTTTACTGAAAAAGCTGAACTCCTGTTTGCACACAGATTCAAAATAAATCCAAGCATGCTCACCAAAGAGGAGCTCAGAACAAGAATTAATTGAATCACAGTGAAATTGATCTTCAAATGAAACTTGTTTATTTTCTCTACTGGGAATTCCTACCACTCCTCTGATCTTTTCAGGAGGAGCTGGATTTAGGAGCTGTGATCAGAGGTTTTAATCACACAGCAGGCCTGTTCCTCTTGTTCTTTCAGAAACCGGGGGAAGGTATTCTCCCTCGGCCTTTGGGAACTGATTCAAATGACTATTTCAGGCAAGCATGAGAGCTATGACATTAAAAGTGGGCTGTATCCCAGTCCCCCTATCCAGTTAGGAATTGAAAACCGATGGTATGTAGAAGGAGGAGGACTTCACAAGCCCACCTATCAGTCTTTCTGATGTGTCTACTGCTTTGGCCCAGCAGGATGTGATGGCATTGAGAGGGTGTCTGCAGCCCTTGGAGACAGGGAAGCATGTGATAATCAAGCGAATCCCCGGTAGACATGTGAATAGGACACAATGTCTATCCTTCAGACGGAGACACACGCGAGCCAAGGACTCAAATTGGAGTGCAAGGCAGGCGCATTCAGTGAAAATGAGAGCCGGGCTGCTGCAGAGATTCTCAATCTTAGTACAAGAACTGAGATGCAACTCAGTCTGACGTTGAGGGGGAATTGCACCGATTTTACACGTCTGTTTACAGCTTTTGGGAAATACTTTTATATACTTGCAAAAAGTTGTATAAAGCCTTTTGGTGCTCCAGAGGGAGACACAAAATCTCTTAAATTACCTCAAGTGATGTCACTTGACCCAGCATCCTTTAGGGAAAAAAACTGAAAACTACAAGAAAGGAACACATTTTAAATTTGAGGGTGTGGAGTTAGAAAGAAGAGATGTTTCCAGACCTCTGTAGCCGGCTCCTCTCTGCTTGAGGCTTACGGCTCGAGGCTATGTTAGCCGCTACTAGCATAACACACAAGAGTCTCCAAGAGAGCTGTTGGTGGCGGAGTTGCATTGTGGGTATTGTAGGCGCCAGGTTTTGAGAAGGAAGAAGAATGCATAGAATAAAAAAGGCAATGTCTCTGGTTGTGCTGCATTGATTGGGATTGTTTTGCCCATAATGAGTTTGGTAATGTTTTCTCTTTTAACAACAATAAGTTAGAAACGAAGAAGAAATATAACTTCAAGCAACCTCAAATTTAGCAAGATGAAGAAATGCAGGGAGGCATTTCATTGTCAACTGCCTAAATGCATCCGAGATCAATGAAGTTACAGTGTGGCTCTCTTCCAGGCAGAGCACTGTGCAAATGGATGTAAATCTAATGAGATCAGCTCATTTCCAATGAGGAGCCGGGGGCGGCTGAGAGGCCTACATCTAGCAGTCAGAGTGAATCAATGGACGGGCTGAAATGGACAGGGGCCTGGCTCTCTCTGGCAGCGGAGGGTCCTGCAGTGCAGAACTTGGAAAGAAAGACGAGCAATGCTTTGACATCAGGACAACAGGTACAAAAACGGGAGCAATGGAAATGTGCTCCCCAAATGACAAATAACGCTGACGGCTACAACATCATCTCTGCCGGAGACCCTTCCCTGGTCAATAGCCTCAATGTCACTACAGGAGAGAGACGAGATGTGTGTGGGTGGGAGGGGGGTTGAGAGACTGACATATTGAGTGGATGCTCAAGGTTCGATGATTAAAACTAGGTGTCGAGATTAAACAACCACTCAATAAACCAATTTAAGTGTCGGAATTTAACTGCCAATCCAAATCACGTTGAAAGCCAAGACTGATAATTAAAGACTGCACACGATAAACAGAGCTGTCTGTTTATCTTCCACTTTAAGAGAACTAAGACTGAGTGTTACTGTCTCCATGTGGACGTTTTAGATGCAAACAAGGATGTCTTGTTTATGTAAATATCCACACAGTGAAATGCCATTTGTTGATGTATAATAACTTGTTAAATCAACAGGGTATATACACAGGAATCCTGTATATAAGTAAAATTCAATACCTTTTTAAGACCTTTTCAAGACGTTTTCAACATATTTTAAGACTGCCACGCCACTTTGAGCTGTAACCAATTAAATCAGCCACACATTTTTGAGGTTTTAAAAGCAATTTAAGTATATTTATAACATTAATTGCCTATGTCATCAGGTTATAACAACACCTACAAATTGAGGCATTCACCAACTTTTTCAGTTGCCTATAACAGCCTGTATGGGCCAACAGTTTTCTATGTGAAGGACTGCTCAGATTTCCTGTGAAAAGCAACTGTCTTACACAAGCTATGACGTTTATGTACGCAACATTACAGCAAATCATGTGAAACTGTGAAATTTTGTGTTTTAGTTGGTTTAAACTAGATAATGTGAGCTTGCCTGCAATGATATGTGTGATAACTTTCATCGACCACTCGATCAATACAACAAAATTCAAATAGGCCAGGAGGGAACAAAGATGAAGAGAATAAACTGAGTGATGAATAACGTAAGTAGTGTAGGCGGTGTAGCACAGCCACAACCTGGAGGAGGAACTAGTCTAAATGAACGTTACGGAAACGATTCATGCAGTCGCTACGCACTGCCTGTCTAGTATTTTTGGCTATGAATTATAAATAAATACGTTCACCTACACTTTCAGCAAACAAACTTTTCACATTGAAAAAAATATCTTCAAAATTTAATAGCTTGTTAAGACTTTTTAATACTTTTTAATGGCCTTAATTTTCGCAAAATTGATTTATCTTTTAAGACTTTTTAACACCCCGCGGACACCCTGAATGGGAATTCTAACAATTATTTTATTGTTTCTACATTTATCGTGCCATTTATGACACTGAAAGATTAAAGAAACGGTTGGTAAATCACGTCATTAGTCTACTGAGAAATGTAATTCTTATCATTATCTTATTCTAATCAACTGATTGTTTAACTTGTTGTGAAACATGCCTAAACTGAAAAACAGGATCCGGCTTTTATATATAATAAATAAAAGCCGGAATATATATGCTGATTTTTAAATATTCTATGATAATAAAAGGCATGTCTTTGTATTTCAAACTGCTAAGACAAAACAGAACATCTTAAAAATATCACCTTCAGCATATTCATATTCTTTATTTTCCTGATCGATGGTGAAAATAATTGTTAGATTCAGCCTTACAATCAAATAAGACAAAAAAAAGCAGCAAGTAATCACAAATAAGAAGCCGACACAGAACAGCAAAGACTTCTTCTCCAAGCAGTAAATGTGAAGGTCTTCTAGCCGACTTCCTAACTCAGAACATGCTTTATGATAAGAGGTGTCCCTGTGAAGCAGTATCTCATGGTGTCCAATGTAAGCCAAAAATATTTCAGAACTTCTTCTCTGTTGCAAATGTTATCTTTGTACGTCCAGGGCGACCGCATATTCTCAAGTGCTGAAAGTCTAGATGTATTGATATACTTGGAACCATTTGGGATTTCTGCTTGAAAAATGACACAAATCTGAACAGTTGCTGTCGATCTTCTGATCGATTAATTGATTAATTGTTTCAGCTCGAGACCTGAGTGGCAACTTGTGCTGAAACAACTTATTGATTAATTGATCAATCATAAGCTGTTTATCCAGCAGATATGCCAAATTCTCCCTTGTTTCAGCTCCTCAAATGAAACCATTTGCTGCTTCTCTGTTTTATGTCCTTGTAAACTCAATACTTTTGCACTAATAGTGGGATAAAGCATGACTCCACCTTAGGCTCTGGGAAATTGTGATGTCCATTTTTCTGACATTGCAACTATGTAGAAAATAAACTATTTTTAGTTGCAGCTGTTTGCAGCTGACTGATTGTTGTTGCTGCAGCTCTACATAAGAATAGTTTTGTTTTTAACAGGGGAGGTAGTCCAGTACCTTGGTCTCAGTAAGTTGTCTTTGCAGGAGCTGCAGGGCCTCTGTGTGTCCCTTCTCACTGTCCTGCAGCGTGGCCAGCTGCTCCTTCATCTCCCTCTGCAACACAACAAAACAACCGGTCAGTAACTAGTGATTGGAACTATATTGGAAATATAACAGAACAGTAGAATACAATTCATGTATCTGGGGGGAAATGCTTCACTTCTGCTTTGCACAAATGTCTCAAATACAGCCCGTTACATAAAAAGAATGTCAATATGACATATTTTTGCAAGTCTATCCTATATATTTAAATTGTATTATTTGAGTAATAGCAATCGTTGCTTGGGTACACGGCAGCAAAGATTTAAGCCTCAGCTACAAAACAAACAAGGCAAATGGAGAATGAGATATTAAGAGATGAAATGAAATCTCTGGAGATGTTGGGCTGTGTCAGAGAAAACTGGGTCTCATCTCTAGTCAGGCACACGCTGGCAGAACCTGCGCCACACAGGCACCTCCAAGTCTCCCCAAGGCAGGAAAGAGGCTCTGCGGGAGCTGGCTGGGACGGCTGCTGTCACGAATGGCACGGAGTTTTTATGCAGGTCCCATGTGCCAAAAAACACTGGCGCACTCAGATATAGGTATTAGGACCGAAGTGGTTCAGCAGACACCCCTCCCTTAAGCAGAGACTTGTTTATACAAATGTGCAAAGAACCGAAAGACTCAAGGTACAGCTCTGCACTTTGTTAATCAGTACTTGGCTGATGTTTTCATACTGAGTAAATAACAAGGAATGGTAGATGGTAGAGTTTGAAATCTCCAGAAACTCTTGTGAAAATTAAAACCGTTCTTTTTAGTTATATAACATTCTTGCTTGAGTTTTCATTGGGGTACATGATGCATTATAAAATGAGGTTGAAAGACGATGCAATTTGACATTTTGTACCGATACTAAAAGTCTACAGCCAAATGTGGCTCTGAGGCTGTCCTTAGGCACAGCGATGCTTTGAGCTAAATAATGTCGTCACCTGCTAACATGCTCATAATAGCAATGCTAACACGCTGATGTTTAGCAGGTATAATGTGTACATCATCTGAGTTAGCATTTTAGCAATTAACTTTTGGTAATTAGCACAAAACACAAAGCAGAACAGAGGCTCGGTCATAAACCACATTACTGGATAAATCAAAATAATCGTGATGCTACTAGATGAAAAGACACTGATATTTGACAAGGTTGATATTGCTGGAGATAGGTTTGAATCTAATTTGAATAAGGATATCAAAATAAATTGTATCATGGACCTGATGACCAAAATCAGACCTGACTTTGTCAAACTGACATGGATACTGGTTCAATCCGATCTGAGCCTGAACCACTGCATCATTTAATGACTTGGCAGACTATTAAAACCTGAAAGTCTTTTCGTTGGTAAAATACAGTTGACAAACTAAATTTTATAAAAAACAAAAAAAAAAACTGAACATTAGGGGAAGTATGCCATTACATTCAAATTCTAAGAAAACAACAACAAATGAGCCTAAAGTACGAACATTTACATACAACCCAGCTATAATACAAACAGAAACTGTCCACTGATCAAAAGCCTCATACATAAAATGACAATATATGTGTGGTGGTAAAAAAAACTGAATCAAAGGAAACAACCTGACACAAGCCTCTTTCTAATTTCTGTCTAATTTCTAATGCCCCCATTAAGGCATCGTGCCCTATGTCACCTTCTCTGTGATCCACAAAGTGTCACCTCCCCCGAACACAAACCGCAGCAGAAAGCCACCAAATGGAACTGTCAGCTTAGCAGGGCTACAAAAACAGCCATCGCTCAGCTACTGGGCTGAAATAAACACCAGAATGGATCTCCACTGATAGGAAAAATACATAATTATTAAATATTCTAGTCTACAAGGGGTGGGGGAAAGAGGAAAAAATAAGCCATGCATCAATTTGTGATGCATTAGAAAATCCTTGTCCTCCATCATAACCTGCTAAATTAAAAAAAAGACCAAATGTTGGCTGGTGAAAAGACGAGGGTTTCTTCTCAAGGACAGAAACAGTGGAAAACAATGGTTGGTGCAGAGGGGGAGCGTGACTCTCCATGCTAATGACAGGAGTGCGGCAGGCTCAGCAGGCTTTCCGCCTCATCACCACACGCTTGTCTGCAGCGGGTCAAAGGCCGCTCCCACACACTGAGACAGACCAACACTGACAGACTGGCAGAGAAAACATGCTCCTCCACTCTCCTGCTTCACGTCGTCTGACTGACTGGTCAGAGGAGGGCAACTTTAACTGTTGCTGCCGTCACACCAATAGACAGGTGAATCAACATGAACCCCACACATCTCTGAAAACCCATAATCATCTGCAGGATAAACCAAATGTTAAGTTCAGCCTGAAATCTTTAGATTTCCTGGGAGATCTGCATCATCCTCTGCACTACAGTGGGTTAAAGCCACTGGAGAATGTGTACAGTACTTAAGCTGAATTTAAGCAGGCATAGCCGCATTTTAGTAACAGTAAAAATCTACCTCGGTGAAATCATCTTCACACACTTTGAGGCCCTAAAACCTCCTCCATAACGTGCAATTACATAATCCTCTTTAGTCTTGCTGGAAGCAAGAATCGTCCTTTGAGTGTCCTACAGATGGACATTTCCTGTAATGACATTTCGAGCAGAAACAGAGAGAAAAAGCCCCAGCTGCAGTGTCCATTTCTACACATGGGCAAGGAATTACAGCTGAACTGGACTGCTATCTAGAGGAAAAGTGTGCATGATGGCAAGCAAACCAATATCATGTGACAAAACAAAACATAAAATGCAGGTGAGTGAATGCTGGTATCAGCAGGGACGCTGACAGGGAAGTTTGTGTGCACGCAGTGTGGGAGACGAGTGTGTGTTTTTGTGTTGTTTGCGGAGGCGTCTCTCTCCTGTCCGTCTCATCTGGCCAACACAAGTCTGACATGACATTTCCCCGGGACGTCAAGATGCAGGAAATGGGGGTCACGGCTGGGGGATTATAAATCTAAAACTCATTTTATCCTGCTGTCATTCCTTTCTTCTTCTTCCTCTTCTGTCATGTTGGCAGCTCTGGTAGATATTTACCGGCAAATAAATGAATGAAATGGACTATCAGTGCACGCTTCTTAAAAAATGCGCACAAGGCTTAAAATTCCTCAAACTTTCCTTACAGCTGCGAGCTTGATTACATTCAGCGGCTCGTTCAGGATTTAAAGAGCGTTATTGGCTTCAAACTGCTGGGCCCGATGAAGAGGCAAACAAAACAAAATACAGTGTCACAGCATGAATATTAAAAAGCCTACAGCATGGAGAACTTCCTCTCACACACAGACAAGACTAGCTTCTAGTGATTTCATGCACATGCACCGATGACAGGAAAGAAATGTACAGGGAACAAACTTGTAACTCATCTCCTTACTCGAAGACATACAGAATGCAGAGCCAATATGCTACATAGGCTTATAATTATGGTCTCTTTCACCCGTTTACCATTAGATAGAGAAGCGGAGCCCACAGTAACTCAATGTACTGCAAGTGATTTTCATAAGGACAGTATGGCATAACCTTCATTGACCTGAGGGTGTAATTCTGTCAGGTGAGTAAACAGTGCGCCAGCAAATACCAAAACAGTGAACACACTGCAGCCATGACAGGCAGTAAGTTTTATGGGTTTGTAACATGGACCAGGTCGGAAATATGTCGTCCACACCCATGTACACAGGGGCAGCATACTGCAAATTCAAGGCTCTCAACCTGGATATTACAAGGGAAGCAACACAAAAGTGTGCTCACATTATGCACACTTATTCTTTTAGTATCTGCAGACAGAGCCCGTTAACGTTTCTCACTTTACCTATTTGGTTCAGCTCAAAGCTAAAACTACTATTGAATCCATCTAATCGTTAACTTTTAAGAAAGGTTTCTCCCCATCTGTAGTAAAAACAAAAGGTGTTTTGAGCGCGTGTCCTTCTTTGTCTCTTTTAGAAGTTCGTAAATAAAAATGTGACATGTAGCGACCACACAGTAACTAACCCTCCCTTATATAATGGTACAAAATGTTACGATATTTAATGCTCATTATCATCTGTCGCCATGAGCTCTTTTCACACTACAGAATATAAATAAACCTGTATGGCTCAGTAAAGAGCTGCATGACTTGTTGTAAAGTCAGTGTAATTTGATTTCTCCACATTCATACATGCGCTGACAATGCGGGATGACATCACCAAGACTGTCCAATCACTGAGTTACGTGTCAGTCCATATGACTTCATGCATACAGCTCCTGTTTTGTTTGTAATAAGTCAGTTTTAAACATGAACTAAATGGTAACAATGAGTCTTATTTGTGTGTACAATTTCAAAAAAATATTTAATCCTGCACAACCACAGAGGAAAGATGAAACGTCAACACTCATGTAGGGATGTGTGCAATATTGACAAAAAGTGATCGATATAATTAGATGTTATTTTGCTTTCTTCAAAAATGTGTTTGTGAAAGTAATATTGTACTACCTCTTGTTTATAGATATTAATTGTTGCTTACTAATCACATGAATGAAAACAGGTCTTATTTACTTAAAACTGAAGAATTCAATTAAAAACAATAAATCATTGAAGTCCCCCGCGACCCTGTACGCAGGATAAGCGGTTGACGATGAATGGATGGATAAAATCATTAAAGTCACCAGTGCAAGTATGAATGACATCTGTCGCTCTAGCCATTGTAGCTGTTATCATAGTGGCTTTGATTCTGTCGTCATCATCATCGTGGCGGTGTTTGTTTGTGCTGGTACCTTTGCTAGTTCAGGCCTGTCGTGGACAGCTGACTCTTGAAGCTTTTCATATTTTTGATATCCTGTTCGGCAACCGATATTTGACGTAGTTTGCAGATCCATGTCTTTTGAGCAACATCCATCTTTTCAAAGCCAAACCATCTCCATGTGAGTGAGGTTGATCCACGTCTAGCAATTCAATCTAACAACGTAGATTGCGAGGCTGGTGCTGTCACATGTTTTATCTCCTGGCGCTGTTTGTTGACTAATTTTTTTCATTTTAGTCATGAATTTCGGGGCAGCTTTTTCCTTGTTTAACTCTAGCACACATGTACTGCATGCATGACGCACGGACAAGGTGTTTTTGTAGCCTACTCGATAATGTCTGCCCATACATCGTGTCACAAGAATTAAGATAGACGATACATATCGCACACCCTTACACTCGTGGCATTACTAGATTCAGCTGAGAGGAAACATACACACAAACGTAGATATCCAAAGAAAGAAATCAGCAAATACAGGAGAGAGAACCAACATAAATAATCTCCTAGTGGACCAAAGCGTGTGGAATTTTACTATTCTGCTGTGTTTTCTAATTGGGATACAGATGCACTCTGCCGGCCATTTCATCACTCAATGCCAACAGAGTGCAGGCTGAAGACACTGACGCAGACTGCAATCTTTAACAAGAAAACATCAACTACTGATGTCACAACCACAGAAATACTTGCTGTGATATGAGCGTTGTGGTCTAAGGGTGCAATTTTCAAAACATTTAAATATTTCCCCCTCATCTCTGACGCATTGTTCTGGTTAGAAGTGCCATTCATTGGAAAATTAAAATGCCGACCACTGACCTCTGGGAATACAACACACTGTGTAAGCACATAGCCTTTCAAAATGTTTCTTTATATGCTACACAAGCCATCATTTTCATGGATAAGCCAACAGGCTGTTTGAGGCTGATGCTGATTTATTTGAGCTGTGTGCAAAGTAATGGTAAATTGTTGGCCAAAGGATTGGGGGGCAATCATGAACACGTTCCACCTGTCTGTCTGGTGTGACGGCAAACCCCTGGCCAAAACAAAAACTTGCAAAAAGAAACAAAAAGCAGAACAAAAATGCTGTCTCAGGCTGCAAACTCTGGTGTATTTGTTCCAAGACATCAAATTGAGCTCAAGCTGCGCCTTACATCCCGCAGCCTTGTTTCCTCTAGCATCAGCAGAGCCTGCAGCCTCTCCAGGGGGCCGAGTGCATCCCTGCAGCCTGAGCTCAGCCAGCAGAGCAGGCGGAGGCCAGCTGAGCTGACTGCGCAGGACTGGCTCAGAAAGCTGCAGGACAGAGACACATTATTCACCTCCAACATCTGTCCTGGTGAGACAGAGGCAGCCTGAGACAATAAGAGCCTGTACAGTATGTGGGTATGTGTAGTACACAGGACAGGCTGTGGTACTGCTAAACATCCAGTTCTGGACTGACAGAAGATATGGCAGAGGTTTCTACTGTGTGCCAGAAATCCTGCACAGTCCACTCGCTTCTCAAGTACAATGGAGCTCTTGTTTAGAAACAATCTCTAGATAGTCACATCTGATCATTTCTAACAGGGCTGCAACTAACAATATATTTTCATTATTGATTATATTTTGGACTCATCACTTAACGCTGAAAACACTGATTATTCGACTGATAGAAAATTAAATTCCAGCAAGTTTGGTTGTTGTTACTTGTACTCAAGTTGAATGTCAAGCAAAACATGTCAAACAATCCAAATGATCCACCATCTCAAATGTAAAACTTAACTGTAAATTGAATATGCCTGGGTTTTGGACTGTTGGGCGGACAACACAAGAAATTTGAAGACGCCACTTTGGGCTCTGGAAACTTGTGATGGGCATTTTTGGACCATTTCCTTTCCTTTTATAGACTAAACAATGAATTGATCAATTGACAAGATATCAAATTAATGAATAGATAATGAAAATAAGAAGCAAATCTTAAATATATTAAATTTCCAATGATCAAACAAAGGGAAAAAAGAAGCAAATCCTCATATTGGATAGCTGGAACAAGGAAATGTATTGCATTTCTTTGCTTGATAAATGGCGTAAAGCAGGGGTCTCAAACTGAAATCATCCATGCAGCCTACTTCTCGTTGCTCACCGTTTTCATTCCAGTAATGAGGCTTGATATTATATTCCTTATAAACAGTAAGTTTTTCGTTGCATATCAGGCAGGTAGCTTTTCTATTAAACTCCACAAAAATAGCCTACTGCTTTTTCAATCTTTCTTGAAACAGCCTGTGTTTATCATCCATCTTCCGTTTCGATCTTTCTTCAGCCAATAGCGAGCATTTGAGGCCACCTTACCTTTCACATTTGCCATGACAAACGGAATACATTTAAACATTGTGTTTTTATTTTAATTATTTCAAATTGGTAGCTTGAATTGGCATGAAATAGCTATAAAATATAATTAAATAAAATAATAATTTGGCGGGCCAGGTTTTGTAATTTTTTGACATCACCTTGCAGGCCAGACCGAGGAGGAGGGAGGGCCGGATGCGGCCCGCGGGCCTGGAGTTTGAGACCTCTGGCGTAAAGGGAAGTTTAGTGTTAGTAATCCATTACACTTTTTGTTAAGTTCAGTGAATATTTCCTCATGGGTTGCTAGCTCTGGGTTTTATGTGTGCTCTGAAAAATAAATCTGATTTTCCTGCACAGCCCTGCCTCTTTAAATGGACAAAGAAAGTGGTGTGGACAATATTGTTCCAGCCAATCAGCAACAGGTGGCATTAGTGCTCAAGCACAGGGCGAGGGCGTTTCAACACTGGAGAAACCTCAGACATTTTAAATTTGGGGGGCAGAGCTTCTGAGGGAGCACTGAAGCGAGGGGTGTATTTGTATTTGAGGTGATCATAATGTAAATTTTCTGTTCCCATTTATGTGGATTTTCTAAATGTTTCAGAAATATTTTTTATCTCCAAATATTACTGGTGCAATTACTAAATTCTTTAATTCTTATTAAAGTCAAATAAATTTAGCTGACAATCTACTACTGCTACAGTTTCATTATAATTGTCCAATATTTGACAGAAATAGAAAAGAACCATTTTTTAAACACATGAAACAGGTCTGCTATGACTGATCCTGGATCAGAGCATTAGATCACAAATAACCCCCACAAGTACAGCTTCTATTTTACAGGAAACATTTGGTTATAGCAGTGGGGATGAGTGGAAGCGCTGATGCTGGCGGCCTCCTCCAGTCCTTCGAATATAGGGCACGTCATGTAAATGATGAATGCTCAGAGGCTGCTGCTCCAGTTCCTGGAGCGAGGAAGGGCAGAGTTTGCAAATGTACAACGCCAAACATGAATAGCTAAGGAAAAACAACAAAAACACTACCACTGCATGTGGGTTTTAATATTTTTATCCTAAAAATGAAAATGTTTGAACTGCTGAAGAAGGTCTACAGAGTCTACAAGCTAAGCTGAAGGAGCAGTGAAGAACAGAGTGTGTGACGTTAGCAGGGCAGCTAAGCAGTTGGCTGTCTGAGGGTTTTAAGGAAGACAAACAGGTTTTAAAGCAATCAATGTTCAGTTTGATAATCTACACGGAGCAGGACAAGCCATTTAAGAGGAACAGTCTTTGGCATTAGAGTGGAAATGTGAAAAGTGTCGAGCGATAAGAGCGAGAATGCTTTTTGTAAAGAGTCTGCTTGACAGAAGCCACTCAGTCCTGAGGCTGTTACAGCTCGTCTTCTAGCTTCTAAATAGCTATGTAAATATGCAGTCCAAGATACATAGCTTCACAGCTGAAGTTGGAAATTTATCTGACAGACAGCTGGTTTAAATGCTTACGGGGCTAATGTGAAATTTTGGAATATTCTCACTACAGCAATCGGTTTCAACCCATCCTTTGAAGAGCTATCAACAATCCTGTCAAGAGCAAGATGCTAATCTTTGAGAGGGCTATACATCATCTCAACAGGCAACCATTAGGCCAGTGAGATTAGAGAATACAAAACAAACCACAAGCATGAATCATTGACATCTATAATTAGTTCCAAAGAAAGAGATCATTAGTTAAACTGGTTTAAGCAGCTATACCTGGCTGTGCAGCAACCAAACTCAAACATTGACAATTGTAAATAACACAAACTCCAGCCTGGGAACAGTGCCTTCTTCAACAGTATGTCAAGTGCTACTCTCCATATGTCTAGATAAGGAGATTTTGTTAATTATTCAATATGTCTGCTTTTTCATCATCCTTTAAAGGAACAGCATTTCCCTTACAGGCTAGACCATCACGGGTTAAACGTCCAGGCTCGACAGAAGAGGCGAGTCCATGAGCGAGTCGAGGGGCTGCGGTGAGTTCAGACAGAGAGGAGCGAACAGTGTAGAAGTTTTTAGACTGCGGCTAAAAAGTTTGACTTTTAATGGATATGGATGAAACTGTATCCCTCGCCTGCGTGGGTTTCCTCCCACAGTCCAAAGACATGCAGGTTGGTTTAATTGCCGACTGCGGTTTTCAAAGAAAAGGGTGATTAGCCTGACTGGTACGCTATATTTGGAAGCCCCACCTGGCTATGCAGTAGACAAACACACAGGAAGAAAACTTAAATGCAGGCATAAAAACACACCTCTAAATAACTAGGCATTAGTTCTGTCCGGAGGGGTTTGGCTTGGGAACCGGAGGGTCGCCAGTTCAGGTCCAGCATGGACCACTGCCAAAAGAGCCCTTGAGCAAGGCCCTGAACCCCTAACTGCTCCCCAGGTGCTGCACAATGGCTACCCACTGCTCCTAACTGGATGGGTTAAATGCAGGGAATTTAACAAATTTCCCAGGGACCAATAAATAAAGTTTAACAAAAAAAACAACACTATTATCTCTTTCCTACTGCACAGTGACTTCACTCTGGTCAAACTGGGTAAACACACCCTGAAAATGACCCTTTGATGGGTTTGACTGCCAGCAGATTTTCACCACAACCAAATACAAGCTTGTGTCATCTTTTATAAAAAGCTTCTTAGGATTAGCGAAACCTCTAATAGACACCATGTAGCAGATGTCAGGCGGGTACCTACATCACCTTGCGAAACCCCCCTCCCCCCCAATATGGTTGCATGCCAGGCAGAACGACACGGCAGGGATAACAAACAGATTTGTTTTCCCTCTTCTTCATTTCGTGATATAAGTGCAGCTGGAAGCTATTCTGTTGTAGCTTTAGTGTATGCACTTCACAGGCGTGATTGCTACAGCTCGCCAGCAGCTCTATCTGACCAAATAAAGTCTGCGTCAGCTTCTCTTTCACTCCCCTGAGATGAAATAATCATTTGGGACATATGCCTCTTTTGTGAAGTATAGTATTCAGTCAGGTCTGCATGTTATTAAATCCCCTGATGACTCCCGATGATCAAAATACTGTAGCCTGGATCATATTAAAAAATTACTAATTTCAAGCACAGCCTGAGCACAGAGCAGGAAAAAGCATATCTATTTACAGTTAATGCATGTCTTATTTGTACAATATTGACCTGTTTGAATGCAAACAGGTCTCCATCTGGCTTCTACAACTTTATTGACTGAATATGATTAAAATCACACTTCAAGAACACACTATGTCTGTTTTATTCCTAATTATAGGGAAAGTCAAGGCCATATGCAATATAATGAATTGTGTTCTGTGCAAACAAAATACACAATATAAAGAATACTGAGTAAATTATTAATCAATACACTTGAGTGACTACCACAGTATAATGAGCCAAAGCTAGTGTTGGTTTCACTTGATTCAGCCAGACAATGCTGAATGTAAATCTACTACTGTACTGAGTAGAAAACTTTGAGCAGCAAGTCACTTTAAACAAGATGACACATGGGAGCTGTAGTTACCAAATGCTTTGAAATTTAATCTTTGTTAAAATGACACTCTTCAAATGTATTGTCTGACATGATTTAAAATGGCTTAAAATATAGATAAAAAAATACCAATAAGCTAAAGTTCTAAATCGACATATTTGAAGAACCAAAGGCTAGCGGAACAGAAGCTAACCAGAAAGTGTGGCGGCTCTCCATACGATCTCTTGAAAAAAAAAAAATGCTTATCTTTTACCACATACACACATAACATGGCTGAAACTATATCTACTCTGCGTCTGCTAATTTTAAAGCGAAACAGTTTACGCTGGTTTCACATAAGCAGCTAAATCTTTTCTTTCTCGTCCTGTTTTGATCAGCTAACATCAAAACTGCAATTTAACCTTCGGTGAGAAGTATAACAGACGGCCATGTTACTCAGCTCAATAACCTCTATTCAGTCTCCTGCTCCTGATGATTTCTATGGGGTTGTTATGCAGCTGAATTCATGATTTAGTTGTTCTCATTTACATATTTTTCTTTTGCCAGAGACCTGAACAAGACTGTGATTTGATAGCGGGTCATAAATGCTACTTGCTAATCAGAGGAACAGTTGTTCCTGCGCCGATCTGGAGAAAATCAAAACAATCATGAAGTCGCTGATTGACATCATCTGTATTGTGTGAACACCTCCACTGACATTTAAAATTAAAGTGTTAGAGGCGGCAGGCAGTTGTCTTCTTATCTTTAGTGCTGCAGAGCCCCCCATCAGACTCAAGAAATTTCAAAAGCTCAGTTTTCTTCATTTTATTTTCCGTAAAACGTCTACACAGTGTGGACGAAAGGCTAAAAAGGAAGAGCAAAAGATGCTTTTGTCTAATTTATGAGAGACACACCTGCCTCCCTTTAAACAGTGTCTTTTTAAACCACAGTGGGGCGACTGTTAGTGATATGTCCATCGCGAAAATGAACGTCAGGAGCTGGCTCCCGTATGAGAGCCGATTTCACTTCTTTAGCAATTGAAAAATAAAACTCTCTCATATTAGAGCTAGAAAGAACGCTAATAAACGTTTCTGAAAACATTCAAGGACAGAAATGGCAATCCCGTAAAATAATCTTGATTCATATCTGATCAGCACTTCCTAGTTTTACAGTTTGCGGTGAGTTTTGTGAGGCCCGCTGATTTGTGTTGGATGGGCTAAATTGCATAAAGTTGAGAGGGAGTCATCCAACGAAGGTTGAGGTCAAGGGCAACTCCAAGAGATTTCTTCAGTCTGCTGTCTCTTGGACGAGGGATGAAACATCTTCTAGAATCTTCAACCAAGTCCAGTTGCCCTTGACCTCAACCTTCGTTGGATAACTATGACCTGGATGACTGAGAACCTTCACAGACATCTTGCTAATCATCGCCGCCGCGTATCCATCATGTATTGCGTGGCCGGTTCTCCAGCTCTCCAGGGAAAATGAATAGAATCTATAGACCTGACATCTGACAACGGATCCAGTGCGTCTCCAGTTTCAGGCAGTGAAAACCATTTGTTAGCCAAAAGAGATGGCTCTTGGAAAGGAACGGAGCCATAAGATCCAGCTCCCTTAAAAGAGCAGTCCCTACCGGCTGTGGCTCAGGAGATAGAGTGGGTTGCCCGCTAATCGGAAGATCGGTTGTTCAACCGTCTGCATGTCGAAGTGTTTTTGGGAAAGAACTCCAAATTGCTCCCAATGTATGAATGTGTGTGAACAGGACCTGGGTGAATGTGATGTAGTGTAAAAGTTCATAGAGAAGTCGAAGACTAGAATGTCTCTATACAAGTACAGACCATTTACCGGGCCATAAGTTTGAAAAGGTAGAATGAGCTTTTGAAAGGTTAAAAAAAAAAAAGGTAATAAGACAGATGTTGTTGCTTGACTTTTCCTGATTAAAGCTGCAACACTTTCCACAGCCCTCTAAACTATCTGACAGCTTTACACTTTCAATGCTTGACAAAGCTCACTTGTTTTACAGCGGCAGTTATTGTAAGCAGAAGTGGATAAGAGCTTCTGCTGATTGCATAAACTGTAAACAGCTGCTAGAGCCAGAAACCTCTGTTGATGTGCAGACTGGGAGCGATGATGAGTAGAGGAACCCGGATAGACAATCCAGCTGTCTGCTCCCCGCTGATCAGCCTGACCCCAGATGCACGCTAACTGCATTATGGAAAATAAACAAGTTCTGAGAATGCCTGGCCAGAAGAACTTGAATTGGCCATACATCACATAAACAAGAAATGTAGGAGTTATGGTGTTTACAACAGCTAATGGGGATATCAATTATAATACAGGCCAAACCAGGGCAGTCCTGCAAAACTTTTATTGTCTTTCATTGGGTGTTTAATGATTCCACACATAATCACTTAAAGTGATTACTTAACAAGCTTTTTTCCTCTTGACTCAAAGAAAGAACTGTGTTTCATTTCACACTATTTCCCAAATCTCAGCGCTAAAACTAGACTGAGACTAAGCATGTCAGAGCTTTCCCAGCACCTGCCTGCCTATCAGTCACCTCCTGTCCCTCTGCACCTGGGCGAGAATCACAGGTTTGCGGGTAAACAGAAATACAGTTTGACTTTCTAATTTAGACAAAAGAGGCATTTAACAGGTAAACATCATCAGGCTCCAAGCGACTGGTTAGCTCAGGGAGCGGCTCAGACCTGAGTCTGGCTGATTGAAAGCTGTACAAGAGGACTCCTATCAAGAGCACGTCTAATTAAATCATCTCCAGCAAATCATGGAGACAAGGCATTACAAGAGATTACAGCCTGGTCCAGCACTGCCCAGACCACCAAAACAATGGACTACAATCAGTCTTAATTCCCCCGCTAATCAAGCAGCGCAGGGCTCATGGCTGCAGTGGTACAGCTGTTCACATCCACCCAAATATCAAACTGAAACCAAACCAAAACGCAGAGAAGCCTGAAATAGGTGCTCTGCAATCACTCGCCACTCAAGTATTTTTAACATTTACTAAGATCTCAAATTGTCTCTGCCCAAAACTCATCTTCTTCATCCTCTTATTTCACATTCACCACTTTTTAAAAAGGCTATTCTACCTCTAAGGAAGTTGCAGAAGAAGTAACCATTTATACAACATCTTTCGCTGCCTAGTCTTTCTCATTTAATGACATCTTTGTAGCAATGTCACTGGTGTGCAAGCTCTCCCTGCTGATCTGCCTCACATTAGGGAGGCCAGGGCTCAGCATTATGCCTCGCTTTAAGTCACAAAACTTTAAGGACAGCGCTTTCATTCACTGAGAGGAACAGCAAATCTCTCCCCTCCTGTGATCCTTCCATCTCCCACTCTGGCTTGTCAGACCAGTTACAGCACGCACGGCACCCGTGTGACCTCCAGGTTTAACTGGCAGATACATGGTTGCATATTGATATTATACAACAGAGAACAATGCATTCATTTATAATGACTCACTGGGATAGAGTCATGTGTGGGAGAAGCTGAATTACACTTCAGCAGAACCTCTTCAGAAGAATTTCAAATTTACTAATTTAGTCTAATTAATGCAGTCTAATACAACAGCCCAGCAATAAATCCTACCTTTATATGAAAGATGATGCAAAACCATTAGATAGAGAGGTGTTGATTACCGTATGGTCATTTCAGATTCTGTAGTTGTAGTAGTAGTTTAGATTAGAAACACGTCTCAGTATAATGCAACACACTTCAACAGCACCACAAACCACATCCTCCAAAATTATTATAAAGTTGAATCAACACCTCTCTAAAACTGTTTAAATCTGTATTAGACCTACTGTGTGGCAACACAACAAACGCAACATGAAAGAAAAGAGAAGATATGAAAACTGAAAAGAGCTTCTTAAGACACCTTTACCTATCTGGTGGGGAGGTACTCATTAGTACATCCATCAAGAGTATCTTAAGTTACAGTGCTTTGGGGACAAACCTGTTAGGTTTAAGACTGTTCATAAAATAGATTTTAAGATCATCTTAGCCTACTTACTTCCTTTTTGGGAAACGAGTCTCTGGTCTCTTTGTACCTACAGTATGTAACTAAACATCGTTCACCTGCATATGTCCTGCGCACTTTTAAAGTGAGCACTTTTCAATCATTTTTACTTGCTAGAAGCTTTTAGTTAGGACAGGATTGAGCAAACTTTAAATTATTAAATAATTTTATCATTTTATTTTTTTGGTTTTATTCTGATTGTATTTTATCTTGTGTTTTATTACATGCATTCTGTATTTTATGGTTTATTTTATTTAATTTCAATGCATTTTGTAAAGTGTATAGGGACTATGTCTTTTGGTCATTTTGCACTTTAAAGAAAAACCTTGACTGACTGACTAGAAAACATATGGCAAATTGCAAAACAGACTCCTCTGTGCAGAAGGCCTACATGAACATTTCTAATGTACAACAGATGTACCGACATTTGACTCACTTAACTTAGGCACGAGCCAAAGTACTAAACAAGACAAAATGTTCTTCGTTATGGACGTAACATCAGCTGGACTTTCTCCAATCGATGCAGCTGCTCATTTGCTAATCTACCAACAGCACAAGCTTAAGTAAACATGGAGCCTGGCTCGGGCCTGCCTCAAGCATCATCAGTGATATCAGTAATAAGTGCAGTACAAGCTACTGCCTCTCTCTGGATGAGGATATTATGCCAGCACTTCTCTAATGGAACATGACTGTTCTGTCTTTCCCCATGGCTCCATTTCCGCATGAATGCAGCGGCTCTGCCACACCACCCTGACTGACCGCCAGGCTGGACAAAGTCATTTGTTTTGGGTGTGTGGGAAATTAGCAAGGTGGGGGACTGGGAACTAGCCCCCTCTAAAGAATTGGTTACCAAACACGATCTGTGGTATTCAACAAAGCATACCTCAGAAACGAGAAAATTAATGTGAGAGAGAAGACAACGCAGGTGAGAAAAGAAAGAAAGAGAGAGAGAAAGAGAGAGAGAGAGAGAGAGAGAGAGAGAGAGAGGTAGCGGAAAGGAGAGCAGACTGAGGAGAGCCACAGGGGAGATGGCAGCCGTGGGTGCCCTTGAAATTGCCTGACTCATTACTGCAGCAACACTGCCATGCGTGTTGATGGCAGGCTCAGAGAGAGCTCTCGGCTGGGCTCTGACAGTCGGAGAGTGAAAGACAGCCCTGCTTTCAAACCACCAGAGGAACACTTCAAAGGCTGGCATGCTCGTTCTGCCTATTCAAACATGGCCCTGCATTACAGCGAGGTAGACAAGAAACGTACTAATATGTTTTCAGGACTAACCCTCAAGTTTGTGGTTCGATAAATAACTAGGTATAAGAAAGAATTAAGCAGGGACAGCATGCAGGTGCATCTGGACACAGGTCTGTGTGGGTGACTCAACACCACAGTAGTCATTTAATTCTTCAGCTGCGTGGGCTTTAGTCGAACTCAGACCAGCATCACTGCACAACTGCCTGCTGCTATACAATCTATAGTATCAGTGGAACAAAG
Source organism: Micropterus dolomieu (assembly GCF_021292245.1). Lineage (NCBI taxonomy): Eukaryota > Metazoa > Chordata > Actinopteri > Centrarchiformes > Centrarchidae > Micropterus > Micropterus dolomieu. Next base: position 17,723,396 of record NC_060167.1, on the reverse strand, counting down.
TTTGGTCCCCAAGTATGCATGGATAACCAGGGGCTGCAGTTTTACTTCCCCTTCTCATCTGGTCATACACTGCTGTCAAGTAGAGCGGAAACAAGTCCCTAGGGCAAGCAGACAGCAGGAAGAGTGTCTAGCCCTGCAATACTGTGGTCGCACACAGCCCACTGACAGTCTCGATCATCACAATTAAGGCACAGTGGTTACTGCGGCTTCTACATTGTCCTCCGCAGGAGTTGACTGCCAACTTCAGGCCACAGTAGTGTGATAATAAGTGCACTGCCTCGTCCAGCTCCAATCAGGGTTACAGCGATCCAGCCAACCTCTATTTAAAATGGCGCCAGCACTCCAAGTGTAGCATAACTGAGGGAGGAAACTAATCTCATCACCATTAACCATGTTGCCTAAAATAAAAGGCATTATTTCCCGGAACATAAAGCACGAACTTTACAGGGTGAAGGATGTGGCTCAGTAGATAAGAATGTCTGGCTTTCTGGTTATAACCTCATTTAATGAGTTCAACGTAAAACTGAAAAGGCCAAAATAACAGAGGATTAAAATGATGAGACTGCTTGGTGTGTATTAAGAATCTGGAGATTTCCAGTGCTGATTGTGGCTCAGTTTAATGATTTACTTAAATACGTCGCAATCATTTTGCATTAAGAGTGCTTTCTACTCTTGTACATTACGTTTAAATGGTGTTTAATGCCGTCCAATAACATTGGTGGAATAAAACCCCTCCTAATCAGAATGCATTAGTTCCCCGTGAAATTTCTGCTCCCTGAAGCAAATAGCAGAGCCGCAGACAAATCCTACTCGATCCTACCTTAATGTCCTTTATGCTGAGAAATGTGCGCAAGCAAGCAATTACGTGTTGGGTGAATGTTTGCCAGATGCGTGTGCATGTCACCCTGCAACAGTCGGGTGCTGGATGTGTTTGTGTATTACAAATTTGGCCACAGGACCGTTTTGCGGGGTAAAAGGATGCAAATCGGCAGGAGGTAAAGCTCTCAACACAGCAACAAGACTCAGGGCCTGAGGTCAGCGGAGTGACATGCCAGGCTAAGGAGATTACAGCCTGCTGCAGACCAACCAAAGGCTGCCATCATCAGTACAGACTGGCCAGCAAAACACACCGTCAACACAGAGTTAAGGTAGTGGTGCCATGACATAACACAAGTGTGTTGTATATCTGAACCCTCTGGAATCTAGTCTGTTTGAGGATATCAAATCAAAGGCTTTGAATGCTGAAATGTGTTGTAACTGTGGATTAAAGCTTATGTAAAATATAAGCCACGAATGCATACACATTGTGAAATTCTGTATTTACATTTCAAGTGCTCCTCATTACACTGAAATTAGGGTTTTTCTATTCAGCAAGTCTCATTGAGACCCAGATCTGTTTGGCAAGTGAGACATGACAAAGAACTCACACAGCAGTTCTGGGTCACGACAGACGATGTCTTGTGTTTCTGTATTTCATCATGGTTGTGTAGGGGTTGGTTCACTGTAGATGCTGACACTTGAGTTTGTCATCCTTGTTTCTCTGATTGTGAAACACACTAATTGTCAGTGTTCTGCTGTATGAAGACATATGGGTTAACAACCACAAGGTGTCTGTGTCATCCTACTCCTCTAGCCGGTGATGAGGTGAGAGGATTACGTAACCTAAAAGCAAACATTGCTGTGAAAATGGACTGTAATAGTATACCATTATTACTCAGACATCAGTGTGTTTTTTTTTTTTTTTTCCCCTTTCGTCTTCCCTGAGAACAAAATCATGACTCACAGCACACTTCTCAATTTTAAGCAGACCACACATGTTTTCCTCCTCCTCCTCTTCTTACAGAAGAGTTAAACCACACAAGTGATAAGTTACATCACGTTAAAAGTAGGCAGAGGAGAGATCAACGTATAGAGACACAGAAGCAGAAACAATTTAGGCAAATCCCAAATCCCATGTGCCAAAGTGTCAAACAATTCAACACAAAAAGGCCCAGCTTTGGCTCTCGACCTACCAAATCCTCTCCCCCTCATCTACAAACTTTCCCACCCTACAAAAAAAAGGTTCATTTTAAAAAGGGTTTTCATAAAATGCCACCAAGCTGGCATGGCATGTACCCTGTCTGGCACAGATAGTCAAAACTCAGGAGTTAATGGCTGCTGCACTTTAACACATCCTGTTGTTTTGGCACTTTAGTTAAGCATTGTTGAGCCTCATGCTAAAAGTGAAGTTTTGCCTGCAGGCACAGCTCTCACACATTAGTTTCTATCTGACACACAGCTCCTGTCTGCTCACTGGAAAGAAAACTGAAATTGTAAGTTAACTTGTACATTGATTAATATCACAGAGTATAACTTACATGGGCTGCAACAAATTAATTCAGAGAATAAAGTTCACAGTGACAGAAGACACGTTACAAATCAAATTTACTTTGTGATCGCAAACAAATGCGACAGAAATACCATCTGCTGCCTTGTTCTCATGTTGGTGTTTGTCTGGTAAGCACGGGATGTTAAGTAACAAACCACCCCACTTGTGGATGTAAAAAGGCGAGCATGCCAAGCTCGTCATGGGACATGGTTGTTTCCGATGGGGCCTCTGTGTACTCATACTGTCTTTCATTGTTGTAGATCTGGGATGCCTCCAAAGCTCCTGCCAGAATACAAAATACCAGATCACCGCCTTGAAAAGAGTTTCAAGCAGAGGGACAAGCTGGTATCCAAGAAAGGAGAAACATCTTGTGCTGGGCCTAATTACTTCTGCTCCAGGATTACAGAGTTTTGACTTTTCTCTGGCATTCAGCGCAGAGCCTGATTGCAAATTAACGAGGACAACATTGATGCTCACAGCGCTGTTAATTATATTTAATGCAGAACACAGGAGGGCACAACTGTAGGTCTACACTACCCACTAACCGCCTCTCTACGTTGCATGTAATCTATTAAGTGAATTCATTGTACATGTCTTTTATTTCATGGTTCAATTCTTAAGTCTCTCCTCACAACCACCACCATGGAGTTAATTGGTTAGAATAAGTTAAAAAAAATTGTTTACCTAAAAACTAATATTTAAAAGCAACTGATATTAAGCCTGATGATGAATTATTTCATGTGTGCAAAGTATTTGTTTTGGTGCAGGTGTCAGAAAAGCAACGTAAAGTAGTAAGACTGCAATAAGAGAAAAACAAGATAAGATAGCTGAAGAAGATAACAACAGCTTCGAAATACACAAAAGCAATTTATACTACAGAGTAAGTAAGGTTCTGTGTGGTTGTTGAAATGTGTAATCAGTGGTTTAGATAAATAAAGTATCTGTCATGCAACTTAATTTTCAGTCAACAGAAAAGCTGCAGTAACAGATGCTCGCAGCAGATAACTCGATTACTGTGAGTCCACTTCCAACAACCTGTATGGCTGCGCAATCTCATTTACACTAGTTGTTATTTTCATGGCCATTTTTCTGGCTCTGGCATAGGAAGCCGATGTCCCAATTCTTAATCTAGTTTACAAAGCTCTGAATGGCTTGGCTTTTCTAATAGCTGTCAATCAGCACAACACCAGACCTACTTCAATCTTTGAAAAATCTGAGGTGCCGTCAGCTTCTGAGGTCTGTAACCAGCCTATAGATGTTAGGGCTGAGCGACATGACCTAAAATCTAGAACAATAAATATACATGTAACATAAATATAGTTAAACAATATTTACTTAGATAAGTTAAATAGGGGGTGGCGTCGCCTCACAGCAAGAAGGTTGTGGGTTCAAACCCCAGTTGCCTCGGCCTTTCTGTGTGGAGTTTGCGTGTTCTCCCCACGTCTGTGTGGGTTCTTTCCCACCATCCAAAGACATGCAGGCTAGGTTAATTGGTGTCTCCGAAATTGTCCTTAGGTGTGAATGTGAGCGTGAGTGGTTGTTTGTCTATGTGTGGCCCTGCGATGGACTGGCTACCTGTCCAGGGTGTACCCCGCCTTTCGCCCAATGTAAGCTGGGATTGGCTCCCACGACCCTGTACGCAGGTTAAGCGGTTGACGATGGATGAAGTTAAATAAGTTAATTGCATGCCATTTCTTATTTGTCCCAATAATTACAGAATGACCAATGAACTTCTGGACTGTCAGCTGATAGACTGGCTGAGCTTCAGGTTAAATGGCATTGGTTGTTGTACATGTTCTCAGCTTAAATATGTGGGATATAGGCAATTGATTGATAACTGTGATATGAGCAACTTTCTGCCATTCATAGTCATAAAAAAAAAGACAAAAGCAAATGTCTTTTATCAATTTTGTCTCAATATTTCTCCATCAGATGGAGTTTATTATTCAGCTGCAGCCTGCATATAAACCTACTCTCTGACTCAGAGCAGAGAGGGCAAAAGGAGCTTGCCAGTGTCAAAGATACATTTTCAGAGGAGTTTAAGAGGTCAGTGTAATGAATAGTCAATCACACTGATACCGTCTCTGCAGGACTCTGAGTAATGGAGTACAGCTCAAAGTTACAGAGTCTGTGGCATTTAAAAAAAAGGTGGACATATTGCAAAGATGATAGTATAACATTAAACTCAAAGTTATGAATCACCAAAACTGTGAAACCACAAGCACAGATTATGTTAGTGTTACATCTGATGTGGCCTAAGTGTTGGTGTTGAACTGCAGTGGGAGAATGTACACCCTTAATAACTGCATAGCTGAGTGTTAACCATCAACGCTCTAGTCTGTTTCTTATCAAAGAGTTCACCTCGCTGTCTGCCAAGAAAACTGGGAATCAAATGTTTTTATGTCACAGAGAGCAGATGTGAATATCTACATCGGCAACAGCAGAAATGAGACAGACTATATGAAATTAGACTGGAATGTGTTTCTTTGCACACCGGAGCAAAGACGAAACAGGATTAGGAGCTTTGTTTCACAGTTATTGGATTTTGGCTCTGTGGGAATGGAATTACCCAAACACCGAGAGGAAAGCAAACACTGAACAATTCCTGTTAATATGGAAAATATGACACGGTGTAAACACTTATGACACATTAACATAAGCTTCATGAGGAAGCTCGTATCTTCCAAGTCACTGTCATGGAAAATATTCTTGATCTAAACTTTTTTCGTTCTCATTTCAACAAACACTTTACATCTGCTCGGTGCACTTAGGCTTCCTTACTTTCAGAGTCAAAAGCCCTTCACTGAGACATGTCTCTAAAATACATCTAAAACACTTGAACAAATCTGTTATTTAAAATAACCACTGCTGGTAAATAAACGGCAGGTTTCACATGTATTTCTATATAAAACAAAAACTTTACTTCAGAAGGACACCCAACTGAACTCACAGGTGAGCCAGGTAATGTAGGCATGAGGGAGAGAAAGGTAAAGTAGATAGGTGTCCTTCCTCAGTACCCAAAGTACTCACGAGCCAAGCACAAAATCCCCAAGCTGCATTAGTGGAGCCGCTCTGTGGCAGTAAAGGACTGAGGCTGAACTGTCTGGGCAGCTCCCACGGGGTGAATGAGTGCAACTGCCTGAATGTGGAACAGAGTGCTGATGGGTTTTAAGAAAATGTCAGTCTCACCCTTGCTAATAAGCTGTCAAGAGTGCGTGTGCTATAACTGACCTGTATCTCCTCGTAGGCCTCGTCAATAGTGGTTACTTGGTGCTGCTCGTGTAGTGCCGGCTCGTCGCAGAAGAAGCACACCAGACTTTTGTCGGTGAGGCAGAAGAGCTTCACCTTCTCGTGGTCCTTGCAGGGGTAGGAGCTCCTCTGGGCGTTGAGGATGGCGTCCAGAGGGAAGGCCGAGTAGCGCTCCACAATGTTGGACAACTTGAGACTCGGCGAGAGGAGGGGATCTGCGAAGGTCCTCCGGCACTCAGGACAGTCCCGTGTTCCGTGAGGCTCCTGCCTGCTCCAGTGCTCGGTAATACACTTTCTGCAGAAGTAGTGCTCACAGCCAAAGCTGACGGGGTCCTGGTAGATGCTGAGGCAGATGGAACAGAGGAGCTCGTCCTTCAGACAGCAAGCCATTTGCAAATATGGAGACTGAGCCGCATCTAAGAGGGCAATTCTCTGGTGTGGAGTATACTTGGTTTAATTTTCATATGCGTGATTCACTGCCATGTGGGAGTGACTGACGAGATCTTCAGGAATCTTGGGATTGTGCCTTTAATGCCTCTGTTGAAAAATGGCAAATAACAACAATAAGATACCCCAGTGCACGGTCTGATTCATTTATAACAAAGAAATCATTAACAGGAGCAGATTCTTTTTAGTTACACATTGACAAAATGGGCTTCAATTAGAGCCCATTAAACATATAATCTTATGAGTAGGGTTTTTTGTGGGCTGTCATAGCTGTCACACTGCTGACAGTGGCTAAATTTGAAAGTAGGGTTTGAACAACTAGTTGTTAAATTGATTTAAATTGAAGTCAATTCATTTGGTAGTATGATAGTATATTGAATACCTTTGGGTTTAGGACATTTAATCAACAAAAACTAATGTAAATATGTCACCTAGGGTATTTGAAGGGTATTTTTCACAACTTTCTGACATTTTATAGATCAAATGATTATTTAGTTGAGGAAACCCATCTGCAGATTAATGGCTAATTAAAATAGTTTTTAGTTGTGGTCCTTTTTGAAAGCACTTTCACTCAAGTACTTAGTGTTGTTTATCAAATCACCTTAAAACCCAGAACAATCTAATAATATATTGGACAGAACCTACAGAGCTCTTGCTTTCTTAACAATAACATTAAACTCCATTATAATGCTTTGATTAAGCTTTTAACAAAAGGTGCAGACACACTCCAGTTTCACTTTGGTAGCTTCCTCATTCCCTGAGCAAACACCTGAACATGTTTATGCTTTTATCAAAATACTTCTTCCCCTTTCTACATCAATTTCCTCTTACATTGTGGAGGATTTCTTGATTTTCACAGTTAACTGTTTGCACCGACCAACAGGGAAACACCTGCAGCGGTATTATCTCTTCCTCCCACCCTGGTGTGAAGAAGCGTCCTTTTAAATTCCCTTATGAAAAGAGGTTTTAACAGCCCGGACTGAGATTTTTAATTCTCACCATCTACCACAAACTGTAGAGTCAACATCTGTGCTGTAGCTTAGCATATATGCTATTTAATTGGCTTCCTCTACCTTGCTTGTAAACTGGATTTGTAAACATAAGCAACCAGGACCACGACACCACCAGCAAACCACAGCGGGAGGATGAGAGGGGGCAGAGGCTACAAAAAAGGGGCAAAACCCTAATTTAGTAAGCTACATTTAAAAAAAGCTGATTCCGGAGTAAGCATATGAGAGGTGAGGGTATTTGAATATGACAATTCATAAAAGACAGAATGGATAGGAATAGAGAAAAAACAGCCTCTACTCACCGGCGACTTCAGCTTCTCCAACGCAAGTGTCTTTCAGGAAGGAGAGCAATACACAGCGGCAACAGACGCAACCAACTTAACTGAACGATGGGGGGGGGGGGGTTCAAACATTATATTGAAAAGATAACGGCAGTTCGTCGATAAATACGTTACGAAAGGGAATATAAGTTCATTTATATTTAATTTAGGGATTCGAGTTTTTTTGGTGGGTGGCTTTGCTTAAATAAAATAACTATAAAGTTTTATCTCCCTCTAATAACAGAGTGGCTCAGACCGCCTCTCTGCCCATTCTCCCGGTTAGCATCGCTACCTAGCTACCTTGATTACAACAAACAAACTCACTAAAATACACGAACAGCGGCTGGGTAACAAACGTGTTGACTTAAAACTAAACAAGTGTAGGAAATGCCATGAAAATGGACTGTCGCTGTTCCTGGAAGTCGTTTTAATGAGCCGACCGAGAGCGGCTTCCCGTGGCTGCAGTGTCAGCCTTCAGCCAGCAGGTGTCAGGAGCGTCCGCAGAAAACACTTCCCAGTACAGGCGGAGAGCAAGAACATCCACACCCTGTAAACTCATCACTCACACATCCAGCTGAGGGAGACTCCCTTATAGAGAATTATGGGGAAATCACAGGTTTGTATATGTGGTAAAATCTGTTATCTCTATAATTTAATTTAATGTCTACATACATATGACGCCAGTTTAGTATCACATAAGCTACATGTGTTGTATGTAACTAACCTACAATCAATTTTTTGTACAAATTTGACATACTTGTACTTTGAGTATTTCAATTTAATGCTACTATGACACCACTACATTTCAGATGGAAATATTGTACATTTTACTCCACTACAATTTTGTAAAGCTGTAGTTACTAGTAATAGTATGTTATTTTATCAATAAAACTAACCAAGAGGATTTCCCATTCAGTCATTTGTTATTCCTAAATCAAAGAGCTACACAATTAAAATGCTGCTTACAGAGTCATGCATTATTAGTAGTAATCTAATACAATCACACAACCTTTCTGCTGCCTAATGAGTACTTTTACTTTTGAGAACAAGTATATTTTGCTCCTTGCACACCTGTACTTAAAAACTAGTGCCATGCCACAACTGACTACCATATACAACACGTTATGTGAAATCTTATCGGATGAAAGTATTATCTTTTCACACAAAGTAAACATTGTGTTTTTTGTACACAATTTTGTAATTTCTAAATCAAGCACACAAATTGTACTTTTTACAGCATGAGTGAGATATATTTTATATTGGATAAGTCAGAGGTGACAATGTAATTTAAAACTCTTGTAAAAATATGAAAGTTTTGATTTTAACGCTTGTTACCTTATGATGACTGCAGACTACAGGTCATAATTTATATCCCTTTTTAATTTGCAACTACCTGTACTTTCACTACCTCACTGAAGGATAGACAAAATTCACATCTTTATTTATAGCATATTGTATATACATATAAACACACAAAGTAGCAGTTGATGACTTTGTTATGGAAACAGAAGAAAGCGTTAAGCCATTTGTTGTGAGATTGTTTTCAATGCTGTATCATGACACAAAGCCAAAACAAATGGCTTTATCAGTCTTTCATAAAGGGGATTCTTCATGCACTATAACTTGCACTCTCCTCCTGTACTGACATCAGGGATTGTTTGCCGGCTTCTTGCTGTGGGATGCTAAAGGACTCTTCTTCCTCTCCAAAGGGGAGTTTAGACTCTCCCTGCATCAAGTCTGTGGGCAGGACAGACGGTGTCCCGCAGGTCCCATTTCCTATGTGAAAAGTGATGTTGACGTTGACGTGGGGGCTGGTGGTCACGGGGCTTATGATCTGTGGGCTGGTGGGCTGAGAGGAGGACTGTGTTTGGACGCTGGGCTGGGGAGTGACAGGCTCTACGTTGGAAAGTAAAGCCATGGGCTGTGACAGAGCAGAGCATGGATTGTAAAGAGGTATGGTGGATTGCAAAGGGTCGATGGACTCGAAGCTGCTGCAGCCGTTTGTTCTGGTTAAAGTTTCAGTATTGTTACTGCTCTGACTCTGGTCACTGTAGGCTTCCCCTTTCTCCAGCAGACACTGTTGTTCTGGTGACATAACAGTGAATGAATCCAACTGGGTTTTACCCAAATAACCCTGATTGATCTGCAGCAGAAAGACATGAAAAGGTTTATTCTCAGTATTCTGTATGGCCACAACTAAATTGAGAAGGATTCCAGAGGAAAAACCAAGGGAGACTCACTTTATCGCTACTTTCAACATTTCCATTTGCATCTACTGAAGGATAATAATTTTCAGCATCTGGGCAAAAAAAGCAGAGTGAACATGCAGTAACGGTGAGTAAGGTAGTGAAAATCTGCAACAAACTGTTCCTGATAATGACCATTATTTGTCAATGTCATTATCACTGCATTTCAAGTTAAATATAATATAGATACAATCATACAGTTTCCTCAAAAAAAGAACATGATTAATGCATTTAACTGCAGGATACAGTTACCTTTCTTACACATGGGTTTACAAAGGCACAGCAGAATAATGATGATGAAAAGAAGTATTGATCCAATGATAGTGGGAATAGCTGCAGCTAACAGAGGTAAACACAAACACAACACAGAGGCACAAAGAGAGAAATGATTAGACTTCAGCTTTCTCATAATGACTGCTTAGAAACACCAAATAAGTTACCGTACCCAGTATACTGTCAAATCCTGGGCTTGTTGGCAGGCTTTTTGTTGAATGGTTGAGTACTGCCTCTGAAACGGCAGATGGCAGATGGCTGATAGACAGCGTGGGGTTTGTCGGTCCATGTGGAGCCTTGGAGTCTGAGGTTGCTAAGACTGTGTTTGTTGTTGTACTTGCAGTTTTGAACAGTTTCTCAGTGGCCAGATCATTTGGCTTAGCACACACATTGTCTGAGGTAGCATTGCCTTTTCTAACAACACCACTCCTGGAACAGCTGGAACAGAAACAGAGGGCAAGGTCAAAGATCTGAGCTCCAAACAGCTGTATACAGATGTGACTATCCTTTGCTCACTTGGTATGAGGCTGACAGGGGTCTGTGTCCGAGGCTTTATCAGAGAACGTTCCATCAGGGCATCGTTTACACTTCACATCTGAGTTTGCCGTCCCTGAGAACAACACCCAAACATGTTGTCAGTTATTACACTTTAACTTGATGACACATACAGTATGTATAACTTTTATAGTATATGTGGTTCGTATAAAATTTATACTGGAGTCTAGTGTTGTAGTACTCGAGACCGGTCTTTTTGATTGTCTTGGTCTCGTCTCGGATTCGACCGCCTTTGTACTCGGCCTTGTCTCGGTCACTGAGGACTTGGCATTTTATTTCAAGACCAGTCAAGACCATAACTATGGGAATATCAATAAATTGCTTTTGCATTGTCTGATTTGTTAACATCCTAACTTTGATTGGAAGTAAAACGTATTGCTTCAAATGCAACCAATAACCCCAATTAAACATGTGTTGTTCCCGTTAACAACTGTCACCCCTCCCCGCGATGCTTACGTTGATTTCAGCTCTTAGTGTTTGTATGTGGGTGTTTTAATTGGAAAGTGGATATTTCAGATCACTTTTAGAAGTACCTATGATCTCAGTCCACATTTTATTGCGTGCCATGCAATGCAGGGAACTGGTCTTTGTCTTGATTCGGTCTCGCCCTCCCTCGGTCTTGGTCTCGACTGCTCTCAGCCCCTAAAACTCTTGGTCTTGTCTCGGTCTTGATAAACTCTGGTCTTGGTCTTGACTTGGTCTCGGTTTGGGTGGTCTTGACTACAACACTACTGGAGTCCATACTATTCAAACTGTAATTATGTTCTTGATATGTGCAATTTGCAATAATTATAAGGGAACCTCATGGAAACAAGATGACTCATCACACAAAGGGTTTAAACGTAAATTTGAAAAGGGTAAGGATTACTGAAAAATAGAAGTTGCTGTACCTGGCTGAGACACGCCAAAACCAACTTTGCATGTCTTGTACTTGTTACACTCTGTGCAGTACGGGTCATCAAATCCCATGACGCAGTACATCCCAGGCTGGCACACACACTTGGATTTTGTGGTAGAGGAGCACTTTTGGCCAGGCTGCAGACCTTTGTCTGGTTGTATGTAGAAAAAATATGTTTTGCTTGTATTAAAAACAAAACTATAAATAATTTAATTTCAATTTTTTTTTTTACAGAGATTAATGGTGCTACTGACTTGGTTTGCATTTGTCACAGGCGAAACAGGTTGGAGAATAGTTAAAGCTCTCCATGTACTGGCCTGCTGGACATTGTTCACACACGGTCTCAGTAGTTTCAGTGCACTTGTCTTTCTGTCGCTGTCCTGTTGTGATATAGACATGAACATTATACACTTTAAATGTGGGCATTATACTGGCAATATTTCTAACAGCAGATGAATAGATTAAAAGAGTGTGACTTACAATGCCAAGGAGCACATCATCAACTAATTAATTTAGTTTGTGGGGTTAGCATATCCACTGTGTAGTATTTCCATACTGAGTGGTAGAGTAGCTGATCTTGGAAGCTATTAGGCTAACGTTAACGGCTTACACTCCAGCACCACAGCAACATTACCCAAGAGGGTTACATTTGCCAAACACATTGGTTAGATGTCATCCTTAAAGCCTATTCCCTTGTAACATTTTTAGTAAAACAGTGTTTGAAAATATGAAAAAATTATGTTAGGTAAGCAGCCAAACAGTTATGCTAAAAAAATAAAATAAAAGCCTGATCTGACATGTCTTTTTATACTACAACTGTTATTAGCTCTAAGATGCAATACAAGAACAAATCTGTTTCTTTATTTCCATGTCTGGCAAGGTTGCTGACTTTTTGCCAACTTTAGTCTATGTCTTCTACCAGTATATCATGTATGTAGCAATTAAGTGCATATTTAAAACCTTTACAGGAAACAGTCAGCAGGAAACATTCAAGACCTAGTCGGAGAGAAGCATTTTCAACCACCTCATGGAGCTAACGTTAGCTTGACTAGCTAGTTTACCAAGGTGACCACGATATACTGCATGGGACATTTTGGGGTAAAAAAAGCAAACTCTTCAGTGGTGCAAAATAACATTTATTCAAGTACTGTACTTATGTACAATTTTGAGGTCCTTGTACTTATTTCCATATGATAGTACTTTATACTTAAATTACATTTCAGATGGAAATATTGTACTTTTTACTCTACATTTATTTAAACAGCTTGAGTTACTAGTTGATCAGATTCAGATAAGTAATTCAAAGTATAAATCATCTAATACATTTTGATATACCATTCTGCAGAATTTGTACTTTTACCCTTGGCATTTTTAGTATATTTTGATGGTAATTACTTAAGCTGCAATAGTGATGTAGGTGCCACTGTCTCTAAACTACCTCAAATCTCTTTAGGAATTTCTGTACTGCAGTTTCTCATCACCTCTCGGCTTTTACACAAATACCAATATATATGATATCATATTTCTTTATAGATAGATTTATCAATCTAGCTATACTTTAAACAATTTTCCTCAAATGAATAGTGTACGCAATACATTTGCTTCCTTGTCTCTCAGGATGAAACAAGAAAACTGATCTTTAGCTACAGTAGGTGCTTCTTTCACACCTCCACGCCCAAGCTTTTACCAACATATCTGTGACTGTAAATAACATTCATCTTTTATTCTATACTGAGGCAGCTTGGTCTTTCAGTACAGTAACTGATCATTTGTATGAGTGAAGTGCGTTATTTAAGAAACTTTACAAATTGCAGTCCTTTGCTGTGTTTACAGGACAGCACGTACCAGGGTGGCATTTCTTGCAGCAGCGGTTAGATTCATCTGACAGGTACTCTGTTGTTCGGTCACGACAGGTTCCATTTGAGTCTGGCTCATAGGGCTGAGAGCAGACCTATTGGGAAGAGAGTCAAAACTTAAGTAACTCATCTTCAGCTGTTCAGATGAGGATAGTGAAGAACATATAAGTCTTTACACAACCGTTTGACACACATGAGCTGCACTGAGACTGTGGGGGGCCTTGAGCTCCAAGGTAACTTTAGTGGTTTTGAAATTACTGTAGGTGGAAAATATTTGCAGTCCACTTTTGTATCAGCCAGACATCTTTCCCTGAAATGCACCTGCTCTGTGGTAAATCTTAAGCGTACACCTAATTCAACCAGTAAAGGTAGTAATTTTAAAATCAACAATTTAGTCATTGGTTGGAAGGAAATGGACAAGATAACCAGTGAATGGTAATTTTCTTTTTTAACCCAGTTAAACAGTAGCTTAAAGTAGTATCAGACCACCCACACCTGCGCCCACCTTTTTTCTTCTGGTAATGCTGCTGGCCTGAGCTGCACACATAGCAAAACAAGCAGTCATTGTTCTGAATTTGTAGGAGGTGCATTTCACCTTGGCAGTATCTCTCTTCTCTGTGGGGCCCTTCAAAATCTTTAGGCTCTGGGCATTGAACACATGCATCCATGCAGTAACTCAGGTTCGACTTGTCTCTCACGCGCGCATACCAAAATATCATCTACCTGAACCACAGTATTGGTGTGCTGAAAAGTCATGACACAGTGTACATTTGCTGACACACGTCCTGTGCATGAGAGTTGAACGCCTTTCACCACAGTGCCCTCCAATGACAAACAAAAGTTGGAATATGCTGACAGCAGCAGAGTATTTCTCGTATTACAGGAAACAGAGGCGGCAACCTAGAAGCCCTCGGCTCAGAAGCACTGGCGTCTTATGTGGCGTGACCACTGTTGCTACGATGCAACGATAAAGAGACTTCTGTGGAGCTTTGTGTTATCATTTACTGACTGTTTATTCATGTTTATCCTGGCCATGTACCTAAACTAACATATCCTCTTTAACAGAAATGCACGGTTATAGTGGAATACAATAGAAAGAGGTTCCTACATCATTTCATTACTGGGTATCTGAGACATTCAGACTGAAACTTTACCAGACTCCAAGCAAACGAAACCAAATTCATACAGGTTCACCCACACAATTATGATAACTATGCTATCTCTAAAGTAATACTTTCTACTCTAGTGTAACATTGTGACACTCAGGACTAAACTGATATTAATAAAGAAATTGTTTTATGAGAAATAAGAAATTTGCTGGCGCCATGACTGGAGACAAAAGTAAGCCGGTGTTGAAACATGTTAAAAGCTAAAATGTTTCACAATTATGACACAAGTCCTTTTACACATTTTGCTTATTTTGAAAGGAAGTGCCCGTTTTACCTTCACAGGCCCTAAATTAATCCAAGTAGTTTAAGTGAAATTTAAACTAACATTTACAAGCAATAGATGGTCATCGGATGAATTCCCGACACCGATATCCAGAGTCCCTGACAAACACCACACAGGCATGGCAGACTTATAGATGGACACAAAGCCTACCTTGGTAGTTCGGGCATTCAGCAGAACCAGCAGTAAAAGTATGTCCTTCATTGCTTCTTTAAAGCAAATTATAGACCGTAGAGGACACAGCTACCGGCATGTGCACGCCACTGATCATTTTACAAAGGCGGGCCAGCAGTCTGTGAAAACATTTCCTCTAATCGAGTGTTTGAAGGAAGTAAGACGGGCACTACCCTACATTCACTGTGCGAATGTGAACCATGCCATTAGACGAGAATTTAAATGAGTGTAAAGCTGTTTGTGTACGTCCACATGTTAGACAGTTCATTTATATTATAGGTTATATATACACATATCATGAAAATACAATGAATTCATCTTTGTTTGCCCTGCAGCTGATTAGAGGGAAGATAAAGTGCCTGTAAAGAGTATTCAGACGCACTTAGAAGTTTCCCTGTTTTATTGTTTTACAACATTGAATTAAAGTAGATTAAATGACACCTTTTCGACAGAAAGCAGGTCTCCACAAAAGGATCTAAATGATTCACTTGTGCAAATCTTCACCCCCTTTAACAGGAAACATTAAAATTATTGCTGCTGCAGCAGGCTGGTTTAAGTAGCCACACAATTAATTAGTAAAATTGAGATAACCTGCTTGCAGTCAAGGGGTTTCAGTCTGGAAAGTCCAACAGTTGGTGAGTCAGTATCATTGCAAATCACACAAAAAAACACAATACAGAAATCATTTAAATCCAATGCCAATAATGTAGTCCCATGACTAGAATTCAAAATATTTAGCCCCTTCATGGCAAGTTATTGTCTCAACTTAACTTACTTACTTTACTTAGTTGAAGAAAAATGAAATGTGAAAATGAGTTTAAAAAAAAATTACTACCCCAACAGGAAGTGGACTACTATATTTCCCCTTCTTGTTTACACACAAACATGTCATATGCAGTCCTACAAATCCCAGCTTTCATCATCAACTGCAGAAGCAATTGTATATAAGTATCGCAGCATTAAAATCAGGATATCGATAGAATTTTATGTGTTTTTAAGAAGAACTGTTCCGTGCTTCTGTTTTTTATGCTCTGGCAGGATATTGTAGCTGATAGTTAGATTATAGAGCTATTGTTGTTCCACATTCATGATTACAGGATCCGCCTTTCAAACTGGAGGTCCAGGATTTGCATTTGCATGAACATCCTCTCCAACTTTTCATCCCACCTCCGTGGGGAGACATGTGAATAAAGTCAAAGGCAAAAATGTTTACTTAATAGTACTCTACCCACTACTGACTGTTGTCGTCTCATTATAATTCAGCCGCAGTACTGTACATGCTGATGTCATGCCTACATTAATGCCCCTGTTCTTTTTTGTTCCGGTGAAAGACGTTGACATTTCATAATAAAGTTCCCCCTCCCACATCCTCTACATTTCTCTGGTGCTAAAGTACAGCAGTAGCAGCCCCGTTGTCCACTGTGGTCTTGTTAAGTTTTGTCTGTTATAGTGAATTGCTTTTATCGTGTAATTCTGAGGTGATGTTTAATGTCACACCTTCAGTGCTTAACTGCGTTTGTTGTTACAACATAAAACGTGACCAGTAGAAGTGAAACTGGTTTTAGAGGAAAATGATTTATTCCTCATGTTTTGGTACAATGATCTTGTAGTCTGTACCTTATTGTTGAGTAATTTTAGGTATAAACATACATACTGTCTGGCATTATTTTTGCTTAAGTTACAGTCTTAAATTCTTACTGCGTAGTAAAGCAGGGATGATCAAATCTTGTTTTTTTTTCTCTAACTGTGTGAGATGGAAACCAATGGCAACCCAAAGGTCCAAAAATACATTCAATTTAAATGTAAAACAGTACAGCATGCTTTGAAAACTGGTTTGTAGTAGTCATGATTTGAAATAATTTGACTAAAACATGCAAAGACACTGGTATAGTCATTATCTGCAGACTCCAGTATTTAACAGTAAAGTAAATCTCCTGAATTACCTGATTTATCTACCTTGGATAGCAACAACAAACAATCTGTCTGAAAAATGTCAGTGTCTGACTTGCGCATCTGATCGCTACTGAGTGTTAGATTACAGTTATTGACAAAGGTCTCTCAGTAGGATGTCATAGTTTTAAGTCAGCTTGCATCACTGCAACGTAGCTGTCCCATGAAAATAAGCGAGTGTGAAAACACCCGTTTGAGGATTTGAAGATAAGATTAGATGATGATATGAGCTTCAGAAGCATCATTTCCCTTAACAACTGTTTGTGGTAGAAAATCAAATAGTATCACAAAGCCTCATCTTAAACATAGCGTCGCTCTTGCCTGGCAGATAACAGCACCAGCCTGACGCTTGGCTTTGAACAAGCCAACCCTTGTCCTACAAGACATAAAAGTACTGCAGCTTCAATACACAACAGGAATAAAAAAATCATAAATAAATTCCTACTGAACTTGAATCCTAACAAATGATGACAATAAAATTACATTTCCTTTACTTTAAATTCCTTACATTGGTCATTTTTGTTGATTTAACTGAACCCGCCTGATACATTTTGTGTAAAATGTCCAACTTCTTCAAATACATTAGCCTGCAAGACACAAACTGGAAATATCAATGTGTCATAGGTGGGATCGCTACAGTTTTTGACATTAAGAAAGGTGGCTGCGGTTTCCTGTGAATTGCAACCTTTACAGTACTCTGGCCTCAGTGTTTGCTTCTATAGTGTTTTCAGTTCCACAGTAAAGTGCCAAAGGAAGTTAAAAACAGAAGTACTGGTATGCCTGAACATGCATGCCAAAGCAAACAGCTGGAAAGGGAAACACAAACTGGTGTCTCAGCAACAGGAATGACTAAAAATTACTTCCTTAATGTTGCACAAGAAATGTTTCTAAAACAGTTTGCATGAGTTGAAGGTCTTTTCTTTCCACTGTGGCGTAATGTTATGATCTCTTGCTTCACATCCACAATGCTGCTGACAGTCACATGTGGAGTCTAAATGTGTCCAATCTTTAGTCTTGAATAAAACAAATGTGCTGTTCTGTCAAGTAAATTATTCCTATTTCATTAAGCTAGCATGATCACATTATGTATTATGTAGCCTAACATGTAGCATTTCATTCTCTGACTCATTACTTTCTTGAAAACACATTATCTCATGTTTCAAATGAATCTATTTAAGGTCACTTGTGTTGAAATGTTGATGCACCCATGCCATTCTCCATTTAGATCATGGAGTGTTTGTTTCATATTGAAAAATCAACTTTTTTGGTTTCACATTTAGCAGAGATATTACAGAAAAGCACTATTGAAATAAAACATTTACAAAAAATACAATACAGATATTTAAAACATGATTTTGTTCAGCATCAAATGGGAACTGTTACAATCACTTAAAAATAGCCTTTATTGGTTTGTCAGTGCAAAGGGTAAGATGTGCTTCCTAGTTTTCGTTTGGGAGAGAAGTGTTGGAGGTTGTGACGAGCCAAGCGAGACATATCTGAGATCTGGTTACCGGACACTTTGGGCACAGAGAGACCCTGAAAAATATTTTAAAAACACCATTTGAGAATCGGCCATTTAGATCTTTTTTTCATAGCAGACATTTTGACATGTCACAGTAGGTAAAGCACAGGTGTAATCAATAGCATTAATAACATCTGAATTCCATTTAGATCAGCCAGTTAAAGGGCCTTGCTATTGTGCATGCTGGTTCAGTGTCATTGCTTACTCGGACACTTAAAGGTTAATTTAAGTATTTTAAAACCTGAGCCCTATTTTCACATATTTTGGAGAAAATTACTAGTAGGTACAAAAGGTTTTGGAATCCGTGCAGTAGATGAGATTCAACCGCGAACCGGCTGCAGCGTATTCCTTCCAATTACACCTGTCAAAATTATGTCCATTAAAGTGCTTCTTTTTGCCATTGACAGGCTCAGACTGTTATACAAGGTGTTAACCAACATCATGGAAAGGATCCCTACGAGTGACTCCCAGTGACACCGTTTGTTTTTAACAAGAAACAGAAGTCTTGCTCAAGGGCAAATCTCCCTCTAAAATCTCACTAGAGTCAAACATTTATTGAACATTTGTTATACTGTTATTGAGGAAGATAATATCTTAGTAATTATCATATTGTTTGTATTGTCCTGCCCTAGTTGGAGAGAGGATTTTGTTGTGTTGGAGTAACGTTAGGAAATAAGTCTAGCTAGCAGTTCCTCTTTGTACACAACAAACTCCCTCTCCATCGTTTCCACCGGCATTTCCTGCAACAACTTGCCTCTCATGACGTTTCAGAACGAGAACTGTCTTTGAGTGAGACTTCAGTTTCTTGTTATAGTGTGTACCCGGGAGTGAGTCACAGGGATCCTTTCCATGATGTTGTCAGATATCTCAAATAGCAGTCTGAGCCTGTCCGTGGCAATAATTAGTACTTTAAATGGATGGAATTTTGGCGAGTGCAATTTCCCCAAAAGAATATGTTGCAGCCACTGCAGCTGGCTGAAGCCACCTACTGCACGGATTCCAAAACTTGTCATTCTTTGACACCAAAATATGTGAAAATAGTGTCCACCTTTAAAAATACCAAAAAATTATCCGTTAATAGAACTGAACAATCAATAATGTTG
Source organism: Micropterus dolomieu (assembly GCF_021292245.1). Classification (NCBI taxonomy): domain Eukaryota; kingdom Metazoa; phylum Chordata; class Actinopteri; order Centrarchiformes; family Centrarchidae; genus Micropterus; species Micropterus dolomieu. The sequence goes on along the minus strand of NC_060167.1, from coordinate 17,703,976 downwards.
GAAGTTCCACCTCTGCTTTTCCTGCTATGACAAGTCAAAATGTCTGCTGTAAAAAAAGGTCTCCAATATTTTAGTTTTAGATCCAGTAGGGAGCCTGCAGTGTCTCACCTCCAGTTCTTTGTTCTGTGACCCAGCAGAGCTCTTCATATTTAGACTGCTCCTCAGATCGAGGCTGCTGGGTGGCGGCAGCGTGCCCTGACCTGTGTTCGACCAGCCTGAAAGACAGTGCTGGACAAGACCCGATACATCCATGAAGATGGAAAAAGAAGACTGTGGTACATTGATAAAACGTACTATTTTAATTTAAACGTAGAGATGTTAACACAGGATGTACAGAGGTAAACTTAGTAGTCATAAATTGTCATGCAGTGGGCAAATTCAAACACTAAAGCTGATGATACACAGAGCAACTTTCAGAGCAATCATGCAGGGTAATGTAGCCCTCAATGGTAATGAGTAAAGATTACTACCGTAATCCCCTTCCCCCACCACTCCGCCACCTGCTCCGCACCGCCACTATCCGTTCAAAATGGACTTGCCACTACCAAGACTGCCCCGTCAAAAAGTTGCCCCATCTATCATCAGCTTTACTCACCGATGGTAACCCCAAACTATCAGAAGGATCAAAACTGCATCGCCGATGAGCTTTGTACTTGTAAGGTGGCAAGAGGGCGGAGCGAGGTATGCTGACCCTTGCAAATTAAACAAAAAGAAAAATCATGAGACAGTATCTATGCTACTACAGTGGTAAAATGTGATGATTTGAAAACTGATTATGGATTGTTAAAAAAATCTTTGTAAAAGGTTTTCATTAGTTTTAAAACCCTAACCAACCTCTTTCAGCAGGAATTCTCATGACATGGTCCACCAAACAGACACATTTTAGGCCACAGACACCCAATTTTGTCTCATCAACCTATCACATGATTTTTGATGTTAAGAAGTGTTACACAAGGACTAATACTGTATTAGTCTTTCTCATATATTTAAACAAAATGAGACTATTATTAAACTTAAATTTTAGTGGTGACTCCTGGGAATCCCTGTGGATGCCTAAACCCACTGCCTTGGTAGAACCGCCACAATGACTGTAGGTACTTTTATTTGACAGTGAGACACATACATAGAAGTAAAGCTTGTTTCAGACTGTAATAATATAACACAGTATAAAAGGTCTCAAAGTACATCAAATTAAAAATATCTGCTGGCTGGTACAAATTAAGGGCTTTTAAGTGGTTGATAAAGGTAGTCAAAGTGCACATCATCATTACCTGATGAGTGCTGGTTCAGCAGTAGTGTGAGGGTGGGAGGATTTGTGGTTTTTGCACACCGGGCAGCACTCCTGAGAGTGAAGTGGGACGGGGAACAGTCTGCTGTTAATCCTGTAAGAGAATGTACCTGAACAAAAGGTGAGCACGCAGAGATGAGAATTACTTCAGCTATCATGAAAAAGAAAAATGAGAGTACCCTATTCAAATAAATAACCCCTCTTACACTGATGAGTGTCCATGTTAGCCTCTGGACCGTCCTTATCTGTTAGCAGTGGCAGGACTGAATGGTTCTCCTCAGAAAATCTATGAGGAGAGACAGTTAATTGTAATTTCATGAAGCCATCATCAATCACAGGTAAACTTGGCACACATAAATCAGTCGCAATCAAGTGTGAAGCACTCACTCTGCTTGTGGGCTGTGGACACACTCGTCTTTATTGAGCGATCGAAACATGCGCAGGTCATTGAAGAACTCGTCAGAGCGCTCTATCAGGGAGTCCTCAGCATCCAGGACTCCTTAGAGGGAACACACATCATCTGTTAGGGCTCCATCAGACGATTGTGCGTATAAGGAAGAAATAGGCAAACAGAGAGTCCAAAAAGGCGTACCTGCTATCCAGTCATACCCCAGTAAAGGCTTCAAATTACGCCTATCGGAGACAGATATCTCTTCGCATTCATCAGACTGAAATGTGACTCGACTCTGCATCTCTCTCTACAAAACCAAACAAGTGGTGCAGACTATTAGTGATCTAATAGTGGTCACTACCTGCTGGTAAAAGAAATAATTCATCCTACTGTGAAATATAGGTTCACACAAAATCTAGACCCACTGTAACATGCAGAACGTTAGCCCTTTTGTTCAATCTGTGTCTGTTCCCAGACTCTACTGTAGGCTGTGTGTGACAACAGAGACAATCTTGAGTGGACTGTCTTCGCCTCTTTTTTCTTACCTCCTCTTTGCTGTGATTTGCTAGACAGGACTTGGTGCTGGCTGGCCTCTTTTCCCGCAGCCTGTATGTTGGATGCTCAACAGTCCCGCCTCTGTGTTTGGAAATCAAAGACGGTGTTGAAATAGTGCGCTGGATGCTGGATGTTTGTCTCTCGCATGCATCTGATGGCGACACAGAGGAAGATATTTCTCTATCAATGACATACAGGATTTTGTTATTCGTCACGTGCACATGACAGGCTTGCAGTGAAACGTCAAAAAAACTAAATATGTAACTAGGGCTGGACCCGAATATTCGACCGTTGGGTACACATTCGATTTTCAATTATGGGATTCTATTATTGAGGGTTTTTTTCGCGCGCCTGACCCCCGCCGACAACAGTGAAGGCAACGCTCCAGTTCACATCAAAGGGAAAACTAAATGAACTAAATGGGAAGCTTCGATTATTCGCTCTTAATTACTATCGAAGCGTCGAAGCTGAAAAAAAATGACATTCGGGCCACCTCTAACAGTTATATATAACATGAATGAATGAATAAAAAGTAATCACATATCAGCAGTTACTTTTCCGGAACTTTCAACCGAATCATTTAATATGCTTTAATATAAAGCTAAGAAAGTGGACCTTGAGTTAACTATATTTATCATCACTTTATAATTAATTTACATTTAGCTACTTGTTTTACACCTTTTAAAATACACTTAGTAAGCTCTGTGTTTACTGTGTGTTGGTTGGGTCAAGCTCAAGCATGACTAAATAGTTTTTACTTCACGTGACTGACTTTAGTGCAGAGACTTACAAATAAGGACCTACAGGACGATTGGCACATCCTGAAACCATAGATTGTATATAAAAAACGCAAGTCTTATCTGGTAGCTCACTTAGCTAAAAGCTGCAGACTTCTCAATGGTCTTCTGTCAGCAAACTGTGTAATTACCCGCAAATCTCACGGTAGGTTTGGCGAGTGCGGCCATGGCAGCCCCGCGGTCTCCGTCAATCAGGGTCCGGATCTCTGCGGGGTCTCTCCCCTCCTCAGCCTCGTCCTCTCTCTCCCTCTTGCGGCTGGGACTGCAGCCGCCCAGCAGCTCCAGTTTCTCTCTCTGCTGCTTCAACTGCTTCAATAAATTTTTGTTACGCTCTCGTAAAACGTCCAGTCGGTCCGTCGAGGACATTTTTAAAAAGTTTAAACCACGTTAAAATCACGTTTATCTAACTGAGGGTGACTCAAACAGCGAGTTTCTTTTGTGATTTAAAACTCCGGCAGCTCCATAACAACGCGTTGACAACAATGACTTGATTGGCTGAGAACCTTCTACCCATCATGCTTTGCAACCATCCGAGGGTTTTCTTAAAGTGACAGACACACATTCACAGGGCGTGATGTTGAACAACAGAGGGCGCTATTTACTTTTGATTAGTGACACTGGACAAAGTTGATGATGGTCGATGGTTTTGGGACTGAATGCCACAGACAGAAACTCGGAGTAACCAACGTTATTTGGGGGCTTTTAGTGGGATTTGTTGACAATAACAAAAATATAGAGTATTGCCAGCCTTATCCTTCAATGCTGTAAGTAAAGTCTTACACAGAGACAAATGCTTCACCTGAAAATGTGTATTTATTTTGTGTAATACTATCAGCTGTCCATGATGAAAGTAAAAAAGTACTAATTCTGTACTGTTTCCTATTTCATACTGTTATATTATTATGTCATATTATTGTTTTATAATTACCTATGTGTTGGTGCGGAATCAGAATCAGAATCAGCTCTATTGTCTAAGTGTGTGTACACACAGGCCTACAGGGAATTTGATGCCAGTTTTTTCAATGATCTCACTGTGCTTACACAGAAATAGACATAACAGCTAAGAACAAGGACAACAAAGCTGAACAAATAAAGGTAAAGGAATACATAAGACTATTATGTGAAAAAATAGGTGTATATAAATATATATAAAAGTAAATTAAAAAGCACTACTGACCAACAACAAAAATAAAATGTCTACATGTAAGTGAAGCATTCAGATGTTACAGCTAGTCAGGGAGGAGCAAATTTATAGTCATACATCATATTATATTAGAATAACATATGTTTTGTAGTAACATCTGAATCTTAAACTTGAATGTCCTCAGAGAGGCAATTTGGGGCACAGCACAAAAACATATCGACACAGCACAAAAAAACCAAGCACAATAATCATCTAGACTGGCAGAGTAAACCACAGCTGTTAAAACAATGTAGTGAAATGAATGAGTGGAATAAAAAGTAGGCTACAATATTTTCATAGACAGGATCAAGCACTTCAAAATTGTACTTAGGTATAGCAACTATGCTTAAATCTCAGTTGCTACTTGTTGTGACTATCTTTCCACCATTGGTTAATAGAATAATTACTATTACAAATAACAGTCTATGCACACAATTATATTATTAATCTTGTCAGGTCAAATTAATTCATGAAGCATCTTTCAAAGATTTGAACAAAAACTGAACCCAACTAAATTTACCTAAAGACAACAAAACAAAGAACAAGATAGCCAGCTGAAGACATAACAAGCCTTCAAAGCCCAGTTAAGCCTAAACAGTACCACTACAACCCCTGGGACAGAGAACGGGGACATAATACTCCCAAGAAAACCATATTTGGTAGAAAGAAAGAATACACCTCAGGCCAGGCAGTTCAAAGAGGAAACTCCTACGAGGACAGCTGCAAGAGTGCCAGGACAAAATAATGAGTCCGGGAGTAACATAAAATACATAACTACTGAACAAGGTTAACAACAACAACAACAACAACAACAACAACCATAAAACCATATCTTCACAATTCAAGTTTATTCCTTTCATGGTCAATTTAAGTTACAATTGTGAGAATAAGAGTCTAAAATCATATTTGCTCAGAGATTTATAGCATGTAGAGAATTACTACATACTTTCCTTTTGTGCACCCTATCAGAAGACCAAAGCAACTTTAACTGTGCACTGCCAGAGAGCTACTAAAATCCACTTCATCCTACTTCTCAGGGGGTCATCTGAGAAAGAACTCAAACTTGAGTCTTGAAATGTCAGATGAGAAGTTCAACAACCCCCATATATCCAAATGCCTTTAAATGACAGCAGATCCTAGACAGTGGCATTACATTTCCATTTTAAGTTATTCCAGTGCAACCTTTTGAATTTTACATTCAGTGGCCACTTTATTAAGCACACCTGTAACATCGAATGTGATCCAATAAAACAGCCCAGTAATAAATTCTACCTTTACAAACATAGTAATGTTACTGGTCTGTATCATATTAAGAGGTGTTCACACATTTTGCACAATCTTTAATATACACAATTTAATATAATGCAGTCCAGTACAACAACATCACTCATAATGACCATAGAAATAAATATATAGTTGAATTACCACTGTTCTGAAAGTTTTTTGTTTTTGTTTGTACAAATACTGGCCATTGTAAGCTTTGTAAGGGTGGAATATGTTTTATTTTATTTATTTTTTTATTTAAACTTTATTTAACCAGGCAAGTTAGTTAAGAACAAATTCTCATTTACTACCATGGCCTGGCAGAGTGTGGTTGATTTGGACTGCATTCAATTTTTGCACATGTACCTAATAAAGAGTCTATGTTTATGTGTCACAATAACCTGCAGTACACAACATTGACATACTGTAGTTTTACCTTCTAAAGTCATTTTGTGAAGTTGTTAGCAAACTGTCATTATTTAGACATCCAGCATACACAGTGGGACCATTAATTCAGAGTTGTTTTTCAGGCAACCTGATGTCTATAAATCCAGTATTCACTCACCTTGAGCACTGTTTTGGTTTCCAACAACATCTGAGGGGAATATTTGGATCTCTCGCTGCTAAATGCTCCATTTTATTGTTAGTTGTTGTGTTTTTCTGTCTGTCGCTAGGTGCTGGGCAGGTAGTGCATAGTGGGTTTATCAGGGCTTTTTTTTGTAAGCTGCATCTGGAAAAGAGGTTCATGAGAGTTGTGAGACTGAACCAAACCAACAACAATGAGCTAAAAGAGGATAACATGCTCCTTAGAGCTGTGGGGAACAGCAGAGTCAGTGTGGGTTCATCAATGCGAGCAACTACTACTACACATATTACACAATTGATCCACTGCTAAAAATCAATTATTGCAGCTGTAAAAAGTAAGTAAGGTTGAAAATGTACAATCTATAACTGAACACATCCCTAACTGAAAATACAGACATCATTTCATAGTGCCAGTTGACTCAAACATCCATACTTACAGCAGTAGGGTGGATTTCTCTTAGTTTACACACCGACCTAAATTGTATTACAAATTTTTGAGTTTATTTTATTAGGAAAAAAAGTCAGACACTGCTTTTGAAAACAGTCAGTCCGAACACTAGATATTTCCATTTACACCGATTACTCTAGGACTACGCCACACATCATCAGGTTGTGCATTGTTAGCTGAATGGCCAAACTGTATCTAACCAATACATTTGTCTGTGACAGATTTTGGCATTTTATGGTCCGGAAGACTCTGCTTGCACTTTTTCTAATCCACTTGTGTTTTCATATGTTTATATAAATCTGTACATATTTCATGACGCACATACATGCACATACAGCTGCCTCCTGCTGTACAGATGATCTTAAAATAACATCAGAAAACAAAGGCACATGCACATTACAGTTTGATTCCATTTTTGAATGTGATATCTCCATTTGAACTTTTTGATAGGTTAGAGTGCTTGTACGTTGTGAGAGTGAGTGCTGCACATTACCAAATCTGCATATTCTGTACATGTTGCCGCTGTAAGTTGAAGGTATTTTATCAGATGCATGAATGCTGAGATACTAGCAGATGCAGATCATTTCCTAATTTCTTTCTGATTCCCTATTTTATGTTGCCTGATAGTTGATTGATGTTGATTTTTACCGCACTGTTTCTCTCTTAAAGGACAACCAGTGCTTGTAAAAGTGGCGACAGTAGTACATATTTATCCTCTGCTGAGTGGCTTAATGACTTTAGTTTATTTACATTAAACCTGTCCATCCGTGGTGGCAGTAATGACAGTGATGCAGGTGGTGCAAGGTCACAGCCATAATCATATGCCTGATCCCCTGTGGAGTGAATGGTGTGGAACCGTGTGGGCGAGCTGCTGTTCAGTATTCCAGTCACGGCTTGTTTGCATTGAGAGCTGTCCAGGCCAGTCCAGTATGATTAGTTGACCACAGTAGTGTGGAGTTGCACCCCATTATCATTAAACGGTGCCAGTCATGAAGCCATATACTCCTCCCTGTCTCTCTAATTACACCCCCACTGTTGGGCTCCAAGCAATTACTGCCTGCCGCCAGAACGCTTCATCGTTCATTAGGCACAGATAACGGACACATCAACAACAAAAACAAACGAAAAAGCGGAATTACTTATTTCTGCTAAAAAACAAAATATCGCCTAACAATTTATTTGGATGTTTTGATTTTGATGAAATCAAAGTTTAGTTTAGGAGAAAGCCGGCAAAAGTATTGGAAAACGACTCACATAATCCAGAGAAAAGTTAGGCAGCAGCAGCACATTACATTAACATTTATCTGACGCTTTTATCCAAAGCAACTTACAATTGCTATAAATGTCAGAGGTCGCACGCCTCTGGAGTAACAAGGGGTTGAGTGTCTTGCTCAGGGACACATTGGTGTCTCACAGTGCATTCGAACCTGGGTCTCTCACATCAGAGGTATGTGTCTTATCCACTGCACCATCACCACCCCCTAAGATTGATGAATATTATATGTGTCTTTTTGTCTTGTTCAATGTATTTCAAACTCCTGTCCTGTGCAATGGGGCCCCTATATTGTACATTTAGTATTGTATTCCCAAAAGGAAATAGAAAAATAGGCTGTAGGTCTAGGTAGAGCTACAGCTGATTTTCCAAAACCACATGCCATCTGACAGAACCATGTTCTGACTGACAGTCTTAGCCCAATACTTTATATAATTTATCTCTACATCTTCTAAAAGTAATATATTAGTAGAACAAATTGTAATCATCTACATACACCCATAAAGAGGGCAACACAGTGATGTAGGTAGGATATTTTTTCACAGTTCAACTTTGTATGGAGCTCCTGATATACTATACTGTGTCTTAAAACTTGTTTTCAAATTCTTAGTTGTTTCCCTATAACTTAAAATATTCTTGAATAAATAAGAATCAAAGTTAAAGTTAAAAAACAACAACATAGGAGTGTATCACTTAATCACTTTCAGACTCTAATCTGCTTCATCAGGCCTGTAGCTTGATCAGATCTGAATGTGACCTGACAACATAAGCAAACAACTCCACAACTGTCATCAGATTTTCATTTAAATGTCACTAACTTCGGATTGGTGCCGCATGAACGTACATGACATCACCTTTTCGCAACCGAATCCTATCCACTTCAAACCAGTTAGAAGAGCAAAAAGACGATTTTGTGTTCAGGCAGGATCCCATCACCCATCATAAACCATTATGCAATTTGATTATCTCTAACTCTCGGGCATGGGTCTTGTCCTGTGTAGTTACAGGTCATGGCAACAAAAGAACATACAGAAATACTGAACAAAAGGAAGGATAAAATACCTAAGTGCATGAGTTCATCCATCACAACATTTATTTCTGCAACATAATGTGAAAACACAGGTGAAATTCCCCTATTTATTTACTTTACCATCCTGGGACTTGTTCTCAGTATATATCCCAGTCAGGGAATTTAGCTAAATGTCTGGTATTGGAGTAATTTTTGGAATAAGCCGTTATACATATAGAACAGGATACAAGATTACTGACTGCTGCTGATTGTTTAACATCTCCTGAGTAGTACAGTACAATCAGTATAAATTGAGGGTTTGTATCAAATCATCAGTAATTATTGTCCACAGTCAGGACTCTTAGCACTATGTTTTATATCCTCTTCTATTAGATTAGATTAGAAAGTGATGCACTTTCACCTCAACTATCTCTAGTTTCCAGTGGAGGATAAAGAAAGAGAAACACACTGGGAATGATAAGACAGATAATGATATGATAATGCAGTGAAATTGTATTTAGGCTGAGCTATTGGTTTTATTTACATCACGTTAACCCACTCAGTCAAGATCTATCTGAGTAAATATAGTTTCAAAGTAAAGCACGCTGGGTTTCATTGTACATATTGTATGGGACAAAAATAAAATGACTTTGAAAAGCAAATTCCACACTTATCTCAAGTTGAGCAATTGTCCAGGGTAACCAGAGTTTGTGAGCTTTGAAAAGAAAACTTTATATTGCCACATGGTCCGCTGCTAGCAGCTGTCTCTGCTTTTTTATCTGATCTGAAAAGTCTCTGTTGACTCCCTTGTTGCAGAGTGGCCATCGTCACAGTGGGAATATTAGAAGGCGAATGAAAACAACCTGGAGCCAAGGTACACATCCACCCAGGATTGGTGAGGTAAGTGGCTTTTGCTTATAAAGGAAGGGAAAGGGTCGATTGTCCCCACCACTCAAGCGATAGTGGTGGTGGATGCCATTAAGATAAGGAGGATTAGACCTGCCGCATTGCTGTCCTAGCTGCTACAACCTGAGGGACAGGTGGTAGAGTAAAAGACCCCATCCAGGATGTCACTTCGCCTTTCGGTGACCAAAGAGACTGATTCATGAGAAGTTGATGATTTCATAGGATATTGTTGTTAGGATTAAGAGCAACCCAAGCAGCATTTGTCACTACGAGTAACTGTTGCAAGCTTGAAAAAGAGACAACCAAAGCTCTAACATTTTTATCAGTAGTGGAAGAAGATTTCTCCATCAGTAAAAGTAGCAATACCACCAAGGAACAATGATCTACTGCAAGTAAAAGTCCACAATTAAAAATGTTACTCAAGTAAAACCTTGTAATATTAGCAAAATGTCCTCAAGGTATCAAAACTAAAAGTACTCAATGCAGAAAAATGGTCCCTATCACAGTTATATAATTTAATTATTATTACTGATGCATTAATTTGTAAGTAGCATTTTATTGTTGTTGCTGGTCGAGCAAATTTGAACTGCTGTGTACACTGTTGGGTAATCTATAGCAATGTTTGTATGTAAAATCTTAATTTGTAAATTAACTATAGCAAATTAGTTTTAATGAGGTTGATACAATGTTTGTCTGACTTTTTATTTCATGAAAGTATTTATAGGAAAAGATGTTATGCTGCTCTCACCACTCCCCTTTTTGTTATTATTTTCAGATTATTTCTGCAAAGCTTTACATCTGTTTGACAAAATAATTGAAGGAAAAAACTATTTGTTCTTGTTAGTGTCTCTGGCATGCTACAGATAATATTCACAAATGGATACCAGATTGAGAAAAGGCTTTTAAAAAAACTGAAATCAGGGTGCGTCCCATTTACATTGTGCTTTTTTATATTGTTGCAACAGCACAGAGTTAATTAAGAGTGGTAAGCACAACACATACACACATAACAAACATGCACATAGAGAAAGGCTGACACTAATCCACACTTAACATTTTCTGTATAGCAGGCCCCTGCATAAGCAGATTACTCTTTCTTTTTAAATGGCCTGTTTATACTTCTTTTTCCAGAGAATTATTCCCGGCCATGCTCAGGTTTTGCCTGAGTAAGAGTGAGGAGTGAAGACGGCAGTTAAAATGTCCGCAGTGACCCAGCAAACACGCTGTGGTCGCCCGTATTTCAACATATTACACCTGGAAATGGTGATCTAATGGATGCTGATTTATGAGACGAGGACGGAGACCATGAGGTTTGCTTCAGGTTCAGCTCCTCCGAGTTAGTCAGCAGTAGGACATAATATCAGGGCTTTTATGTCACTGCTGTGCTTAATGACCTGTGTGCTTCTCTGAGGCCTATGAAACACATGCAGTAAATCAACGGAGGAGGAACCAGTTAATCACAGCCTTTGTTTTGGGCTGGGGGATGACAATGAATCTAACCGAACGCCTCCGAGCTGACGGAGAGTGTGTAAGAACAACGAACACTGTCACGTCAGACGGACTGCCTCAGCAGCCACCTGTGTCAAACAAGAATTAATGCCACTATTTCATGCCGCTGTCGTCCTTATGTAACAAAGACATTGTTAGTATTTGTATGAAGGGACTATGTAAGATAGGCCTAGTATTCCCTGATCAAAAAGGCACAACAAATAAGCTTCTTGCTCGAAAATGGCATGTCTTTAAGCATTGCAATTAAAAACTCAAACATTCTGGGCTGGTTAAGCTCATTCTGACTGCTGGCCTAATCCGGCAGCATTTAACATGGCGCATAATTAACAGGGAGAGAACGTAAAGCAGTGATTACTACCATTGTCAAGCTGCAAGCTCAAAAATAATGATTTCAGGCAAAACCAAAAACTGTAGAAATGAAAAACTATATGTTAAATGCTGATTAATGATTCAGGCTACAAATAATAACATTTTAATTTTCTGTGTGAACCACAGAAAAGAACATTACTATTTGGTCGCATATTAGCCTAAGCAACCTGAAATTTTATATAATTTTAGCTATGAGACAGTTTTACCAAAATATATAAACCGTCACCCGTCCAACAACCTTCCCTTCTTTTCAAACTGAGAGTTTCCGAGCACACATTACATTTTCTGCCACAGGCTTTTAGTAAAGTTTAGCAGCCTTCTTCATCAAATACGTACAGTACAGTAGCATTCATCAACAATATCCTAATTAAAAAGCTTTCAAGCTTGTTTTTCAGATCCACTAATCACAGAGACAGTCTAGTATTTGTTTATGACCTGCGTGAGAACAAACATGCACTGCCTTGCAGCAAATAAATCTCTCAATAATCGAATTTGAGGGTCCCTACTTAAACATAATTTGACTTACTCTTGCAAAGCCTGAGGATCTTGTCTGCACTCAAGTATATAACATGCAATATTCAGACTGGAGGCTGCAGCAAAGCAAAGATGTGATGTTGGTAAGCAGCTTGTTTGAACTTAGGTAATGATCATGACAAAAATGAAACAAGCAACACATTAGATGACAATGCTGCTGCAACACAGAGCAGAAAGCACAAACACATCTGGCAAAAAGCAAAAGGTTACTTTAATTCCATGGCTCTTTGAAACATGTGCAGTGTGTCATGTTTGCAGTGTACCTACCACCATGCTTGCAGGATGACTTCATAGTTCAGAGGGACAGAAAGATGACCTAATTTATGCCTGATTACATGTGCTCACTTGGGCTTTTCTGTGACCTTAACCAGTCACTAAAGACTGTGTGAATAAGTAAAAGTGATGAAGAATGAGGAATATGATGCACACTGTATTTGAAACCTATACTGCTAGAGCTGTGGCTGAGTATTTAGATTTATTGTGTGACCCGCAAAATAGGGCTTGTGCCAAGATTGCCAAATTTTCAAATGTATGTTAAAATATAAGAAAAATAATTTAAGTGCAGCTTTTAACCGTCCACCTGAATATGTACTCTAACCCTGTAATGCCAAGCGTATCATATATGATACATGAGTTTTAGAGACCCCCCCAAAAAAACCTGGTGTATACAATCAGATACATGCAATGCACGGATAATCCACCAGGGGGCCGAAATTCGTCTAACATACTGTAGGTCCTTCAATTGAGACAGCCAAAATGGAGGTTGTCAATTTGTGACCTACAGGTTGTTTTGCAAGGAAAATTTTGCCAGTTTTGAAGGAGTTAAGGTGAGAAAAACATTCAAATTGTTTTGAATACTAATATGAATATTTACTGGATTGAAGCAATGTATAGTTACTCTATATTTAACTTATTTTATAGTAATATTGAGTTGAAAGTGTGTGTATCAAATTAGATACAGCAGGTATATAAGGTAATTTATGTATACACCTGTAAATCATAGTTTTATTGCATATCCTTCATTATGCATTCTTTTAAGCTACATACACTCTTTTAATTATTTAAGTAAACTAATTAACGGCATAATTTGGTATATTTAGAGCAGAAATTGAGAAATTTTGTAGCCTATATTGTATTTTCCTGCTATATTGAGATGCTAAATGTCTAATTGGATGTTTCCATGACTCATTTCATAATAATTGTCTTTTGGTCATTGATTTTAAATAAAAATTGACTAAATTCAGAAGAGAAATACGCAGTAATTTGTTTGGTTTGTATTTTGTAAATGGCAAAAAAGTACAGCATTGAAGATATCCTGATTATGAGTGGCAATTCAAGTGACATGGAGCAGTTAGGGGAAGATGATGATGCTGATGATGTTTATTTTTGTTTTAAAAAAACATGATGTGGACAAAACATTGCAGTAAAGTCCGAATGTATCAAATATGATACAAAACAAAACTTAAATGTAAACATTTTTTTTTAATGTGACATTAGGTATAATAACCACTCCATATTCAAAAAATTAGAATGGTTCAGGCTTTACAGGGCTAATTATAAACCGTATAGTGTAATTAACCTCTCACCGTCTGTGACCCTCAACATCAAAGTCAAGATTCAGGATATATCATGGATATAAATTATATTGCACTTAATGCCACATACTTAACACTGTGACAGTATGAGAGGAAACATTCTCTCTACTAAATAAAAGCCATGAATAAATTATTAACCTGGTTGCAAACCTCGACTCCCTGCTGTGTTGCGCTGCATCAGTCATGGTGCTGTTAAATGACTGCAAGCTTCTTCGCTTTTGCGAACGTTTTTGCGAGATTCCTCTTCACTAAATTTAAATGATGCTGCATGCTTGCCACAAAAGGGATCTTTAAAGTACTAGCGCATCTTAAATGCATATTCTATTTTGGGTCAAGATCATGCTCCACTAAATTTTTTTCTTTCATCTTGTCTTGGGCAGCAACAGCACCTGAGCAACTGGATGTCTACGAGCATCAGCCAAACACACCGTGGCCCCTGCTTTCTTTTTATTATCAGCTAATTAGTGTGGTTAATCAGGCTGATAATGAGCCTGGGCGCCATGCCATTTCAATCTGACACCAGGCCAGGGTTCAGATCCCCACCAAACACACTGTGGGCATCCGAGATCTCCCTGAGGACGAGTCTTCCTGGACACAATTGGAGGAGAGGGGTGACAAGGGCAACAATAATGAGTGGCGTTTGTTTTGATCATAACAGGAAGGCATAAATCCACAAGTTTGTGGCTGCAGGGATGATAAAAAAACAACTGAAAGAGGTTTAGAAACTCTGTGTCACTTGATCATCTGTCTGCAGAGCGCTTTAAGAACATGTTTGTCTTATCTCTCTGCAAGCTTTCCAGATTTTTCTGCCCTTCCTGCTCAGCAGCTGGGGACACTCCAGAGAGAGAGAGAGAGAAAGAAATTGATGCTCACTTTAACACATCCTGTTGACCCCTCACACATATCATAACCCACCTCAGCCCTTCATTACACACACACCTCTAACATTTTTTCTTATCACAGTACTGTAATCGAAAACAATCCAGTACTATCACCGCCCATCTGCCACATCCCTCCCTCTCTCCCTCCCTCCTATTGCTTCACTTGCTCTCGCTCTCTCTGCTGCCTCACTCATTCCCTGAGCAGCACACTGGACTGGATAACATCTCCTTCAACCTGCAGCACAGACTCATTTCTCTACACACCAGCTCTGAGTGGATGCTCAGCAGGGGTGTTTGAGATATTAGCGCGCTGTGGGGAAAAACGGCTCAGGGACTTCTGCTATCCACATACAAAGGTAAGCCTCTGGATCCTTTAGATTAGATTCCTGTTCGCTGTCAAGTTCCAAAGTGAAGGTGGTTAAAGTTAAAGCCACCTGAAACTGCAGCCTTTAGGAATCACTCAGCAGTCCCAGGACTGATTTGTAAAAACAAAGTGTATGTGCTTTTGAGATTTTGAGCTGTTTGGACATTTTTACATGTGGGAAATGAATGTTTCTTTCATTAGTATAGACTTGAAGGCAGCTAAGCGAATAACACTGAACTAGAAAAAGTGTGCAGATTGTTGGCAGCCTGACCTGTGAGTTAATCCTTGTTTTGTTTGGAACACTAAGTTTGGAGAAGAAAAGTACCAGTCAGTGAACCTAGCAGTGTGTAATCTTAAAGTGCTTAAAACAAGGAGACCCTAAAACATTTAGTACAGAGTCACACTTAGTTACACTTTCAGAGAAAGGATTTTTATTTTTGACACACTGAACCTCTGACCTGTTAGATTACAGATGCTTACTTACTTACTTGTCTTGTTCATGTCTAAGGTGCTGGGGAAAAAATTGTTACATGACTCAGTCACTCTAGAGGTGTTCAGCACATGAACGAACACATTTTCACACCGAATCCTCGAGCTGAACTAAGTTCACTGAATGATCATTGTCACTGAGCTTGTTCCAGTGATGCCCATCTTACTGATGACTGTGAGCGATTTGTTTTCTATGTTAATCTGTCCAACCGCTGGTTTTTAACACCTGTATACATACAGTACATGTGTGGAACACAAAATCTACATAGCCTTCATTCTCACAATTTTACAAATGTCGATTCCCCCAGTTAGGATGGAGTTGGGTAAAAAGGCTTTAAAATACCCCTTTCTCTTGGAACACAGGACAACTTAAAATTGTCAGAGCTTATTGCTGCTGGTGCTTTTGGTCAACATGTTTGCTTCTTCAAAATGTATAGTTTTCGCTTTTATTTTAGATGATTTTTTAAAAAAATTAACTGGATATTGTCTATACTGTTTTGTAGCATGTGACAGTTGTCTTAGTTATAATGCTTATGTTGTTTGTATTGATTGCTGTAACCATGTTTTAATGTTGCCCTCTTGGCCAGACCTCTAGCTGGGCAGGCTCATTATCTGCCCTGTGGTGCACGAGCAGAAAGCTGGAGAATGTTGTGTAGAGTTGTGTGTAGCTGTAGGAAGAGAAGCAGATTTCCTCCACTGCTGCTACTCGTTCCGTTGCCAATCATCTGTCTTAGTTGCTAAAAATGCAAATACAGTACACTCATCGTGTCAACTGTTACGTTGCGCTCACAGCAATGAGAACCAGTGAGATGTTTTAGGAATTTTTTTGGCCCTGGGTTTTGTCTCTCAGGCTACACAGATGCTGTCCTAACCATCTGATTGGTGGATCTCTGCAGGACAATCTGCAAACACTACTCCGGGTGGGAAAAAGGAACACTCCTACCAATATATTGTCAAATGTGTAATAATGTCAGTCAGAATTTATTTCAAGTTAAACAAATTTGTGTTTTTGCGTAATTTGTTCAAATGAATATGACTGCAACACATGGTACATAATCCTATACTACTGTATAGACTTGACTCGTTCATTTATATTGCTTCCGCTGCTTCACTGGAGAGCTATTTTATTACAAAGTCAACAAATTGTATATATATATAATATCACCTTTATCCACAATTTTCAGTTTGCCCATTCATGGCATGAAATTAAAAATATTTCCTCACATTACTTCTCAGATTTAGTTGGGTGTTCTGTCATGAAGATCCTGAACATGAGTTATTGGTGTGGTTGTTTATAAATACAATCAGAAATACCGGCGATTTAAAGAAACTGCTAAATTCTGCCTGTATTCTGATGTGAGGGATCAAGCTGGCTGGAGTCAGAGGTAAAGTTTAAAAAAAACAAGTTCCATTTACCAAAAAAATGTTAACAAATTTACAAAGCATATAATAAAAGAGGTCAACCAAACATAACTTAGTCAGGCTACATAAACTCATCATGAACTAAACAGACTAAAGTGAGACATATATAGTGGCTGATCAGGCCATTCTGACACTTAGGGGGTATAGACTAAGACATGACATTTAAACAAGCCACAATAACCATAAACATGTCAAGATAACACTACCTAATATTAACTAAAGACAATTTATGAAACAATAATATCAAAAGTGCAATTGTTAAAGAAATAACAACAAAACTCAAACTAGAAAACACTGCCCCTCTCCATGATGCAGAAAAACATGGTGCAGACTAATTGTCGATCAGCGCCATTTAAGCAGGTCTGATTGAGCTGGAGCTCCTTTTGTTGATCAGCCAGCAGATACCTCCAGCGACAGCCCGCAGCAACTGGTAACTCAAAAAACATTTAATTTCACAAAAAATAACAAAGTTAATGAACCTAATATTAGTAGTGATGGATGGACAAAGCATGTGAATCTTTGGAGGCTTTTTCCAGATTGTGCCAGGAAAAAAAAGTTTCAAAGCATAAAGACAGACACAGCACAGTGACATCTTGTCATGAACCCAACAGTGCGGAGAAACAATGCATACAAAGCTTTGTTCATTTCAGTTTCAATACGATATGTACACAAAGCCTAAGAACATCTTGATCTTTGCTTACTCACTAAAGTGATGAGAAAAAATGTAGCCTACATGTTGCTACCCGCCACAATGTGTAAGTTATGTTTAAAAATGTTTCCTTAAGTTCTAATTATCTGCCATAACCGCAAACGTATCAAGACTGTCTAAGCTACAATCGATACTTGTGATAACCAGTGGATTCATTAACTCAAGGTGGGCACGTTTAGAATCTGCCAAACCATCAAATCTGGTGTTTTGGTGACATACGAAGCTTTGGATATCATCAGTCAAGTGGAAATGGCAATTTGATATACAGGCTTCGGTGCCTTGGTATCAAACGTCCCATCCCCAAATATTAGCAAATCTGACAAAGTTAACTGTGTGCGTTCCAAGTAGATAACTGTCAAAAATGGTTAATAAAACTGTTATGAAACCAAATCTGTGTCCAGTTATTTGTGCATTGTTTAATGTGCTAAAACCAAAAAGTAATGAAACTGATGAAAGTTACCATGTGCTCCTGCTTAATGTGGGACCATCACACCTGAGAGAACTTAAACAAATGCAGAACAGCCATCTTGAGGATGTTTAAAGATGCAAATAACTCCTCATATTGGGCAACAAATCTCATGTTGACACAGTCGACTGCACATTATTGCATAGCGTTCTATAAAGTGAGGCCTGTCTTTAATGCACTGTAACAGGATTTTGCCTCAGATAGTTTCTGTGCAGTCTGATGCTGAGGATTTTAGTGAAGCTCTAACAAGCCCCTGCCTGCTTTTCATGACTGTAGTGCCAGATATGTGCCCACGAGTATTCATCAGGAAGGGCTAATGGGGCACAGCAGTGTGAACCTCTGATTTACAGCCCGTCCCCTGTCAGGCCTAATGATAGGGCAATGGGGCTGGTTATGGAGAAACAGGTGCTGCAGAGTGAATAGACGCAAAGCAATGCTGCTGAAAGCCATGGGTGATTGTAGTTTTGTCCCCTGCACAAATGCTCATTTGCAATATTGTGTTCACACATACATAATCATTGTGCATAGAAATGAGCTCTGTGGAAGTAGGCTTATGGCTGTGTGTGGTGGTGAGGGGTAGGGTCAGTGAAAGTGAGTTTAGTGGTTATTTATTTTTCCCCAAATTGTTTCCAGAATAAATGTCACATTAAATATCCTAGACTATATTAACAACAGATGGAGCTTGATGATGAAGTGAGAAATAATGTCCTAAATGAACTCATACACTAAAGAAAATGTATGGAACATGGTCAGGTTATTCAAACTTAGCACAGGTGTGCTAAGCCCTGGAAAACCACCGTTATTATAGTAAACTAATCAGTTTAACAAAGTGTCACTGGCATTAGGTCTCAGCCATATAGAGAAAACTAAACCTTAGTATAACTGGGAGAATGTTTTCTGAATTCAGTATAGGTGAGATTTGTTTCAAATGCAGAATGGAAAAATGTCATGTCATAGTGTTGCAGCAATGCTTGAACATGTTAAAACGAGAGTGATTTAACACATTTGATAACTCAATTGTGATAAAATACACACTATACCAAGAAATCTACCAAATTACCTTTTACATAATGGACAGTAAATTGCATATATTGATATTGGCCCACGCTATAGGTCTCCTTGCAGTTATGAAAAGACAGTTTTTGTCCTCCAAACACATGCTCAATGAGAATTTACCACACTAATGTAAATATAGCTCAAAGATCAGAAGTGTTGTTCATCACTATCTACGGGCAACCCCTCATCACAGGCTTTGAAAATTGTGTGGACATGAGTAGTTTTGTGTTTTGTGTTTTTTCCTTTCGCAGATTGTTTAATTTAGAACACTTTGGGGGAACTGAAGAGCAAAAAGTATCACATGACAAAGGCTTAAATGTGTGTACAGTCACAAAAAGGAAAATGATTGTGTATTATGTAAATAATATTCCATTTCTTATCTCTTTAATCATCCGGTGAACCATCAAAATTTAAAATTTTTTGTGTCTCGACCAACCAATGGCTAATCGCGTCCTTTATTAAGTAAAATTTTGTGGATTCAACAGGCTCAAAAACTAGTACTGTGAAGGCTATAGAAATAAAACCCAGGCTTAAATGTTTTGCATTACTTTAGTAAAAGAATAACATGTAGAGCGACAAACTGTTTTCATGCAACGAGACCAACAGTTTCACAACTCCTGTCAGTGAAGTTGTTGTAGGTGTTCAGCAGTTGAGGCTCACTCACTGCAGGTCAGCTGGCACAGTTTAACGATGGATCACTGCACAGCCCACACACACACACACACTCTGGTAGCTCTCTGCCTGGACCATCCCACACTCCAACGGTGTCTTTCCCACAGAGCCGGCAGTCAGGAGGAATATGGGCAAATCCGAAAGCCAAATGGATATCATGGAGAAATCAAGTAAACCTGGAAAGCGTCGTTGGACTGTTGCAGAAATCGGTCTGTCCGTGTTGCTACTGTTGGTCAGCTGTGCCTTGGCCGGGCTGGTAGTCCTCTACACATCGGTTGTGAAAGGTAATGGCTCTGTCAGGCTCACTGTGGAAAGATCCAGATATTACAGATGGCAGCAGTAATCACAAGGGTCTCCCTGCTCTGTTTTTGTGTGACTACTAGCCTGTGTTAACACAAAAAATTATGACCCTGGAAATGCTTTCAGATGTGACCATGAGATGCTCTATGCAATACTGATGCACACTGGTAAACCTTTTTAGATTTCAAAAGGTTAATGTTACTCACCAAAATAAGCAAAATAAGGGTTTTGCCTTATAATACCATATATTCTTTTACACAACCTTAACCTTTAAGTAGGGAACTGGAACTCCAGGCTCTTTTATTAGTATTCATATCTGTGGACAAATACAACACTGCAAAAGACTTGGTTGTATTTTCTGTTGCTTAAATCTTACCAGTCCATAAAAACTATTACAATTATCGTTATAATTCAGAAAGAAGTTCTGTTTGTGTCTAATGTCAAAATCTGCTTCTTCCAACCAATTCAGAACAATCTGACAGGCCGAGTGTGTCAAGGAGCTCAACAGTTGAAGGTGAGTGTCTGTCTCTGTTAAGCTTGTAAACTGAACACAGGATACACTTGGGGATAAGTGGGCTGGCATGTGTCATATTGGAGCCTGCACCTCTGATAGACTCTGTAATACTGTAATTCCCTTTACTGCATGATCAGCAGTGCCACACAAAAGTGAAAGAACAGAGTCTCTGCTGACATAGACATAGCCTGTCTCACATATAGACTATACCGTGGATCTAGGCTATTTAGAATTAGCTCTATATTTCACACAACAACATCGTCCTTGTCTCAGTCGGGATGTAATTTGTCAAATAGTCTCCATGCCTTCTCATAAATGTTGACACTGATTCTTCCAGGCCAGCTGTTTCGCTCCAACATCAACAGTGTGTGCACAACTGCGAACTGTGTTACTGCAGGTGAGGGGAACTGTTTTTCCGTTGCGCACCCGCTGTTTCGTTTTGCAAACAAACACAACCCCCATCCCTGCAAAAAGCTGTTTTCTAACCACATGAGAGCTTCACCATCCTGTGCCTCTTTCCCCTCTTGTCTATGTGATACCTTAAAGCCGCTCGGCTCTTGCAGAACATGGATAAGTCTGTCAAGCCTTGTGATAATTTCTACCAGTATGCCTGCGGGGGTTGGCTGGAGAGACATGTCATCCCGGAGACGAGCTCCCGTCACAGCGTCTTTGACATTCTGAGGGACAAGCTGGAGATTGTCCTCAAAGGTCAACTTAATCTTTAGTAGTCAGTGGGCTGCAGTGTTCAGAGCTGTGCGTGGGTTTCATTCAGAGATGAAATGTCTTCATGCATTTTGTTGTTGCAGGTGTTCTTGAGATGGAGACGGGACAGGACAGAGATGCCATCAGAAAGGCCAAAGTCCTTTACAACTCCTGCATGAATGACAGTAAGGCTCTCTTTACACAGTCTAAAACATTTATGTCAAAAAGGAAGCAAGAAAACAGAAGGCATCTTGACAAAAACTGTTTGTGTTTCTGGAGCTGTTGAGTGTATCAGATGATCTTCCTCAGCGAGGGTTTCATGATCATACTGGCCAAAGTATGATGGAGAACCAGCGGCGATGATGTGACCTAGACTTATTTAATGTTATATCACATTTCATTACCTACCAGTATAGAAGTATATACAGGGGGGCCGCCAGGAATTTTGGGCCCCATGACAAAAAAAATCTAATTGGACCAACTCTGCGCAGCTGTTGTCACCACATCTCTAGGACCTAACTGTCCCATCAAAAGCTTTACATAACTCTAATTAATGGCTTGCAAGCTTCTTGTAGTTCAATACTAGTACTAGCACAATATTTACTGCTGGTGATTTGTACATGCAAGTCTGCATACAGTATGCAGTTCACTATTTGCTTCTCAAATAATGGACATTTATTACTGTCGCACATCGCGCTTACGCTGTGAACACGACGTGATTATAATGGCGCTGTTTGCAAAGTGGAGGAAGAGAGAGAAAATAGCGAGGGACAAAGAAGAAAGTGTCCAAAGTATGGGATTATTTCAAGCTAAAGAAAACAACAATTCTGTAATGGTACAGTCCGTCCACCGTAAAACCAAACTTACGTCAAACTTACGTCTCCTCGGCAACAGCACGACGGCACCTGATCAGAAAGCAGCCGGTGTTCTGCCAGCAGACCACAGACAAGGTAACAGTAACAGCAACTTTAGCATTTAACTGAAATCATGATTGATTGTTGAGTTGAAGCCAAAGTAAGCCCCAGCCCTCAGCTGAAAATGTGACCACGTGCGTTTGTTGTTCTCCTTTTTGGGCTGTGAGTTTCAACCTCACAGTCAGGACTTAACTTGGTGTCGGGGGGCTGCACCTTTTACTCCCCTCCAGCTCTCTCTGTAGCTCAGACAATCCCTGCTACCTGCATGTGCTAATCCATTCTTTCACCCAGATTCTTTAGAATAACAAACAACAGCTGTTTCGTGTGCAGGATCGCTCATTTTCCGTTTCACATTTCACGTGTGTTTTCTTGACAAAACGTGGTTTGGAGACCAGTGTCCGGTGACACAGCCGCTGTCAGCTCGTGTAGTGTGTGACCCCCTGTCACCGATCAGTCACGTAGTGTGAATGCTACAACGACTTCAAGATTGTCAAGTTGTGTTTAGTGAACGGCACGGCCATCGGCCGACGCTGAAAGTCGTGTAGTCTGCACTAGCCTTTAGTATAACTTGTACACGGGTGATGTTTGTGTTTGTAAAGCAGCTGTCTGGTTGTTGGTCTGATGTTTGCTGTATGACACACTATGAATTTCTGAAAGGACTAATAAATATCTATCACCTAGATAGATATTTATCAGCTGTGCACGTTTATCACCATAAACGGGGGGGGGGGGGCACCAAGCAAAAGTACTAAATGACGCATCGATGAATCGTTGAAAAAATCTATACAAGCTTTAAATACTAAAATAATCTTTAGTTGCAGCCCTAACTTACATGCAGGCTGAGGTATGCTGCTGCCCAGCATCCAGTACAGACAGGAAGTTGTTTTTTGTATTTTTTTTATTTCATAATGATCATTATGTGAGAAAATCATTTGTGTTTTCATTAATAAATATTTCATTATCTTTTTTGTTATGGTGAAAAGAGCAAGAGAGAATCCCCACAACCTCCCTGGAATGATGCTAACTGGCATGTCATTAACACCATGTTCCTCACCTTCTTCACTGGGAAAGGGAGGCTACAGTTATGGGGAGACTGGGCTGCTGCTGACTCATCTGCTGTTAGTCTGCTAAAAGGGGCAGGGACAATGATTTAATATGAATATCTTGCTAAATGTTTCCCTGCACTGATTAAATGTTGATGAAATGTAGGCTAACACTAGTCTGTAGTTAGCTAGCTTATTTCACTATGGACATTAAACCAACAGGTTAACACCACTCACAGACTAAAGGCTACCCATCCTTTCCTTTGTCTTTCCTCTCTTTCCTTTATGGAAAACCAGATTTTGGTTAACTAGGCAACACAGGGGTGGTCGCTTAATATGGATGTTTACTTTTTGGTCAATGGGGAACTTTTACTGCCAAAAACAAGTAAAAACAAAGAGATCATTAATTTTATTATTATATTTGAAATATATTTATACTCAATGATGATGGTTTATATAATGTATAATATAAAATAACTTGATATTAGTTTATAATTATTTTTTGGGGCCCCTGTCAGTCAGGGGCCCTTGGAATTGTCCTAGATTTCCCCCCCTATACGGTGCCCATGAGTATATAACAACAATTTCTAATGAAATAATTAATTATTGCAGCTTGGACTTGATAAGCAGCATAAAATTGATGGATGGATTAACCCATTCATTTAAGCTTTTTGCTATGTGCCTATTATGAGACAATGAGCTTACAGTTACAGCAGTGACAGTTTGTTAGAGGTCTGATGGTGCTGACTGAAACTCCACAAAAAAGCACTGACTTGCGGCTAAATCCACTGTCGAAACAATCCCACCTTTCGTTTATAGGTACAGTATCTCACAAAAGGGAGTACACCCCTTGCATTTTTGTAAATACTTGATTATATCTTTTCATGTGACAACACTGAAGAAATTACACTTGGCTACAATGTAAAGTAGTGAGTGTACAGCTTGTATAATAGTGTAAATTTGCTGTCCCCTCAAAATAACACATCACACAGCCATTAATGTCTAAACCGATGGCAACAAAAGTGAGTACATCCCTAAGTGAAAATGTCCACATTGGGCCCAATTTAAGATATAATCAAATATTTACAAAAATGTAAGGAGTATACTCACTTTTGTGAGATATTGTATGTAGAGTCTTCAACAGTCTACAGTCAGTTACAAAAACATTGTATATCATTACAAGGAAGACAAATCATTTCAAGACCTGCAGATGCGCAGCTCAGCAGATGAAGCTACCCAAATTTTGAGTGAGATTTTTTTTGTGAACTGCTGCTTCCAAGGTAAAAAAGAGACCGTAGTGTTGTTATTATGTTTTATAAGTTGTGGTATTTTATCTGCAGGCCTCATAGAGCAGCGTGACTCCCAGCCCCTCCTGAAGCTCATTGACAGTATCGGAGACTGGCCTGTGGCGTCGGATGACTGGAACACCACTACAGGTAGAAATAACCCCTGAACCACACTCTGATTAATGCCTACCGATTTTTCTGCACAAACAATGCAAATGTGCATGTGTAACACATCCACACAAACAAGCACTCATGTTCCCACTCAAATACATGTGCTCACACAGAGGCCGTGTAGCTATATTTGTAGTCAGTGAACTGCTGAATACGAGCTTTGTTGGCGGATCAAGAGGCCGGCTGAGGCTCTTCAGCTGAGCAGTCAGGTGTGGAGTTTGGGAGCGTGATGAGTGGGAAGAGGAGCAGGTCCTTGCTCAGGACTGTGAAGGATGCTTTAAATAGTCTACACTGCTCTTCCCCAAGCTCCTGGCTCCTGCCACTTTAATTAAATGTAATCATGGACGGTGGCTCACCAGAATTAACCACACATAGCTGCATCTGCACACACAGATTTACACAGAGAGCCCAGTTAACTGTGCAGCAGAGACAGATAGGGAGCCCAATTTTTGCAGGCTGTTACAATGAGTAGTTATTTACTGCTGTTATTGCAGAGGAAGCATGGAGCCTTGAGGACACACTAGCAACGCTTACAGCTCGTTTCCACAAGAAGGTTCTCCTGGACATGTACGTGTGGACAGATGATCGGGACTCTCGGCGCCATATAGTTTATGTAAGGTCACTGTCTATTGGAGCACAAATGACAGATTACAGCCATAATGTCAATATACAGTGATTATAGATTAGTCTGGTGTTATTCTATATTTTCATTAATGTCAGCACATCCCATGAAAAGACCAAATGTTTCTTAATACTTCACAACTTCCCTGCCCTGCCTGTGGCACACAGCCCATTTGTTTCTACCGAAGAAATAAATCTTTAAAAACAGGTCACAAACATAAAGTTTAATTTGTATAAAAGGCTAAATAATTGTTTTTAGCAAACATCAACTCAAACAGGAGTAAATACTGTGTTTTGGGGGATTATTTCCAGTTGCACATGAATACAAATTTTTGAACAGTGGAGTGCTGTTGCACAGAGAGAAAGCTAAATTAGGCTTTGGCTAAACAATACTCATCAGTAGGATCAGTTCATTGTTGCTTTCTTGGTTTCTTTTCATGAGATTTATTGATAATAAGAAAATTATAGAATGTTTTTAGCCATAACATTTGATTATTTAAAACACACAAATATGTAAATATTACAAAAAGACAAATGCTTAATTGCTTTTCTTGTATTCTGGTTAGATTGACCAGCCGGGACTTGGAATGCCATCAAGAGACTATTACTTCAATGATGGAAACTACAAAAGGGTGAGGCCTTAAAGGATCATTTCAACCAAATCCACATCCACATTTTCTGACTTATCTCTCATGGTATCTAATCATGCACATTATTTTGGTTTTATTTGTCAGGGTTCTTCCTCTCAGATTTTCCTGCCTCCACCACAGTACAGTGGAGGGGGATGGGATTTTGTTTGCGGTGTTAAAGGCATTAAATATCAATACTTGAAAAACTCACAGGCAATGTCTCTTGTTACAGCTGCAGTTACAGAGCTACTTTATACTGAAAAAAACTGTCTTTGGATTATCCTGAGTAACTACAAGTTTTTTTTAGAAAATACATTTTGGCATTGAGTTTTCTAATGTCACTTTCCATTTATTTGATTGGTACGAATAGAACTCTATTCACCTCATTTGTTCTGAGACAACCTTCATTTTGTTGTGGAAACAAGATTTATAGCTTGTGATTTTACCATAGGTTCGAGAGGCCTACCTACATTTCATGGTTTCTATTGCAAAGATAACCCGAGAGGACAGGAACTTGACTCAGGATGACGACCGTGTGTGGGAGGAAATGATGCAAGTGCTGGAGCTGGAGACAGACATTGCCAACGTGAGTGTCAGCCACAACAGGAAATGGAATTGTGGGATGAGGGCTAAGGAAAATTAATAATGACAAGATGAAAAATTACACCTCCTCTGTGCTTCCAGTAAATTGAACCAGGCTAAATTTAGTGTTGACATAGGAGATCAGCCGAGCCTTTAACCTGTTTTTTTGTTTGTGCCTGTCAAGAGCATGACGAATGAGACTTCGCTGATGAAAGGAGAGCAAACTGTGAATATATATATATATGGGAACAGGACTGCTTTATTTTTTTCCCTTCCTGTTGCTGGACAGGCCACATCACCAGCAGAGGAGCGCCAAGATGTCACTGTTCTCTACAATAAGATGACACTTAGAGAGCTACAGAGCACATTCAGCTTTAATGTAAGAGTGATTTCGCTTCTTTCTTGTGTGTTACATAAAGTGGTCACTTTTTGAAATAACCACTGTATGTTTGACAGTCTGAATGGGGAAACTAGTTTGGAATGCTGACGTGCCTTTGAGCAGGGTAGTTGACTAGTTGAGCTATTCACTTGGTAGTGAATGATAGTATGTAAATCAATTATGTAAGTAAGGCACATTGTTTATATCACATACATACTGTGGCCATGGAAAACACAAATTTCCGCATGTGGCCATTAAAGGAATAATTCAGCTTTTTTTTGCTGTCTTGCTGAGAGTTAGATGAGAAGATTGACAGCACACTTTTCTGTACAGTAAATATAAAGCTAACTGGTTAGCTTAGCACAAAAACTGGACAGCTAGGCTGGCTCGGTCAAAGTAAAGGTGACAAAATCCACCTACCAGCACCTCTAAAGCTCACCAATTAACATGTTATGTCTTGTTTATTTAATCAGTACAAAAACAGACACATTGTGGTTTTACATGCTCACAAGACAAGCTAGCCACTGTGATTTTGCCTGGTAAGTAAACACGATACAATATGTTAATTAGTGAGTTTAAGAGGTGCAAGTAGATGGATTTTGTCACATTTGGACAAAGCCAGGCTA
>NC_060167.1:17675874-17676425 GCF_021292245.1 Micropterus dolomieu | reverse complement strand
CTACAATAAGATGACACTTAGAGAGCTACAGAGCACATTCAGCTTTAATGTAAGAGTGATTTCGCTTCTTTCTTGTGTGTTACATAAAGTGGTCACTTGTTGAAATAACCACTGTATGTTTGACAGTCTGAATGGGGAAACTAGTTTGGAATGCTGACGTGCCTTTGAGCAGGGTAGTTGACTAGTTGAGCTATTCACTTGGTAATAATATAATAATAATAATAATCCTTATTTGTAGAGCACTTTTCAAAAACAAGTTACAAAGTGCTTTAACAAGTGTAAAGAATAATACAAAAAAAAGATAAGAGCATGAAAATTTAATATAAAATTAGTAAAATACAATAAAATAAAAGGGATAAAATAAAGTCAAATAAGATCGGGAAAAGCTCTCCTATAAAAGTATGTTTTAAGAAGGGACTTAAAAGAGTTCACTGACTCAGCCGACCTGATTTCCTCGGGCAGGCTGTTCCAGAGCCTCGGGGCCCTGACAGCAAACGCTCTGTCCCCTTTAGTTTTCAGTCGAGACTCTGGAACAGACAACAGACCTCTGC
>NC_060167.1:17640690-17675854 GCF_021292245.1 Micropterus dolomieu | reverse complement strand
GTAGTGAATGATAGTATGTAAATCAATTATGTAAGTAAGGCACATTGTTTATATCACATACATACTGTGGCCATGGAAAACACAAATTTCCGCATGTGGCCATTAAAGGAATAATTCAGCTTTTTTTTGCTGTCTTGCTGAGAGTTAGATGAGAAGATTGACAGCACACTTTTCTGTACAGTAAATATAAAGCTAACTGGTTAGCTTAGCACAAAAACTGGACAGCTAGGCTGGCTCGGTCAAAGTAAAGGTGACAAAATCCACCTACCAGCACCTCTAAAGCTCACCAATTAACATGTTATGTCTTGTTTATTTAATCAGTACAAAAACAGACACATTGTGGTTTTACATGCTCACAAGACAAGCTAGCCACTGTGATTTTGCCTGGTAAGTAAACACGATACAATATGTTAATTAGTGAGTTTAAGAGGTGCAAGTAGATGGATTTTGTCACATTTGGACAAAGCCAGGCTAACTGTTTCCTCTGGTTTCCAGTATGTGTGCTAAGCTAAGCTAACCAGCTGCTGGCTCTATTTATGGTGATCAGATGTCTCAGTTTGTCCATGGATTTCCCCATTTTCAAGCTGGCTATCCCAACAAATATCTGTAAAACACTGAAATGTCCCAATTTTTAACATTCACTCTCAAATTGCCATGGTTCACCACAATTACAACAATAGCCTAATTATATTTAGATTATTATATTATGTTATTATTATTATTATGTATTACATTATACCCTTACCCAACATAAAAACAAATTAAACTTGAATCTTTAAATTCTTAAATTCTCCCATCTTCCTGAAATAATTAGGTAAAGTAGTTAGGAGCACTTCCTTGTGAAATCATGTAAATATCTCCTACCTTTTTGTTTTCCAGGGGTTTAACTGGACACGATATATTCAAGGGGTGCTGTCCAGTGTGTCCATTGAGATCCAGCCAGAGGAGGAGGTAGTGGTGTACAGCTCTCCCTACCTTGAGAAGATGAATGATGTTCTCTCCAGACACAGTGTCAGGTCAGTCCTAGGCTCCATGAAAATGTAATTATTACAAAATAGCTATAATTCAGCACAACAATAACAAAAAAAAACAAATGTATGTTTGCAGAACTATGCAGAACTACCTCACCTGGCAGCTCACCATTGACAGAGTTAACAGCTTGAGCCGGCGTTTCAAAGATGCCAGAGCCCGTTACAGGAAGGTTCGAGGAGCATGGTGTAACTGAACAGCACATATTAACATGAGCTTGATCAAAAACTAAATTGCAGAATGTGCTTGTCTGCGTGTTTGGTCAGACTCTCTATGGAACAACTGTGGAGGATGCTTGGTGGCGAGAATGTGTCCGTTACGTCCAGAGCAGCATGGAGAATGCAGTTGGAGCTCTGTATGTGCGAGAGACATTTGCTGGAGAAAGCAAACAAATGGTAAGTCTCTCTGGTCTGTAAACCACAAAACATTTTTGCGTCATTTGGACATAAAGTACATTTTCTGGCTCCACTTCAAGCCCTCCTGCTTCGCCTAAAACACTGAAAACATTTATCCCAAAGACAACATGTGCCACAAAATACATTTCACGCCAAACCGTTACATATTATAGTGGAAATGACATTGCGGTTACAATTATTATTTTCCCAAATATATTATGTTCACCGTGTTTTGTGTACCTACAGTATTCATTATACGCTATGAACAAAATCCATTTAATACTCAAAATGTAGCATGTGTTACCTGCTGCCCCATAATTACAAAAGTTTCTGGATGGGAATGTGATTGCACTGTTCACAGGTCAGTGACCTCATCAGTAAGATCCAGAAAGCGTATGTGGAAACACTGGAGGAGTTGAGCTGGATGGATGCTCCCTCGAAGGAGAAAGCAAGAGAGAAGGTAAAGTACAAGTAGCCAAGCCGGAAAAACAAGGGTGTATATATTGTAGATGTTCGGTACAATATGCGTACAATCACACTGATTGTTCTGTATCTCATGCAGGCCATGGCAATCAAGGAGCATATTGGCTATCCAGATCATATTCTACAGGAGAGCAACCAGAAGCTTGACCAGGAGTACGCTCATGTAAGCAAGTAATTGAGACTATTACCAAGCCACACTATGACAGATGCACTTGCTGCTTATCTCTGATTTGTCATGTTACTCCTTCCAGCTTAATTTCAGCGAAGAACACTACTTTGAGAACATTCTCGAGAACCTCAAGTCTGAAGCGCACAAGAGTCTGAAGAAGCTCAGAGAACCAGTTGACCCGGACTTGTAAGCTTTGATGCATCTGACAGTACATGCTGTCCTTATTAGTAAAACACAAGCTCTTGAAATCAGGCAGGCTCCATGTTTCATGTGCTTGACATTAAACATAATCATGGGTGACAACACAAACCCCTATTTTAAAAATCAATCATTCATTTTTGCACTTTCTTCCTGTTTCCAAGATCGAAAACAGGTTTGCGCTCAGCCAAAACGTAGATTTTCAAAAAGGGAAATGGTGCATTGATTGTCCTTTTGAGACAAGAGAAAGATGCTCTGTCCTCAACAAGTAATCCCCAAACAACACTGAAAATAAGTTAAAATATTGTTTCATGGTCCAAAATATGCTCTGTGCATCTTTACTTGTCAGGTGGATCATCGGTGCTGCTGTGGTGAATGCATTCTACTCACCCAACAGAAACCAGATAGGTGAGAGCTTTACAAGAATCAACGAGGCCCCCCGAGAGCCTCTGTGACAAATAAGAGAGAGAGAGAGAGAGAGAGAGAGAGAGAGAGAGTCACTCCGCATTGTAATCCTGTTTAGTGTTCCCAGTACTTGTTTACACCGCTGTTGTTTTTGTCTGTCCAGTGTTTCCAGCAGGAATTCTACAGCCACCTTTTTTCAGTAAACATCAGCACCAGGCTCTTAACTTTGGTGGAATAGGAATGGTTATCGGACATGAGATCACACATGGATTTGATGACAACGGTGAGACACCAGTGACATCATGGATATTTTAGGAATCCCAATCTGAGAAATACAGTTTATCATTCACTGTCATTTTATAATAACACTTTATTTTAAGTTTGCTGCTACCAACAACCGACCGTTACAAACATCATGTTTGGCAAACAGTACTTTAATAAATGCATTATGTTTCCTTGCAGGACGTAATTTTGACAAGGATGGTAATATGCTAAACTGGTGGAGTAATTACTCTGCTGAGCATTTTAAAGAGCAGTCACAGTGCATGGTGCAACAGTACGGCAACTTCAACTGGAAGCTAGCAGGTGGACAAAACGTAAGGACCCAGTGGCATATATAAAATGAAGGTTTTGTCTCGGCTATAATCACCTGACAATGTAAACCATGTATTACGCGGCTGAGTGTTTTTTCTCTTGGTGTGTGTTCATGTCACACATTGTTCTGCGTGACTGCAGGTCAGTGGAATCAGCACTTTGGGGGAGAACATCGCTGACAATGGAGGGGTTCGTCAAGCATATAAGGTTGGATGATAATGCAAGAGTACAAAACCCCATGTTACTATTTCAGCAGCAATGACAAACTCCAAAATGCTTATTATAAACTTTCTGCACATGTAAACTGTTTTTAACTGTCTGTGTGTGTGTATGTGTGTGTTTACAGGCTTATCTAAAGTGGGTTGAGACGGAGGGTGAGGAGCCTCGTCTACCTGGTCTAGAGATGGATCACAGGCAACTTTTCTTTCTTAACTTTGCCCAAGTGAGTAAGAATAATGAGGGAACGTATTATTTTCTGAATATTATTTCAGCAGAGAGGGCAGAGAATTTCTCCATCTGGAGAGCCAAAGCTTGGGAGATGCATTTTTTCAGTGGATGTTTGGTGCTGAGAAGTAAACACTGGGACATAGGGAACAGGTCAGGGGGTAAGACGCTGAAACAATACCAGAGCAAATCAGTGTTCAGCTACACACATAGGGGACGAGAAGAGCTGCTAAAGTAAAGAGTGATCGCAGTGCCATGGAATGTAAAGTATAAGCAGAAAACTGTCATCAACAATGAAACAGATCAAACACTCAGTACGAATCTTTTTCAAAAGCCACAATCACTCCCCACTGAGATGGTGAATTTCACAGACAGTTGGTCAGTCAGTTAGATTATATTATTATTTTAGTTTTATTTTAACTCCCAATGACTGCTTTTAAAACTAGATTACTCTCTACTTATGCAATCTGTTTTTGTTTTTTTTCTAGGTGTGGTGTGGTGCTTATCGGCCTGAGTATGCCAGCCAGTCCATCAAGACTGACTCTCACAGTCCATTAGAATACAGGTAAGGAGCTTTAGTATGCTCAGATATGTCAGAACCAATAAGAATATATTAATAGGTAGTTTGATAGATTTAATGACTGATTGAACTACTACTCTATTGATGAGTACATTGTGGCCTTGAATCTACTGTTGTAAATACATTTGTTCTTGTGCACTTTTGATCCAAATGTGCAGTGAAAATTATGAAACTGCTACATCAAATAAAAAATAAATAGAATACTATTTTCCACCATAACCATTAATAACAACAGGCACACTGTTTATGAAGCCAAAGGATCAACTTGCTGCTCAATTTAATCACTTATTTTACCAGCTTAGTTCATGTTGTTTTCATCATGTGTTTCAGTCTCGAAATCACATGACAATCAACCTCTATGAGAAAAGTATCACTGGATGGACACGGATAATTATCACCCGACTTTGCAGTTCCACTCAGCTCTATGGAGCGATTTAGCGTCTTTCAGCTCATTGTTTTGGTTTTCTGGCCCACAACTTTACTGTGTTGGTTCAGTCTCACTGCTCTTATGTCTTTGTTTTTGGGCATAAAAGCTCCAAAAACCCACTGTATACTCTACCTACACAGGCAAAGCTAGTAGCTGGTGAACATAGTGGAGCTAAATTAGAGTGAATATAGGACTTGCATTCATCGGGTGGCCAGACACATGACTTCAAATGTGTGCTCTGTAACTGTGAGTTGTGTAAATAAGCAACTGTTGCATGGTGACATGCAGGTGACATGGTGATCTTGCAAAGAGGTTTGCCATGTTACCTTAAAAGGTGATAATATGTCAGTGTTGCACTCACAGGTTGCTCAGTTATTGTAGGTTTTTTTAGTTTTAGGTAACAGTCAATGACTTTACACATTAATTTGAGAGTCAAATGTAACTTATGTTGTTGTTACTCCCTCTGTGTATGGACTAAGACTAGAGCTGCTTCACCTTCCCTCCAGTCTCAGCACTCATTGAATTTAAAGATTTACCACACTGTAAATATAAGCCTAATACTCCCGCCAGAAAAGTGTCATTTAGGTAGAGCAGCTCCGTTCGTTCATCCAAATGTGAGGACATGGCAACTGGATTCACACTTAGCAGTCTCACATCTGTAACATACTTTAGTTTTTATTAATATTATTATTGTATAATTTATATATAATAATGTTTTGTTTTTCTTTTGTATTTAGGGTGCTTGGATCTCTCCAGAATTTTGAAGCATTCTCAGAAGCTTTCCAGTGCCAAAAAGGCAGTCCAATGAACCCCGAGCTGAAATGTCGTGTTTGGTAGAAAGTTTTACTCCTGACGTTTTTATTTCTTGACCTGAGTAACTCAAATTAAAAGAGCAAGTTGTACTTCTTAAAACCACAGAGGCATCCTGCTTATTCCAATTTATTTGGGGCAGAGTGATGAACAAGATATTTGCATATACTGTAGATGTATCTGAAATGGATGACATCCTGGAATACACCCTTGTTTTAAAACTTAAAGCACATACATTATAAAAAAAGAAACTTTTGAAGTGTTGTCTCTGGATGAGAAGGTCACTTGTTGTTTTTGCTGTGTCACACGACACAGAGTGGTTACATGACTAAAAAGGCAACACAGAAAACTAAGACCTTGTGAGAAGGTTGAAGCTTTTATAGCTGACTTTAAATGTTTTTCCAGCCATTCTTGAATTAATTATTTAAAAAAAAAAAAACTCTTGTGCAGATCTTTGTGATTTATCCATTATCATTGTGCACTGAGTTGCCTTGGTGTCTTTCCTCTGACGTATTGCTTTCAAGACATTGTGCCAGTTCAGAAGAAACAATAGTGAACAAATCTAACTCTGACTGAAGAGTATGAAATAAATGAAAGCTCGGGGCTTTGCTAAAGTAAAGCTACAATAGAATTAGTCACACTCTGAGAGTTTGGTCATTCACTGTTACATGAAACAAATTATCTAAAGACTTTAAGACTGTTAAATCTTTGCAGCTTTAACCTTAAATTAACATTCTGAGAGAGCTGCGGCTTTCAACATTTTTACAATTACAGAGTGGACAAATATTTAAAATTTACAAAGCTATTTAGTACTTTTTGAAGGATTTTTTAAAAATAAGTTTCTTTATCACATTCTGCCGATGATTGTTGCTCATTACTCATTGCAGAAATGTATACGTCATGACAGTTTGCTGTAAGAAACCATATTCCAGATGTTTTGAAATATATTGGTGGCCTGCTACTTTTTAACTTGTGCGAATGCGCCTGTTGGAGATAGAGTGATATGATGATAATGATGAAAAACCAATGTACATCACTTTATTGCATTATTGGTTACCTACTGGCTGCTGTTAGACACAGGCTTGGGCATCCAGGCGGTTGCTTATCACAGCTGTGGTGTGTGTTCCACTTTTTCCATGATTCTGAGAGGCTCCCAAGAGTTACTACGAGAGAATAAGAGATATAGCTACCAAAACTCCTAACATGTGCCATTTATTAGATGGCACTTACCTACATTTATTAAAAATTATGTCTGCTTGTTTGATGTCTGTAAGTTTACATTTTACTCAACATGCTAATTGATTTGTAGATGACCTGACCATTCCTTCCCCACACAATCTCCTTAGAAGAGACGTGAACAAACAGTGATTACAAGACATTTAGCGTCTGGGCATAGCCAATTACATGCTAGGGGGAAGGGAGAAGAAAACCTCTTAGAGACACTGACACATGAACAGGCAGCAGATGAAGTGGTTTGTCCTCTGATCTGGCATTGATCAGTGCTGTGTAAGATTAAAGGATGAAGTGCGGTGTGCTGAAGCGTGGTTACTGCCGAATCACGAGCCTGCAGGCAGACACACTGAAGAATGGGGCTTGCCATTAAAAAGATGGCCAGGACTGTTATTTTCTACCTTTATTAATAAGTAATGACAGGAGAATCAAAGCAGAGCAGAACTCATAAGTGAGGATGGAGTTGGTGGCTGCAGGAAGCCACCATTTTGGGCTGAAGAGAGCTTTCAAACAAAAAACAAACACAGCTGGTTTTGAATGTTTGCTTGTCATTGTTCACCTTCAGGATGCCTTGGTAAACTGAACACGGCTTTTAGGTCTCCACAGAGGCTGCCGAATTGAATGTGCATATTGACGTTTTACACTCTGTCTCTCAGTCTTCACATTAGCAAATACTGTTGTGTTTAGCAGAGGGAGAGGGTACACTAATTACTCAGAATGTAAAGGCTGATAGTGTGCTGCCATCTTAGCAAAAGTTCAACATTTTGGGAAATGCACTTATTCGCTGATGGCAGAGAGTTAGATGAGAAATTTGATTCAACTCTTACTTCTGTCTGATAAATATAAGCTACAGCCAGCATATTGTTAGCTTAGCATTAAGATGGGAAACTGGGGAACAGCAAGTCTAGTTCTCTCCAACAGAAACAAAAATCTGCTTTTTACAGGTGGTTATCTGCTGGACTAATTCTTGGCTACAGCCACTTGTAGTTTTTACAAGTTTCTGGGCAGATTAAACAGGCCGATTTTGTTACCTGTGGACAGTGTCAGGCTTGCCGTTTCCCCCTGCTTTCAGTCTTTGTGCTACGCTAGCTGCAGACCTATGTTTAACAGACAAACACAAAAACAGTGGTATCAACCTTCTCATCTCAATCTCCTATAGAAATTGAAGATGCATATTTCCCCATATGTCAAACTATTCCTTTAAACACGGCACATGTATAATGTCTGGTTCAAAGAAATGTGGAACATGGGGCTACCATTTGAAGGGCAACAGCTTTGACTCTTGTATTTTTTTTTGTCTAGTTTTCCTCAAAAAGAGTGAAACAGTTCAACGGGTACATAATATAAAATGTGTTAATGTAAATACTTGATGTTCTATACTGCAGTATTTACATATAAAGGATTCAAATCAGGTAAGAAAGAGTGTACATTTCTTACCCAATTAGTTCTAGCTTCACATTTACTTACCTGGTGAAATTGTGTAGTTTTGAAATTATCAAATACATTTTTGTTATATATGAACATCTTTCATCTGTATAATATTTATGAAATAACATTGTTGCTTTGCAAGAATTCAGATGTTAAAGATGTTTTATGAATGTTCCTGCTGCTATGTAATTATCTAGATTGCCATTAAAAGTGACTGTCTCAACTGGTACTCAAGTCTCTCCTTTAAATGTGTAATTTTCATTTTTGTATATTTATATAAAAACCTGACAAAATGTAAGATTAATTCTCAACCATGCCGAGGCTAAAAGATCAAGTAGATCCTATGCAACATATGCATTTGTGATACTGTAAAGCCTTAAAAGCACCCACTTAAAGGCATTATGTTCATCTTCATGTTGCAGTCACAACATCATGTCTTCTTTTTGTATATGAACCAAGGCTCATGCTCAGTAAATAAGAATAAGGGTGGCTCATCAGTGCATTGAATAAATCTGAAATCATGTTAAAGTTTTGGGAAATTTACAGATATGTAGTACATTTTAAGCAAGTGTGACTGTGAAAGCATCACCATCACAAAAAAATTTTAATTAAAAAAGTTTAGAGACACTTTGGATACAGTGGGGGTGACAATATCAGCCAGTTTTAAGTCTCAGGTGAACACATAGATGGAGAGTAAACACTGCAACAGAAATAATGTGAAGATTTGTGGAAGGGTAGTAAATTGAAGCACTATGATGGTGATGTATAACCCTATGATGGAGCCATAGGAGTTTTCACTTATTATTGTGGTCAACAAACTATTGATCTTGCATAATAGACCATGTTAAAATGTTTGATATCTTCTCACCTTTATTAAATCCCCACTCCACTTTGAAACTGCTCTCTGACTGAAGCAAAGTTTTGCTTTTAAACTTTATTATACTTAGATACATACAAAATAATTTATATATTTATTTTATAAACAGAGTAATACATGCAAATTCATAAATAGCCAATTTAAAAAACACAAAACAATCATGATCAGTATGTGTTAGGAAAGTTGAAAATCCATGACATTTTATTATTATTATTTTTTTTTTTTTTTTACAATTGAAGGTAATCATTATAAAGGAATGTCACTACAGATTAAAAAAAGTCACAAAAAAATTACAAGCAATTAGAAATACTACCAGCAGTGTTATGTTCACTTTAGTATTTTGATGACATTCCACTTCTTCTATTATATTCATCAGGTACAATGGGTAGCGAGGTCATCATCGTGTACAAACGTCATCATTGCACTGCAAGAGATGGTACAATGGTTAAACATCAAATAATGAGCGAGAGCGATGAATTTACACGTTGGATGAACAATTTCTCATTTAAACTTTCTTTTATTGCATTTTTATATAGAAAGAGTTTGACAGAACAGATTTGCTCCTATTTTAATCAATCCGCCTGTCTAAACAGGCATCGTGACAGCTTGTGTTACATGTGCGCTACATCTGCCTAAGTGCATGCAAATGAAAACTTTGAGCAAGGTTCATTTTCCAGGAGAGAGAAATTGCTTCTATTGATATGTAAATTAAACAACCACAAAAACACAAATATTCCCACATCAAGAGGAAATATTTTAACAATCCCAAACCACAAAATGGTCATAATGTATCTGCAGAGGGCTGACAAGGGTCTTGATCAATATTGTGAATCAATCACAGTTTCATGTGCACTATAAATACAGAACAGACACTTCCTTTCTTTTGTCATTTCAAATACTTCCATTTTTTTCCACTGACACATTTTCTAGCTGCTCAGTGATGGAGGATGATGCTACAATTCAGCATTTTTCAGCATCACAATATTTTTCCATTTTTTGCTAAATATCTCTATTTAATATCTGCTCATAAATCAATTGGCTAGAGAAAATGTTACTACTACACCCTAATGTTCTGTTTGGGGACCTGGAGACCCTGTTTAACAGCTCATAAAACACACTTTAGATCGATGAATACGATGAGGGAGTAAAATCAATGTCAACAAAACATAAAGTGTTAAAGCCAAGCGAGCCTCTGGACAGTGTCAGTCTTTGATTTAAACCTCCCTGTTTTCTTGTGCCTCTGTATTCAAATTCTGATAAAAGGGCCAAAGATCAACCAGTTTTCTTGTCCTTTTGCCAAAACCTATTTTTGAAAACTTCCTATTAATGAACAAATTCTTGCTGTGACCTGCTGGAATGCAACCATGAAAATATTTAAACCCGCGTAGAGCAGTTAAGTACTAACACAATCTTGCACCTACAAGACTGGGCCATAGCTTTCAACAGGAGGTCAAATAACTTTAAACAGAAATCACTTAACCTGGCCTGAACACATAGGCAAATCAGGTACAGTTCATTTAATGACATATATCCAGTTAGTGTTTAACATAGTTCTCAGGCTTGTTAGCTGATCATCTCAGCTGCCTTATTATTTATTGTAGAGCTTAAATGATGAGTCGATGAAGAGTTTTTTTAAGAAGAAATGCCAAACAATTCTGTTTCAAGCTTCTCAAATGTGAGAAGCTACAACAGCCATTTTAATATCTTTGGGCTTTGGACTGTTGTTCACACAAAATAAATAATTCTCCTAAGACACCACCTTGGGCTCTGGGAAATTGCAATGGACATTTTCCCCTACTTTCCGACATTTAATAGACCAAATTATTAATGAATGGAAAAAAATGCAAAGTTGCAGCCCATTTTGTTAGTGCTAGTTTGAGGATTAATAAAGATATCTTACTGCATATCATATAAATTGATGAACCAACTGTTTCAGGTTTCACTAAAAATACAAGAATAAGGATTAATGTATGATCATGCAGAGAAAGAACTGTTTGCTTGATTGAATCAAAGCAGTTTTTTCTATGAACCCCCACTTTTTGACAGGTTGTGGTGAGTGATACAGTTTGTGTCATGTGTTGTTTACTTTAACTACTTATCTGTGAGTATAATACAGATAAGCTGATACGTGAGCAGGACTCCCAATTTCTAGGATACTACTTTGTATTCTACTTTGTTTGTCTAAACCGTTAACATGTCTTGTTTATGGGGCCTGAGACACACTGTGCTGAAGTTGAGACACACGGTGTTCTTCAGGGAAATTAGTTTGAGGATTTCCATCTCTAGACACAGATAACAATGGTAAACACAGTCCGTCAGCTGTTTGAACAAGACGACATAACTTGGTTTTAATCCGGACTCTGTTAGCAAAGCTTTAAATTTTTCAGGGTTTCTTCCACACAAGCATGTCAGATAGCTTGTGACTCACATTTGTTTCTGACACATTTTGAACCTTAGAGAAAACTATTCTGTTCCTGGGCTCCTGACATTCCTGACATTTGTTGATCTTCAGACAGGTCAAGCCTACTGTACATGCTGCAATATCTCTGACATGGTGGGTTTTGTGGGAAGCAAGCAACGGAGCCAGGGGGCAAGGGAGTTGGAGAAAGATGGACAACGAGTCTCCACTTCCTCCCACTTTCCAAAAATGTCTTTAAACTTAAAATGTAAACAAAGTGTATTCTCACTTATTAAATTACATTTAAGACTTAAATAAATGTTGTCCTTTTTCTTGCGTAACATGTTTAACTATGTGAGCCTGTTAACTATGTCCTCGTGTTTAAGTACCAACTTTGAACACTGACATGACAACACCGGCCCTTTCTTCTCTTTAAATCCCACTATGTATGTTACTTGGCAAAGTTCAACATTACTTCTACCACTATGTTAATAATGTTACAACTACATGACAGGCTCTTATGTGTTACAGTATGTACAAAGATTTTCCATTGATGCCATAATAATAAGACTCTGTGACATGTTAAACCTATTAATTTCTCCATGACATTCTTGACATTTAATTCTGTGGAGCACTGCTGAAGCTACATAAAAGTTTTGTGAGAAAAACAAGAATATACAGTTTATTGCATAAATTTGTTGTAAGACAGTCAATACAGGTTCTCCATGTCAGACTACTTATATGGTACTTGTATAATAACTTATTTGTTGTGTTTGTAGAGCATTTGCAAGTGCAACTAGAAGAAGAAGGTTTTGGGGGCCTATGACATAGACACTGACAGACCATGAAGATGGAGTAATAAGTGTGAAATTGTCTTTGAAGAGGCTACTCTGAAGGTGAAACTGAGTCTGCTGGGGGTGAAAAAACAGACTAATACATCAGTCCATTGTGCTTTAGTTAACACAACAATACCATTTGGTTAAAGTGACTCATTGACTAAAAAACTTCACAATAATAATTTCTTTCATCATTTCTTGTATGTTTATAGGATGTCTTACCACTGGCCGCTGTCCTTCTTCTACTTTGGCTGAGATACCCAAAGCCTTGGAAATATCCTCCAGAGGTAGGTGGTCTCCCGGTGAATCCTGGATAAAGTGCAATAGGACCTTTTCTCCACCTTTGCAGAACAAAATATATTTCAGACGAATTATCAATCAATCAAAGAGGAGTAAGGGGTGCCAACTGTTGCCAAAAAAGACTTTTGGTGGAACCAACATTTTTAAATGGCGGAGTGAGGACAGAGTAACCTGTAATTTATTTCCTACAGCTGATTCCTTTCCATAAGAACAAGCAGCCAATGATGCACCATAATGACACACTAATAAAGGGTAAGTATAAATTACTTTTATTAAGTGGACACACAAAATGTATTAAGCTGCCTTAAAGTGTCTTTGTTGTATTGCTTTCCCTTTGCTATCCCATATGAAAACATCAACAATTGTGGTGCTAAAATCTCTAAAATGTTTCTAAAATCTTGTTAGTTTCTCTAATGTTGTGCTGTAAATATTTTGGACTGTGCCTCTCCCACCTGTTTGCAGATTCATTTTGGAGAATTATTAACCCAACACTTTTGTGGATACAAGAAATGAAGAAGTGAGCAAAGCAGCAATCCTGGGGAGGGCTGCTTTACGATGGGAGAGGGAGGGATTGGGAGAGCTCACTATGAACTTCCAACCACTACAATGATGTGATGCAGCATTGCCCTCTAGAGGAGAAACTGCAAAAATGCATTTCTTTGACCATTTATTTACGGTCATTTAAATGATCGGAAATAAGTCTGTGACATGCTACTAGGTCATTTACACGTTCCTTCTGTCTTTAATCTATGATTGCTTTTCTCCATTCACTTTTTCAACTTCACAAGCCAGACCCTTACTAGCACGTCCCTCTGGTGTATATTGATTGTACCTTTGGCAACAATGAGCATGCCTCCGCTCTGAAGCAGATCTCCTGAGAAGTTTCCCTGGATGCCATCAGCTTTGGCCTGAACACAGCAAAGAAAACAGGCAGTCAAAAGTTAGTCTGGGTCTCAGCAACTTTAGCCCTGCTTCTGTGACCAGAGGGCATACAAACCATGAAGTAATCAGATAGTCATGACGATATCTACCTTTGCAGCTACATCTCGTACTTTCTTCCCCAGAGCTGCAGGAACCAAACTTATGGCTGTGTACCTGAGTGTGAAAAAACAGTTTCTCAATTAAAGATCATCACAAGCTGGCTAATCTCTTGCAAAAGACAGAAGATTAGCACAAGTGTTCAAACCAAAGGAAAAGTGAAAAATGCCCGTTGCAATTTCCCACAGAGAATGTCTTTTTCTTTTGACCAACAGTCCAAAACCCAGACATATCTTTTTTACTATCATTCAAGAAAGAAGAAAATCCTCACATTAGAAAAGCTAGAACTAGCAAGTGTCTGAATTATATGCTTAAAAAATTACTAAAACAAGTCAATCTGTTGCTTGACTAATTGATTACTAATCGTTGCAGTATATACAAGTA
The DNA here is from genome assembly GCF_021292245.1 of Micropterus dolomieu. NCBI lineage: Eukaryota > Metazoa > Chordata > Actinopteri > Centrarchiformes > Centrarchidae > Micropterus > Micropterus dolomieu. The sequence continues at coordinate 17,661,829 of NC_060167.1, read as the reverse complement.
TATACTTATGGTTAAGACTGATCCCTCTGAAAACAATTAACATCTTCATGTCAAAACATTCACATAAAGCAAACTGCTTCACTGTTACAAGAAGGGAACTTGGTTTTACTGTACTCACCTTTTGAAGCCTAAATCCTTGTAGCTTTTCTTTTCTTCATCAATGTAAATGGCTAAAAGAGAAGATTATGATGATTATTTATACAATCCTACAAAACCACTGGCTGTTGAGTGACGGGCTCTATAATCATGTCTAAATCCTTGTGACACATTTCTGTTACATAATTTTGATTGTCAAAGGGTGACAATGCAGCGATTACGAAGTTACAATGAGGGTTGCTGCGGCAAGCTATGTAACAAAAAAAGTATTAGAAGTATAAGAAAAGTAGATACATAGGTCTACTTATTTCAAAGTTACCAAATAGATTCTGATCACACTTATAAGTGTTTCAACATCTCATAAATACCCTATATGGACAAAAGTACTCTCTTAATCATTGAATCCAAGTGTTTCATTCAGTCCCATTGCTACAGGTGTATTAAATCCAGTGGACAAGGGAAGGTCCATAAAGGCATGGTCGGATGAGTTTGGTGTGGAAGAACTTGACAGGCCCGCACAAGGCCCTGACCATAACCCTATTGAACACCTTTGAGATGAACTAGAACAGAGATTGTGAGCGAGGCTCTCTCATCCAACATCAGTGTCTGACCTCACAAATGCTCCTCTGGCTGAATGGGCAAGAGTTCACACGGACAAACTCGAAAATCTTGTAGAAAGCCTTCACAGAAAAGTGGAAGCTGTCACAGCTGCAAAAGGGGGGATCTACTTGATATTAATTTATTTTATTTTAGGTTAAGAATGGGATGTCACAAAAACTGCTGTAGGTTTAATGTAGAGGTGTGCCAACACTTTTGTCCATATAGTGTATTTGAATTGCAGCCAGGTGATGGCAATCTGAACTGCACTGTCAGATCCTGTTTCACTTGATTATTTTCTTTGTTTGTTTTTTGGTTGACTAAACCCATCACAATTGGGGAGAGTTGGTTTATTGTTGTTTATTTATGCAGTTGGCACATTTTCCTTTGTCACTTTCAAAGATGAATGAAAAGTGACCAATCTATTAATTGGTCACTTTTATTTCTGTTTGTTCATGCAAACATTTATTTAGTGGATCAGATTGTGTTTTATATTTTAGAGTGTACTCTTGTGTCAGTGCAATGCAAACATGAAAGAGAACTCTTGTTAGCATTAGATGAGTAACTTACATCCTTTGAAAAACCCGCCTTCCTTGAATTCCTTCAGACCAAACTCTTCTGGTCCAACTCCAACCAGCGCTACACCGCTGGCTCTCAGGTTCGGCTCTAGTTTGCTGATCTCTGATGCTATCCAACGACACACCTGACAGCCAAACCTGCGCAGGAAGAAAAAGACCACCGGCTGGTTCTGCCACAGAGACTGGAGCTCTACACTCTGCAATACACACAGAGGGAACAACCCACAATGAAGCAGAGGAACCACAAAGCATGTGACACATCGGCAACAGATACGAAATGAGTGTAGGTAGACTGTACTAATTTGATCCGTTATCTGCGAAACCTCATAGATTCAAACAATATTATTAATACATATTCCCTTCAGACCATCATTATGTCACCCTGGAGGCGTGATTTAACAACAGATAGGCCTATAATCAAAGCTGTGAAGTAGCCTAATTGCAGGTTTCATACAATTTGACTCAGCAAGGAACACATGCCTCTAACAGAGAGAATCTATAAACACAAACCAATCAACCGAATAGATACAACCAAGAAGAGGAATGCACAAAGCTAAACAGTCAGCCAGTTTTATGGCTTACCTCTCCAGTTTCAGCGCTCTTCAACAAGTTCTTTCCAACCTGATCGAGATCGACGTTTGTCATTTTCTACAACAAAGTTACAAGAGATGTACAGTTCGTGCAGTAGCCTGTATAACCTTGTAGTAATAATGTTTGAGTAACGCCAAAGTCCTTATAGGCTCTATAAAACGTCTACTGTAATGCCCGTCAGCAGTTGCAAAACAACTGTATCCTGATACGCCCACTGAAGACTGACGCCCAATCAGATTCTGCTGCTGCTGAACAAACAGCCAATTACAGCGCACGGTGTACGTAACGGAGGCGGGACTTCGTAAGTGCAATTTTCAGCACCACCAAATCAACCCAAACTGGTTTTATGTTTTGTAATCAGAGTAGCTTTATTTATTTATTTATTTATTTTTAAGTTTACTGTTTTCTTACACCTTGTACTGCGCTTGCAACGCTGCCCCACCAGTTTTGATATGAACTCAAAGTGAACATTTGAAAATATTCAGTTTTTCAAAATGCAGGTTGCATAAGGTGTGTTATAACGATAACTATGTGAGCTCAAAGGTAGTGAGATTTATTGCATGGTCTCTATTTGCTCACTTCCGTCGCTTTTTGTTCCATCTGTCTGTATTCTGTTAACTCCTTGCTCCTCCTGTAGCCTACTTTGATTTTAATCTGTTGCCACTTTATGCTTCTCCTCCATTTCAGATGGAAACAGGTTTCATTTACACTGGGGACGCTGAGGATCTATGGAGGACTGATCCTGACAGATTAAGAAATAAATACATAAATAAATAAATGCTCAATAAATAAATAAGCATCATATTAAAGGCACAAAAATAAAGTTAATAAATAAATGTAGGCAGTAATTAAATTATACAATGAGACATAAATGTATACATCTCTTTTAATTAGCTTGTTTATTTATTCACCTTTGTATTAATTAAATTATTTATTTATTGTCCGTTATAATCTTCAACTTTATTTATTAATTACTTCTTTTTTAAATGTATTTATTTATGTGTGTGTTTTAATATATTTTGTCAGTTTTATGCCTACATTTATTTATTTACTTTATTTTTTGTGCAGTTAATCATATGCTTATTTATTTATTGAGCATTTATTTATGTATGTATTTATCCTCCATAGGGGACATGTCCCCACCACTTTTTGAAAGCATAACTTGTTAAAAAAACGTTATGAAATATAGCTTGCAGTTAAATAACAAATGAAAAGGCCTTTGAAAAGGTTTATTTTCACATTAAGAAAACATGCAATGCAATTAAAATATAGAAGTAACAAATGTGCATTGTCCAAAAAAAGGAACTCAAGCTGATAAAAATAAGCTACTGATTAGAAAATGACCCATAAACGTGCTGCACCAATCAGTAACTTTAACAACTTCTTGACAGACTTCTTTTTGGCCAAGTTTCCGTTCTCTCCCTTTGAACATGACAAAAGAGGAGGGAAGACTAAATCATGACTACATATGTGTTGCCTCAGCAGGGAGGATATTACATGAGAAAAGTGGATCTTCAGGAGAAACAGATCTGAAAGCAGCACAGAATACCTGAGAGCGGCACTGACTATGGATTCTGTTATATTTATATATTTTGAAAAGTCACTGCCTGAATTTTGTGTTTGCATTTCCACCATAGATGTGTGGAGAAACTTTCACCAGAATGCAGAAAATGAAGTGTCTATCTATCTATCTATCTATCTATCTATCTATCTATCTATCTATCTATCTATGTTTGCGAAATATTTAGCAATTGTAAGTTGCTTTGTATAAACGCATCAGCAAAATTAATGTAATGTACAGGATTCAACCAGGATATCTTTGCATTTCCATTACTGTAGCTGTCTTAATGCGATGGTGCATTACATCTCCTCAGGGATCATTTAAGTTTCAGTGTTTTGCACATCAGGTTAGGATGTAGGCCTATTTAATTTCATCAGTTTATTTAACCCATTTGTTAACTATAGCTGTCAGACAAATGTAGTGGACTAGTGGAGTAAAAAGTAGGCTACAAGATTTATAAATATAAAGTAGCATGAAATTAGAGTAGATGTATAGCGTACCTCAAATTTGTACTTAAGTAGGGGTACCAAGGGGTAATGGTGCTGATCATTGTTATCTAAATACATGTTTGTATGTATATTCGAGCAGAGGACGGATTTGCAGATCCGTGTTTTCAGCGGGGACTGTCCCCGGTGCTGATGTTGAAGGGAGGGGCGTGACGTCACGGGAGAGGCCGGGAGGAAGAGGCGAAGGGGGAGAAGAGAAGAGGGGAAGAGGAGAAGGGACGGAGAGAGAGAGCGGGGGGATGACTACATGGAAAAAGGGAAAACAAAACAACAATCATGACTCCTGTAATTCATCCTACGTGTTTTATAAATCACTATGGTTGGTCTGTTCACCTACACAGTTTGCCGCAATAAATGACGAGCCTCCCCGATAAGGTAATTATCATCTTTCACGTTTCAATTTGCACGCCTGCTTCATCTTCTGACACAGAGCAGTCGATTGTGTGGTCTTCACCTTAAGAACCAAATGTCAAGTTAGGGAAAATATAGCAGATCATTAGCCAAATAGACATACAAAAAAGCGAACGATCGGTTACGTGAAAGGATCTGTAGCCTATTGGTCAAATGTTTAGTTTAAATTTGAGCGATAATGATACGTTATCCTTGTAACTGTCCTGAAAGCCACCATTATAACCCCCAGCGGCTCCATTGTGTCCGATTAGAGCTTCCTCTATGAAAAATTAAAATGGAAACAGGCTTTCCTGAGAGCGGTGCCGCATACTACACTGCTGTAGTCAGCCACGCCGAGCACATGGGCTTTGCGCACAACACTAACATGCGCGTTGGTTGCAGTGTGTCGTGCCCATCATTGCTGTCTTGCTGATGACTGCAGTGTCCTCTTGGTTGCACTACATAACCATTAGCACCACTAAGTTGCTCACATGACTACTATGCTAGGCTAGCCTACATTGTGATGATCTTGAATGTAAAACCCCAAACAAGTTTTAACTTAGTGTAATACCCTTCTATAATGCTGCAGTGTAAGCTGGCTTGAGAGAGATGTCATCCCCGGGCATGGGCACCCCCAGTGACCCCCTTTTGGCCAGTCCAGGAGGGAGGTTATCCACAGCTCAGGAAGGGATCTGGAGGAGCTCACTCCCCAAAACTGCCAGCTTCCCGACGTCCACCACTCGGCACCTCAGTCATCGGGCAAACAACTTCCAAAGACAGCCAAAGCGTCGGAAGCTGATAAGACCTTCACCACCTCCTCCGCCCAACACACCCTGTCCCTTAGACCAGCTGGACCTTAGTGAGCTTCCCCCGAGGCGTACCTTCCAAGAGCTGCTCTTCAATGGCTGCATCCTGTTTGGTATTGAATTTAGCTATGCCATGGAAACAGCTTATGTGACTCCTGTGCTTCTGCAGATGGGCTTGCCTGATCAATTCTACAGCTTGGTGTGGTTTATTAGTCCCATACTGGGTAAGTGAACAGCAAGGCGAGATGAACACTCGGTGGAGAGGGATATGAGATACATCATCATGTGATTTGGCTGTAATCTTGTGCAGCTCTTTGGACTCTAACTCTGTCCTCTGTGTTTGGTTTGAAGGATTCCTCGTTCAGCCTCTCATTGGAGCGTGGAGTGATCGTTGTACGTCCCGATTTGGGCGAAGAAGACCCTTTATTTTTGCCTTGGCTATAGGTAAGAAATGTACTCCAGCCATTTATTATTGTATTTAGTAAGTACAATGGTCAAAACTGACATCCTGACTTTTAGTGGATAATATGAAGGAAAATCACTAAAACACTGGATTCTACACTTCCCATAATGCAGCTTGATACACATGTTTTGTTTGGCCTTTCCTTTCTGGTAAATGCAGATGTCTCTCAAACTCCACAGCCCAGTGATAAACACAGGCTTTCTGTTAAAAAGTGTAGTCTCCAAGCCCACACTGAGATACTTTGATTTTTCTCAGACTTGTCAAAGCTGCCCCAGGGCCGCAGGAGACATTACATAACTGTTTTGACTGACTTTGCACTACTACTGTAGTCTACTTTGGACTACTGTAAATCCAGTTGAGTGCTCCTTCACACTTATTAAGAGGTCTGTTGAACTCTAGTGCTGATGCTAAAAAAATCTTTCTTCTGCTCTTCTCCCTCGTAGGTGCTTTGCTTGGCCTATCCCTGGTGCTGAACGGGCGGGACATTGGAGGTGCGCTGGCTGACACGGCAACAAATCACAAGTGGGGAATTATCCTGACTGTGTGTGGTGTGGTTCTGATGGACTTCAGTGCTGATTCAGCAGACAACCCGAGCCATGCCTACATGATGGATGTGTGCAGCCCAGAGGACCAGGATCGGGGGCTGAACATCCATGCTCTACTTGCAGGTAAGAAAACAGTTTACACAGTCACAAACTGTTGTTTGTAGGTGATGGCAGCTGTAACTTGATTTGGCAAGACCTGAAATAAAGCTTTAAGGCATCACCAGTCATTGCAAAAAGTATTTTTTGTTTCTTAACTTGTCCTGCAGGACTAGGAGGTGGATTTGGCTACATTGTAGGCGGCATCAACTGGGACCAGACACAATTTGGAAGGTCAATGGGAGGTCAACTGCGCGTCATATACATGTTCACGAGTATCACGTTGGTGATTGCCCTAGCCATGACTCTGATGAGTATCCCCGAACGGCCCCTACCAAAGAGTCAGCCGAACAAAAACTCCAGCAAAAATCATCTAAAAAGCCCCAGCCTCCCTCTCCCTCCCTCTCCCCCTGTTCCCCCAGGATCAGCTTTGGGACTTGATGAGGAAGATGAGGATGGCCTTTACAGCTACAATTTCTCTAGAAAGTCTCAGCCGTGTAACTCTGACCCTCTGGCCCATTCTTGCAGTGCCAATGCACGCCTCTGTGCTGGCCTCACTAGCCCCATATCGCCCCTGAGCCCCCTCACACCAAAGTATGGCAGCTTTATAAGTAGGGACAGCTCGCTCACTGGCATTAATGAGTTTGCCTCCTCATTGGGAACCTCTTATATAGACAGTGTGCTCATAAACTGCTACACAGGTCAGCAGACAGCACAGGTCCTGGCCTCCAACTCCACCACTGTGCCCCTGCCTCCGGGCGACTCCCCTCCGCCTGACGAGTCCACACAGGGGGCAGGGAGCCATTCTGTGGGACAGACCCAGGCTGATGTGGTGTCTCATCCAGCTGGGGAAGCTCAGGATGCAGAAGTGCCACAGCCCGAGGAAGATGGAGCATCTCAGGTCAAAGCTGGGGCTCAGCCTGGCGCAGGGTCACATCGTGGCTCTTCTGCTGGTATCCTGAAGCGACCCCAGAGTCTTGCACTAATAGAGGAGCCCATGGCAACCCAGATTGTTGGGCTGGAGAACGGACGCAGGAGAACAGTGACCTTCAGTCAGCAGGTCAGTCAGCATTTTGAAAATGACAAAAGCGGTTTAGTCAGTCGCCACCCCAGCATTTTTTAAACTCATTGTATTCTGTTCTCTCTGATGAAGGTTGCAAACATTTTGTTGAATGGGGTGCGCTACGAGAGTGATCTGAGTGAGAATGTGGAGACAGGAGAATCCCAAATGTCCATGAAGCTGCTGTGTATAGCCATCTACAGGATGCCTCCGTCTTTGCGGAGCTTATGCACTAATCATTTTTTGGGTGAGAATAATCACTATTTAAATGTAGTTGCACATAAAGCCCTGCAAAACCTTAAAATGCATGTTTTATATTTAATAGTAGCTGAGAAGATACTTATTGGTTCTATCTAGGCTGGCTGTCCTTTGAGGGCATGCTGCTCTTCTACACTGACTTCATGGGAGAGGTTGTGTTTGAAGGAGACCCCAAGGCACCCCATGACTCTGAGGCTTACCAACGCTACAATGCTGGTGTCAGCATGGGCTGCTGGGGCATGTGCATCTATGCATTCAGTGCTGCTTTCTACTCAGGTAAGCTACACTCATAATCAGCAATTTTAGTGCAGCTCTGGCCAGGGATGACTAATTTTACCAGGAATTTGTCTTCCTTTCCTTGGAAAGCTTTACATTTTGTTCATTCTGGTTTGTCCTTCACCTTCCAGCCATACTGGAGAAACTGGAGGAGCGTTTCTCTCTTCGCACTCTATATTTTTTTGCCTACCTGGCGTTTGGTTTGGGCACAGGCCTGGCCACACTATCCACCAACCTCTACGTGGTACTTTCCCTCTGTGTCACCTATGGGGTGCTGTTCTCCTCTCTATGCACGCTGCCTTACTCTCTGCTATGTGAATACTACCAGAGCCCCCAGGTCAGTATGTAGATATGTAACATACTAATTTGTAGAGTAACTTGTAGTTGCTTGACGGTATTTTTCCAGAATTAGCTGAAAGGTGTGGTTCAACATTTTGGGAAATTTGCTTTCTTGCAGAGTTAGGTAAAAAAGGTTGAAAGTATAAAGCCAAACTGCTTAGCTTAGCATAGCACAAAGACAGGAAACAAAGGCTTACAAAATCTACCTATCAGCACCTCATTAATTAGCATGTTATATCTAGTTTCGATCTGCACAAAAACGCAATTTGTGGTGGATTAATTGCCTGATTGTTTCATTAGCTTTATAGGTGCTAGTACCCCGGCTTTTATTACCTTTGTTTAAAACCAGGCCTGTTTCAAGTCTTAATGCAAAGCTAAGCTAGCCAGATACTGGCTGTAGCTTCATATATGGCGTGCAGACGTGAGATTGGTATGATTCTTTGTATCTAACTCTTAAATAAGAAAGCAAATAATGTTGAAATATTCCTTTAACGCTGTAGTCATTTATGGTACACCACATAGATTGATCATTTAACAAAACTGTGTATATGTTCCTCAGTTTTGTGGCTCATCAGAGGAAGGGACCAGACGAGGGATGGGGGTGGATATCTCTCTGCTCAGCTGTCAGTATTTCCTGGCTCAGATCCTGGTCTCTGTGGCGATGGGACCTCTGACCTCACTGGTGGGTGGGGCCCAGGGAGTGATGTACTTTTCAAGCCTGATGTCATTCGTGGGCTGCCTGTACTCTTCTCTCTGCGTGGTGTACCAGCTTCCCCCCCCAGAGGGTGAGCCCCCCGAAAGCGAGACCCAGCCACTATTAGTACACATTTAGAAAAGCCTCTTAATTTACTTTACCTCACACACGCACACACACACTCATGCTTAGTGTCCAAGTGTGTTGACCTTCACAGCACTGACAGGACAGACACTGCACACCCTGCCGCACACTGTACAGCACAACTCCATATATTGTTTCACACTGATCAGCACTGTTCTTCTCAGAGCTAGACAGACAGACAGACAGACATTGGCCACTGCTCTAATATGTGTGTTCATACAGTGTGTGTGCCCATGCATTTTGTCCTAACTTTTGCAAACGAATGTGTGACCTTTCTGAATGCAGTGTGGGACAAGTTACTTTGTGTGCGTATGATAGGGAGACTGTGAGTGACCTCTCTGAGTATAGATAAGCCTTAGCTGATCTTCAGTCTGATTCTTTGCTATATAATCTTGCATCATCTTTTCTTGCTTGTTGGTGTTTAGTATAGAAATAATGATCACTACCTACAGGCTAACCACAGCTTTCCCCCCTCTTTTTCTTCCTTTTATCTGTTGCCTAACGTCTGCATGAGCTGCAATGTAATCTCTCAAAGCCTTATGTTTATGTTTTGTTTTCGGTCATACGGCCAAGGGAATGTCTACCTGCCTGTTTCTCTGAGTTAGCATATTAGCATCACACCGTATGCAGGATTTTCTGACTAAATGAATGTGCTGCCAGTTACAACTCGCACTCACCATCTATGCTTCTTCGTTAATTGAGGAGCTCAAAAAACCCACGCAAAATTCACATTAAGCTTAACAACGCTTAATCACAATTATAGTCTGGAAGGGCTTCACGTTTACACATTTTAACAGCAAATAAAAACAACACTTTCCACACAGTCTAGTCATCATGACACTTACCAGTGTGCAATCCTCACATTTCACAGTTATGTGCTGGGTTAATTAAGTTCCAAGTCCAGTGCTAATTAAGTACTTAATCAGCATAGAGCCATGACTAATAGGATGACACACACACACATGCTCATACACAAACTTTCAAAAACACAGAGAAATGTGTACTGGTGGCAAATTCTGTCTGGGCCCTCACTAAGCCATGGACAGCTGTTGAGCTGTCAGCCTACTCCCGGCCATGCCATTGTAATAATGACAGTGATTCTTGTCATTATCAGGAAGAGGAGAAGTTGAAACTGGGGTGTGAATCAGCATTCAGTCGGAAACCCAACATAACAGAAGAGCAGCAAACAGGGAGAAGACTCATGTGAACTATGGGGTTACCCTGAAGGTGGACAACATTCAAAGAAAAGACTGTGGGGGTTCATGGAGCCAGCAACAAGTGCTTTTTGTCATCATTAGGGCGCATGATTACGTTAGAAGGCTTCTGCTCCACCATGCTCAGCCCATCAACTGAGTATAGCATATACCTTACATCTGATAGCAAAATTCTTCACAGGAAGATTTCATCTTCATTCCCTTTTTCCACCTTGGATCGGCAAAATGGTACATATAATTTTTTGTTTACATCTGTTGTGCCATGGCAAACAGTATGCTTTGTCTTTTCAGCCTCAACAGCGCCATCAAGCCTGACTTCAGGGCTTTAACACAAGGTCAACATTATAATCTGTTTCAAGCCCACCATTGTGATTGTTTCATTGACTAGCTCACACTCTGAATACCATTATGGTGCAAGTCATAATTGCCATCTCAGCAGAACATCAATAGTTACCAACTATTAAAGCCTCCTGGACAGACTGGATGCACACCGTGCTAACATTTCTGAGGAAACACTAACTGTAAGGATCATGCTGTTGCAGCTTGATTGCAAAAAAGCAAAACACTGGTTTGTGTTATATGGTACCACCTATTGCTCAATATTGGCAGTGTTACTGTAAAAGCAACTCTGATTCAGGGTTCAGTTAAAACTAAAATGATCATTTTGCCATGTTTGACTCCTGTGCCATTTATTGTTTAAACTTTTTTCCACTACCTATATCGGTCTCCCCGGTTGACTTGATAAATAGTGATCTGCAATCTTAAAATGCACCACTTGGGGGAGCCAGGACATACAATACAACAATCCACTGATTCTGTGCACCCTTTTCCATTACCAAGTCAGTGAGATTACTCCTTTTCCTTCCTGCCATTTTCCATGTTAAGGAAAAAAAAAAAAAAAAAATGGGTCAAATGACATCATCTACTTATAAAGCCATGGTTTTAAAAATCAATAATGGTCCATAAAAGGGTGTCATACACACAAAATGCATATACTTAAGTAAAAAGACATTTTATTTGTTAATCAGAATATACAAAGCAGTGGCTGAAGTAACCAAATGTCATTCTGGTTCTGAAAAAGGCAGTCTTGGGACTCAAAACTGGGCTACCCAGCCATAACATAAAACTCATTGACAATGTAAGAAAAACAAAGTATAAATGGTACAAACTTGCGTGGAATGCATACAGAACAAATGACCAAAGATTTAAGATTTAAGAGGGGTTAATCAACATTGCAAAATCCTGCCTCCATAAGATCAAGCTACCTTATCATGGAGGCGCAAGACAGTGCCCCTTTATTTGCACCATTTGTCATGTTAACAGGGCAGCCAATCCAAGGATTAAGTAGCAGCTCAACACAAAAAAAATCATGCCTCAACTAATTATGCTAACAACTGTCCATTAGCCCCTGCTTAAAACTTATCTTTGGTCCTTTAAGTGAATCTGAGAGGTCAACATGAGCCTTTGAGTGGGTGAGCAGCTGCCTATGTGAATGAATCATCTGGTCAGCACTGGCATTAATAGAGATTGTGCTTCTAGCATACTGGTACAAAACCTCAAGAAATGAAAAAAAACGATCTCATGGTGTGGCCCTATTTGTACAAGTAAAAAAAAATACTCATTTTAAAGACCAATAAATAATATTTCATAAAAAAGGATGCAGGGCCACTATGTTTCAGGACTCCAGTGCAATGTGACATGGGAGCAAACAAAAAGAAATTTCTCAGAAGGTACAGAAAGCACAAGCTCTACAACACAATGTTGACCAGGCTGATCAGACAGTGCTGCAAACAAGAAGCAGGGCAGAGACCTAAGCCTCCACTTCTGCCTCTTTTGAATCTGCCTCTTTTGAATCTCCATTTTCCTCTGTCTTCTGCTTTTTTGTCTCCACCTTTTCCTAATTAAAAAAAAGAAAAATATTTCATGCATTAGCAAAGATCAAGGTTCACCAGATTAGTCAACACATTAAAAAAATAATTATGACTGCACATTTCAGCCTGGTGACAACTCACCTCCTCCTCTTCAGCTGCACGCTTGGCAGGCTGAGCGTCAGTCTCCCCAGCAGGGGGCACCTCCTCTGCATTCTCTGTAAGGACAATTTGTCACAAAATACATCATTTATTGGATGTAATTAAGAAAAGATTCATGAAAAAAAAAAATCTTGTCAAAGTAGTTTTTTAAACTCCAGACCACACACACACACAAGGTAAAAGCATTTGAGGCAAATAAGAAGCAACAAAGTAGGAAATATAAATATTTTAAAACAGTAACACTGCCTTATATGAACATACCATCTCCATTCTTGTGTTTCTCCTCTGTGGGTTCTTCCACTTTGTCACTGTGATCAGCACCATTCTGAATGAAAAGAGGGAAATGTCTGTCAAGTAACACTTATGTCATGATCTGGCTTTTGTTATGGAGCAAAATTGTAAGGATTATGGACAATGTTGCAAACAGACAGGAAACATTTAAAACACTGAATCCCAAGCATATTTGAAATAATCCTCCCAGTCTTACATGTACAGACTCTTCTGTGAACACAGGCATGTGTGTGGAGCTCTTATTACTCCCCAGAGGATTAGCTACCACGCTAGACTTGAGACACCAATAGAAACGTCCACAGACTTGCTAACTAACATCTGTGCCATTTCACAACCCAAACAAAGCACTGTGTGGAAAGCAGCTGAACTGGAGGGGGAGGCGGTGCAGCGACACCTGCATGATGAGCGGTGCTAAGACAAAAAGGCCATGAGGCTAGTCCTCCAACTCACTGTGCCATTGGCAGGTGCGTCCCCGTTGTCGGTCTTCTCCTCCTCCTCCTCCTTCTTCTTCTCAACTTCTACTTCTTTCTTCTCTTTCAGCTCCTACAAAATAAAAGCATGCAGCTTAATCAATGTGACGTTCGGCAACGACTTTATTCTGAAGTGCCAGACGTTCCTACCACGTCTATGTTTAATTGAAAGAAAGATCCTTAACATATCTGCGATAAAGTATAATTCAAGAAAGAATATGCTAGATAATTCATTGGACCCCATGTTGAACGTCTTTATCCCAAACCGTAGACTAACGTTAACGTTACTGTGGCTTCCCGCCCACAGCAGCAGCTCCGCTTCACCAGCTGTACAGTTTCTGCCGCTTTGTCTTCTCAACTAGACATTTTTAGCTAACCACATCACATATGTTAGAGTTTCTAGACACATTATTTAGCTCTTGAAGCTGAAAATTACATCTAAGGCACCTCTGCGGGGTATGGTCGTCGACAACTGACATTTCACGGTAACAGTCATTTGTAACGTTAATTTACATTTTCCCCAATTAAGGTTTTTAACTTATATGATGTAACGTTACCGTTAACGTTTACTGCTACCTCCGAATAACGTCAACCCACCATCGTTTAACCCGAGCTAGCGAATTAAACCAATTGTTAACACAAATAATAGAATAACTTCAAAAAAAGTTCTCCCGAAATCTTTTAACACGACTGTTCAACCAAAAAGAAAAAAAAAACGATATGAAACGCACCTTGGCTGTAACCTCTGCAGTTGCGGTCGTGTCAACAGCTGTGTCGGCCATGGTTAATTTGGTGAATTAATGTAAATAATACTCCTGTTCAGAAAAAAATGTTTTTTATTTCTTGGCTCTTTGCCTTCGGTTGCTAGTCCAAAGACGCTGAGAGAGAAATGATGTCTTCCAGTCTCCGCTTTTCTCTCGAGCTCGTTGAATATCCACTCTCGTTGGATACGGCGGGTCGATCCCGCAGACGATTGGACAATGTCGACCACCGGAGTATTTCATTGGAGGAATATCTTCTCAATCTTGACAAGACATCCCGCCTACTGAATATCTCATCGTTGATTGGTCAATTGTTTTAAAGCGCTGCACTGTGACACTAGTTCTTTTTTCCCCACTACATATCAGTTTGATTTTTTAACCTAAAATTTGAACAATGGATGTAACTGTTAAAGTTATAATAATCCCATAAGCATAAACTGACGACTGAATATTGTTTTAAGTAGATATATTGTAAAAGTTTATAAACTTATGCCCACGGACGGCATCTTTTGTCTTAGCGCTCTTTCTCTGCTTACGCAGGGTATCAAATTACATGCAAAAAGGAATAATATGACGATGTGAAAACCATGCGGCCACTCCTCCATTCTAAATTTAACACTACTGTGTTCCTGCTTAAGTGTGCTTACACTTTCACTATTTTACAAACCTGGTGGATTGAGTCAAACCAGTTACAGCGCAATGTGGACACACACATTATAATTAAACAATTCATTAGTCTATTACAAAACTAGATCATCTAAAGACACAACATACCTGCATATGCCGACAACTATTCATCCATTTTACAAATTCAAAATATTTTCAAATGTTTAAATTGGTCAATGAATAGTTGTTTCATATCAAATTATATTAATTGCTACATATCATTAGATTATTATATTTCCTAATGAAGTATTAGTAATTGGACAGTAGTCAGTAGGGGAAACTAGTTGTCTATTTCAGGCTATATTTGATAAATGGAAAAGGAAAAAAATCATAAACCACATACTGGCTGAGGATAGGCCAAGCAATAAATGTGTGGCTTTGTGATTTGTGAGTCTAACAGAGACAGTAATGGGGTGTGGTGTGGTGTGTGTGTGGCACAGTAAGTGTTTCTGTGTCTACAGTACTGTGTGAAAACCTTTACATCATGCACTCAATACAAGTATTTTCATTATACATTAAAGGTGATACTGATTTTTTATTTCCTGGGAAAGTACACTTTTCCAAAGCTGGTTAAATATATCTATCTGAAGTCAAGTCAAAATTGCACACAGATCTAATACATATGCTTGCAAAGAATGGGAAATTATAGCTTGCACTGTATGAATACAGTATGATGCCAGACCTCAGTATTTCAGGTGTAACTGAAACAACAGGATTTGAATGTTATATCGCTCCAAACATTTTTCCTTTTCGCTGTTAATTAAGAGACCTTTGGTCTTGTTGAGGGTTTTCTGATGTCCCAACCTGGCTGTTTTCCTTCTCATTCAGACATTCTTTGCGGTGAACTTTGTTTGCCGTCTCTGTACTCACTCATCCAACTGTCAAACCAAAGGAAGTGGCAACACACAGCTTTGTGGGCTCTGAAGTCTGTAGTTTAAGCCTGCATCTGGTCAGTGCCTCACTGTCAGTTAAAACGAAGGCAAAATGTGTTTCATCAAAGGTGAAATCTAAACGTTTTGTGCCATGACACTGACCTACACTTGAAGTCCTCAAGTTTCAACAAAATCATTTGACCTTGAACAACCTTTTTTGCCACACCTATCATTGTTTCTGCCCACACACAGCTATCATTCATTTTCATAAAACATTTACCTGTAGTTATCAGATGGTTGTCAGAGCAACAGAGTAATTTCCAATTGCTCAACCTCTAGTTTACAAAACATAATTGCATGTGCACCACATAAAATGACACCACTTTGACCTGGATATTATTTTTTTCTAGACAGTCTTACTAATGTATGTATTCTGAATTTCGTATCCCAACACACCCAATGAGGATATCTTGACACAAGTATTTCTTAATTTTAGGCCTTCCTAGGACCTAATCCTACACTGCCTCAGTTATCTTCTCCATGCCATGCCGGTTTTCAAGCCACTGATTTTGAAGAAGCCTCAAGGCCTGATTTAGTCATTCACCTCACATTCAGCTGAAATATAATTATGAGGACTGTAATTACATGCAGAGATCAAAGGGTTGTGTGTCAGTGTTCTAGCTGGTTACTTGGAGATTTATTGTCTCTCTCATATAAGGATGTTTTTGTTTTACTTAAGCTGGGTCTGTTGTTCTACTATGACATTTTACCTGGCAACTACACCAAGAATATATGAAAATGTTGCAGATTGTTATGAACAACGAACAAAAGATAATCGCATTAACACAGCGTTAGTTTTACATCATGTGGTTGTTGCACAAAGCAGCAATGAAAGACATTAATCATGTCACTGCACTTGAAGACAAGGGCTTATCTTTGCACTGCATAAAGTGTTACCATTTTATTTAGAAAATGAAGACCATGTGGAGACTGCAGTGCATTGAAGCAGACATCCTCAATGTAATGGCCTCTAATGGCCACGCACAGAAACTTAAGTAGATCCATGGTAGGAACAGAGGAGCAGGCTAAAAAGCAGCAGCAGGCATAACTCACTCTTTTTGTATAACTGGAAAATGGGAGCAATCAGAGAGAGGGGGAGTGTTTGTGAGATCATTTCCTTTCTTTTCCCCCCCTTATTTGCCTACCCCAACATGTATCCACGTGCCATCAATCTGTTACAAAGGAAAAAAATGGAATCTCTGGCCAGCCTGTTCATTCTGCAGGTAAAGAAGTGAACCAAACTTGCAGAAAGTAGGGCAAGTGAAGGAAAAGTTGAAAAAGAGATGACATTTATGTAGTAGTTTTTAGAAAAAAGAGTGTTTACCACACTTTCCACAAGTAGACACTGGAAAACTTTGTTATGCTATTCAAAGTTATGGAAACACATAATGCAATGCTGTATAAAAGAAAAGCCTCTCTGTGTTCACAATGACACATGTTTGAAAGTAAATGACATTTTGCAACAGTTCTCATAGCCTTGGGAAACATTTCTTTGAATGTTAAAGTGTTCTCTGCTGTGCCAACAGGTCAGAGGATATAGGATGGGAAGTACAGCACCTTAATTTTACCTTAATTTCTTCAGAACAAAGGACTGACCTGACTTGAGGAATGTCAGTGCTTGGGGGGATAGAGCAAAGTGGGGCCCATCAAAGAGCAGAGGTCAGGATTAGGCGGGGGAAGGGTCTCGATAATTGGAGGAACTGGTGGGGCTAACTGAGCTCCTTTGTTTTGAACAGCGGTGTCCTGCATGGTCTGGCTGGCTTTTTCTGGTTTTCCTGCAGAGTACCGGGACAACATTAAGTTGACTTCTCACTGGGACTCTTCAGTCGACTGCACAGTGAAAGAGAAAGGGTGCGTCTATTATTGGTGTATAATTAACACAATTAAGTACAGTTATTAGTGATGATAATAAAAAACACACAACACTAGTAGTGCTGCCACAAAACCTCCAGAGGGTCATACTAAATTTTCAAATAAAAACTGAGATGTTCCTAAAGAAGGAAATTTTCTATAAACTGGCACGCAAAAATAATGCTGCAGATCTATTTTTAATTGAAACAACAATTCATTTTTGAGATGTCTTTATGGTTGAACAAAAACTAAAACATTCTTTTTTCTTTAAAGAACTGTATTTGACATCATATCAAATTATTTTAGGAACAATAACAGCACATTCCTACCAATCAATAACAATACAAATACCATAGATAAATAAAACAACAGCAAGACTACAATAACAAAAAACAACAAATATATAAGTCCATAAATATATGGATGGCATAATTAAACATAATAAGTTCAAATTCCAGGGGTCAATAATGTTAAGTAAATAACTAAAATTACTGAATTTTAGGTCACTGCAGCAGCAAATAATATGATTTAACAGTTAGCAATAAAAACAGTAGCAGTACACCAAATGTGTGTGAACTGAGCATTCAATGCAGTACATTTAAATAAATAAAGCAAAAGTACAAACAGAAGTCAAGTAGATAAATGGAAAATCTATTTATTTTTATGCAGCATCAAACAGTAATATGAAAAACTATATCTAAGTTTACACACATAATGTAAACCAAAGTTCCTCAGAGGCTCGGTGCCAAGAGATCCTGAAATCCTGCGACTCTGGATTATGTTGGGTCTGTTTTGGTTTACATGTCTTCTCAGTGTTGCATGGATTAGTCTGCAGGTGCTGTGAGGATTTGGAAATTGCCAGACCTAGTGTTTTCCAATACTGCAAGTGTTTTGCTCTCTGTACACTCTGGATTTAAAGTAGCGTCTGCCACTATTTCAACCTAGTTCAATATAGGATTTATTCATGCATGTGTGCTGTCTCCTTCCTTGTTTGTGATAATCTTGGGCAGGATATCATGATGCAGCCAAACTCGTTATTGACTCTGTTTCTGGCTCCATTTCTGATGCACAGGAGGTGACTGCTACTGGATGTAAAGTAAGTGTGAGGAGGCATTACCATCTCCTAAAACCAGATTAAGAATTCTCTCCATAAAATGGTGTCTTATCCCATCCAGGTGAGGGGAAAGCAGTGATCACATGTCGAGGACTTTAGATATTTCAGCGTCTCATTATTAATGAATGTGGGTAGAACGGATTGTGAGATGAGTGATGATAAAATGCAGACATCATACCGGACCATGGTGCTGAAGAGAGAGTTGAACGATAAAGTGGGCTTCTTGGCTGCTCATCTTTAATTTGACTCTCACCTATCAGTAGTGACCAAAAGCAGTTGAAAACCTCAAAATCCAAACTTGATGGGGTGCAACAAACCAAAGTCCTTATACCCAGGACATGCCGCAGGGACTGCATCTCCCAGCTGGCATGGGAGCACGTGGTGGAGGTGTCGGAAGAAACTCGCAGGGTAAAATGTCACCTGGGATATTCTACTGACTCTGTTGCCACAGCAACTCTGACTCAGAAAAGCTGCTAGAAAATTAATAAACAGATAGATAAATGGACAAATAGATGGCAGATAGGATGTGTAAATGTATTAAGTATTTACAGTACAGAAGCCAAGATACTGTATATATTGTGTAAATTGTATACAATTTGTATATATACAATTTGCATGTAGCATGTACGCAATAGTAAGAGACAAGCGCATTTCAGTCCTTGACCATAACAGTGTCAGATTGCAGTGGGAGGAAGTACAATATATCATCTGTCAGCAAGCACTTTGCCCCTCCTAATTGAGAAATAATACATCACCATCTATCTATCTATCTATCTATCTATCTATCTATCTATCTATCTACTTTAATATAACATGTGATCTCCGAATTATTTAAAATTGTCCTTTACTGTAGGTTTCATACACCTCATAAACAACAAAAAGATTGTGCTTGAAAAAGTAGGGTTTTTTAATGTTTTTCCTCTGCACTGCTCAGGTTTTGTGTCAGCTGTACTACCTTACTTATTTCACCTCTTAGCTCTACCCCTGCAACTGCCATGCCAGAGAAAAGTGGAAATTTCCAGTAATTCCTACTGCTCTGAACAAAATGCTCCTCCTCCTTCTAGTTTCCCGCCTTTCACTCTACCTGCTCCTTCCTGTTGCAAACTTGCCTGAAGACCTCATGGCCCCTTTGCTGCTGAACCCTGTGGTTCACATAAAACAT
This sequence comes from Micropterus dolomieu, assembly GCF_021292245.1. NCBI lineage: Eukaryota > Metazoa > Chordata > Actinopteri > Centrarchiformes > Centrarchidae > Micropterus > Micropterus dolomieu. The sequence continues at coordinate 17,642,338 of NC_060167.1, read as the reverse complement.
ACTGTCTTTTTATGTTTCTGGCATCATGACTGGTCTATATATCTCTGTATGTTTCAACAGATAAATGATCCTTGTATTGAAGATGTTAAAGATTAGTGCGTTTAAACCATAGTGTATTTGGGTGACAGCCAGATTAGTGTATTAAGTAAGTAAAGTGCTTTTTTAAATCTATCATTAGCATTGATCTTTCTTAGAGAGATTTCCCAACACTTTCTTTGCTTACTATTGATATATAACAGTACATATAATCTTGTTACCCTCTGGATTACTATTAAGGGTTAAGCTATGTGTACCTATTGCATTAGCTCTTGAATGATGAACGTGGGTTGATTTGGGATTAGAAAACAGATGGTAGATTTGCATTTCCATTTCTCTGCCTTATAAAATATTCTGGTGTCTGGTTTGTTTCAGAGATATCACATGCTCCAAAGCTTGCCTACAGCTGACACATGTGAGAATCAAGAAATGTGACCAAAGCTTTGGAGATGATAAAGAAGGTATAGGAGTGGCTCAGATATGGAAAACAAGATGATATCAGTTAACGTGTTTACAGACTGAGAAGTCTAGGCTATTACTACAACTGTGGTTTTATTACTTCCTCTTAATTCAAGACCACGATATAACCATGTACACATGAGCAGTGCTGACGCTTGAGAGAGAATCATTTGAGATAAACCACAAATACAGACTGGAGGCAGCTGGAGTGGTGAAGTTTGAGTGTGTTGATGGTATGAGGCACACTGACCTTAGACCCATTGTGAAGCACCAACAAAGAGCCATCTGCACAGCAACCAAAGCTGAGATGAGGGACTCGCACACAGGGGGACCAAGGGGGGAGGAGGGACACAGGGACCTGGTGAGTGTAGAAAAGAAAACAAAGCTGTGATAAAGAAACATTTAAATGGGACTTGATCAGCTGGATCATGTCTGAAACATCAAAGGAGTCAGTGCTAACATCTAAGAGGTTTGTGCACAAAGAAAACAAGAAGCTGCACAACCCAGAGAGTATATGGATCTTTCCACTGCTGCTAAAGTGGAAGGCAAGAGCGGCTGGTCTAATCACTCAAGAGCACATTTCCTGCCTCCTGCATGATGAGATGAAGTCAACTGAAGCTGTTCGAGGCTAATATTTAACCCCAAACTAGATCTCTAACATGGTGGGTCTCATTCATTCTGCTAGCAGAAACATACAGGCTTTGTCTCTGCACTGATCTGAATTGTAATAATATCTTTAGATCTTTAGTTTTAGAGTGTTACTATTTTGGATGTGAATAGTTTTTATAGTGCAACCAAAATTTTGTTTTCCTTTTCAAATGGAATACGGTGTATTTCAAAATGGTGAAAAGAAAGACAAAATGGTGTCAGGGACATCTGTAAAAAAAAATCACAAATGTTGCACAGGTAAGACATGAGAGTCAGGATTGCTTAGCAACAGCAGTAAAAAAAGATTCTTGCAGCCTGTGTGGTAACAGAGAAACTGATCCTGCTGCCACCCAGTGGTGGACTGCTAGTACAAGGTGGGAATTAAGCTGGCACTCACCAAAGGCTCACTTCTTACTGCATGTATGTGCAGTAAAATGAAATTACCACAATTACCTGCAAGGTGTAAACCTCATAACTGACAGGAGGACTTGATGGGGGGGGGGGG
>NC_060167.1:17634820-17640590 GCF_021292245.1 Micropterus dolomieu | reverse complement strand
GGAAAACAAGATGATATCAGTTAACGTGTTTACAGACTGAGAAGTCTAGGCTATTACTACAACTGTGGTTTTATTACTTCCTCTTAATTCAAGACCACGATATAACCATGTACACATGAGCAGTGCTGACGCTTGAGAGAGAATCATTTGAGATAAACCACAAATACAGACTGGAGGCAGCTGGAGTGGTGAAGTTTGAGTGTGTTGATGGTATGAGGCACACTGACCTTAGACCCATTGTGAAGCACCAACAAAGAGCCATCTGCACAGCAACCAAAGCTGAGATGAGGGACTCGCACACAGGGGGACCAAGGGGGGAGGAGGGACACAGGGACCTGGTGAGTGTAGAAAAGAAAACAAAGCTGTGATAAAGAAACATTTAAATGGGACTTGATCAGCTGGATCATGTCTGAAACATCAAAGGAGTCAGTGCTAACATCTAAGAGGTTTGTGCACAAAGAAAACAAGAAGCTGCACAACCCAGAGAGTATATGGATCTTTCCACTGCTGCTAAAGTGGAAGGCAAGAGCGGCTGGTCTAATCACTCAAGAGCACATTTCCTGCCTCCTGCATGATGAGATGAAGTCAACTGAAGCTGTTCGAGGCTAATATTTAACCCCAAACTAGATCTCTAACATGGTGGGTCTCATTCATTCTGCTAGCAGAAACATACAGGCTTTGTCTCTGCACTGATCTGAATTGTAATAATATCTTTAGATCTTTAGTTTTAGAGTGTTACTATTTTGGATGTGAATAGTTTTTATAGTGCAACCAAAATTTTGTTTTCCTTTTCAAATGGAATACGGTGTATTTCAAAATGGTGAAAAGAAAGACAAAATGGTGTCAGGGACATCTGTAAAAAAAAATCACAAATGTTGCACAGGTAAGACATGAGAGTCAGGATTGCTTAGCAACAGCAGTAAAAAAAGATTCTTGCAGCCTGTGTGGTAACAGAGAAACTGATCCTGCTGCCACCCAGTGGTGGACTGCTAGTACAAGGTGGGAATTAAGCTGGCACTCACCAAAGGCTCACTTCTTACTGCATGTATGTGCAGTAAAATGAAATTACCACAATTACCTGCAAGGTGTAAACCTCATAACTGACAGGAGGACTTGATGGGGGGGGGGGGTGTTATCCTCTTTCCTTCCTCAACCCTGTTTGAAAATATGTTCACTGATTTGATTGGCTGGAAAATGCACCAACTCTAATGGCGGGTGGTTGCATAGCAACACTCATGGGAGGGGAGGGTGGGATGTGGGTGGGAAGGTGGGAGTGTTGGGGGAGGTGGGGCGTTCCTCAAGGGGATGGAGCATTCTGGGTGCAGACAGACTGACTGGGGAAATACCTGGCACAAATCCCAAATAAACAAACAAGTAAGAGAGAGAGGACATGGGTATTTTCCAAATAAGTCATGTGTTGAGATAATGGGAACAAGGCTTTTTATAAGTGCTAACACAATTTGTTCTCAGAGCAGAACAAGACTGGGGACAGGAAATGGAGAGCATTTTATTGAAAAGCTCGCCTGTAGTGAGATGAACGTTGACAAGAACTTTAAAACACATAATAAACCGCTAGTCGCTTGAGACAAAATGGACTCTAGCATTAGTTTTTGTGGAACTGAGAGAAACACTTTTATTGGCATAAGAGGACATGGGGCCGTTGTAGTTGGTAAGGTCTAACAGTTTAATGAGGAACAGATGAACAGGCCGCAGACAAGCACGGAGATCCAAGATAAGAGTGTGGGGAAACACTACCTGTGCTTGCATGTTTTTGTTTGCATGGCTGGGTGTGTAGGTGTTTCCAAGAAGATGTATGGATAATTACCTTTTAATTAATATGAGTTGGACTAAACACAACAATCCCAACAGCCAGCAGTGTATACAAAAGAACGAAAAGAAGGACTAAAATGACAAGAGATCATGAGGTGCAAAGCAGATGGACACTAGAGAATGGGGAAGCTAAGGAAGAGAAAAGGTGGAAAATGTGCTTATATGGAGAGGAGGGGTTTTTAAGGAACTGGGGTTTGCTGCTGGTAGGTGCAGCCTGCAGAAGAGGTGGGCCTTGGAAATGGCTGATGCGGGCGGTCTCTACAGGCAGTGAGGACTCTTTGTCAGGAGTAGGAAATGAGGTTTCTGTTGTGATTAAAGGGAAGGTTTCTATGGCAATGTAGAGAGCCGTGTGCACAGAGAATTTGTTGGGAGTGGAGGGGGCTAAGTGAGAGTAGAATTTCAAAGAAAGCAGCCTCCTCCATCTCATCTCCCACCACTGCCACCCCTCTGCTTTTCCACAGCGCCCTTTTATCTCTGATAATCTGTTTTCATAGCCACACCGTTGAGACTGCAAGGGGGATTATCTTGAGCCAACCGAGTCATTGGTCGACCAGTCATAAATGTTTACAGAGTAGCAGTTTCACTTCCCAGAATCGCTGCTGTCAAAACCTCATTGGAAATAAAACCTTTAAAAGATAAGCTAATTAAAACCACACAACTCAAGCTAAATACTTAGCACAATGCCTCTTTCTCATTCAGACAGGTACACTTTTGTCGAATCACCCAATTTCCTTGTGCAGCCTATGATTTAACAAAAAAAAGTATGATGGCATCAGTGTGACCTTTAAAACCTCAATATAGTAACATGCTTTGTTAATTGTTTCACTGAGCTGTTAGTAAAAATATGTTTCTTAAAATAAGTTCCCCATCCTGATGTTCTCTTTTGTAGAGAGGAAGTTGTTCTCCGCAGTGGTGACTGCCATCTTTGCCCCAACACAGGCTCCCTCCAGGATGTTTGGATAAGATGACATTTGAAACTCTTGTGAATCAAAGTTAAGTTTTTTTCATCCATGTACATTACAAGCCACACCTACTGTTTTAGAGAGAAAAAACACACAGATACTGATATTACTGTCATATATGGAAATAATATGTTAATCTGCCTTGTGGGGAATGATGTTGATGATTGTGGTGTACATAGAGGACAGTTTTCTTAAATAATCAGAATCAGCTTTATCGCCATAGCAGGTTTACACATACATGGAATTTGCTTTGGTATTTCGGTTCAACAACAATAAACATAGTAAGTCTATATTAGAAAGAAATACAAATATTCATGACAGTGATTGTATGATATAATTTTGAATGAATGCGAGTAATTCAACAAAAAGACATCTGGTGGGGAAAGAACATTATTATTTCACCAACAAAAATGTGTTCAAAATCAGTGTCTACAGTGATGCACTAAAAGCACCTCATCTCCTTTTTTGGAAACACTGAATCAAGGTCTCAGCATGCCAATTACAATTACAAAAGGTTCTGCTGCCCCCAACCTTTTCTTTTGAGCATAGCAGCAAGTATCATGTACTGAAACTCTGCCAGTGAGGGAGGGCTGTACTGAGGCCAAATTGTATAGACAAAGCCAGATGGCAAGTCACACATCAAAAGGACAGCTGGTTACCAGAGTCTGAAAAGGCATCTTTATAGCTCTAAACCTAATTAGTTACAACTAAACAAATCACACCAAGATGTAATATACAGGCAATACCAATAATTCATCATTAAAAAAAAAAAAATACACACAACATAATTAAGCTTTAAATGATCAGCGGTCATGGCCTCCATTGATCTGTATTGAACAACAATGAAACCAGGCCCTTCAACTGCAGATGATGGTGCACATGAGGATCCCATTGTTAATATGTGCATATTAACTACACTGATCAGGTCAGTGTTTCAGATCAATGTGTCTTCCAGCGAGCGCCGTCTGCCATCAAACTGTTGACTGGTCTTTGAGGCTTTGGTTGTTGCCTGCCGGGCAGAACTCTCTTTCTGCAGGACCTAAAAATCATATCCAGAGAATTAAATGAACAAAGCACTTTAAAAAAGCTGATTGTGACATAAACCACAAATAATCACTGAAGTGATTGGCACTTTTTATCTCACTAACCCCTTGTATTATTTTTTTGCGAAGTTCCTCCAGTGAAAGTGGCCGTTCTTCCTCATCAGAGACAGGAGACTCTTCTGCATCATAATCCACACTGGGGAGTCCAACCAGCACAGACACACTCATCAACTGATGTTCAAAGTGTTTGAATGTATGTACTGATTAACCATGATCCAAAAGAACAGATAAACGGCCCACCTGTCGATTGCAGGTTGGATGCTAATATTCTGCTGAAGCAATTCTGGATTTTGACCCAGAAGAAATTTGGCCAGGTCTTTTGGATTGTAGTCCTTATCCAGATCCTGTAATATAAACAAACACAGAGCCATGTTATGTTACAGGGAAGAAATTAAATAATCTACTGCCTTTACAACAGTAAACCAGAATGTATGTAAGAAAAGTTAGGACAGGACCACAGCATGACAGGTTACTTTAGAATTGAGGAAAGCTTGTATGGTGAGAAGCTCGTTGGTCTTCTGTTCCACCAGACCCAGGTAGGACATGATGTTGTTCTCACTGATCCCGGTAGAGGAGCCCAGTATATCCTCTATCACTGAGCGGTCGCACTCCATTTTAGAGAAGATGCTGTTCACTCCTGTGAGATGGGAGAAATGGGAGTCAGGAGAACTGTCTGAGTTTTCTTTTGTATAATATATATCCAGCCAAACATGCATTTAAGAAAAGTATTTTACAGATCTGTCATTTCATGATAATCTAACAGGGCATTTCCTGGTAAAAGCAATGTAACTTTGTAATAATTTTAAGGGAAAATAGGTTTTCCTCAAAATAACTGCTCAAATTAAACTTGTGTAAATATTCAATTTTCATTCATCGTTTACTATTGGACTGTGTTCTTCATATGTGTTGTATTGTATACTTGCCTGTAGACAAATTTCACATGTTTCGCATGTTTATCTGACCTGCTGTGCACTGACTAAAAGACTCCAGGTTACACTACCAGTTTATTGTAATTAATTAACTGGAATTATACTAATTGTACACAATTTCTATATATTTGTAGATTGTATACAAATTATACAAACACTGTCTCTATTCCTCTGTCTATCCTTACCAAATAAGACATTTCTAAGAAATGAGAGAAAATTACAGACGTAAAATAAAACATTGCCAAACCTGTTTTAACATGGTCCAGGGTTTTGCTTATGATGCTGGCTTGGTTTTCATAGTCCTCAGCTTTGGACTTGGTTTCCTTAATTTGCTCATCAATGTCTCTCAGTAAAGAGCGATGATCTTGCTCCTGTTGTAAACCTGCTACCCGAAACTGCTCAATCTCTGCCTGTATCTGCAGTTTCACACATTTCAGCATAAACAGATAAATATATGCAGTAGATAATTGATATGAACGTCTCGGGTTACGTATGTAACCCTGGTTCCCCGAGAAGGGGAACGAGAGACTGCGTCGGTTACGACACTATGGGAACGCCTCTAGGCGAAGCAGGTCTGAACGTGAATGAAATCACTCCAATCCTATTGGCTTGTTGCTAGAACGGTAAGGTGTGACGGAATAACCCGAGGAGTATAAAGCACACCTGTACACACTCATCATTAGCTTAAACTATGAAGCAGGCGCTTCAGGCGGGGAGAGAGGTGCGGCGGGCCGACGCAGTCTCTCGTTCCCCTTCTCGGGGAACCAGGGTTACATACGTAACCCGAGACGTTCCCCTTCGAGGGAACTCGAACTGCGTCGGTTACGACACTATGGGAACGAGATACCCACTAAACCGTGCCGAAAACCCCGCCTGCCCCTGTGTGCAATAAAGTGGCACTACTAAGAGGAGAGCGCACGAGTGCCAGGTGCCGAAGGAAGGTCAA
>NC_060167.1:17604810-17634720 GCF_021292245.1 Micropterus dolomieu | reverse complement strand
TTAAGAAACCTTTCATCAAGCTTACCACTAGCCTGTGGTGTCTGCTCCTCCTGTGGCCAGTTGATGTTGAGCTTAGCCACGGCTCTAGTCACCACCTCCAGCAGCACGTCATAGTCGGGCGCGGCCAGATGACGCCGCCCCGACACCCGGAAGTCATCGTTCACTACGCTGAGCACGTCCGCCTCCTCGGAGTCGGATTGCTGCAGCGTCTCCGGATCCAAACCGCGAGCGGGAGAAGTCGAGAACGGGCTCCCGAACGAGGAAATGAAGCGTCGGAGCCAGCGGATGAAGGTCGGGAAAAAGCTTCAGCCGTCCCGAAATCCTCCGACAGATCACGCTGTGAACCCATGAGTGAAGCCGCCGGGCCGCCTCAGCGGCCGCAGGGCCCGCGCCACGGGGAAAACACATCCGGCCATCCTCGGAAAAGAGAGCCATGCTGTACCTCAGTACCCGCACGGAAAGGGCTTCGCAACGGGCGCAGGCAGCCCCCTCGAGAGCTGCCCGTGCGTGCTCCATCCCCAAACATGAGACACACATCTCATGAGAATCTCCATCCGTGATGTACCGAGGGCAAGAAAAAACACACCTTCTGTACATCTGGTTGCCGGACATGCTGGTAGACTTCTTCTTCAGGTAAGACACACTGCTTGTAGGACTGGAGCTTTCTTCAAACAACATACAGAGCGCCTGCTGAATAAAAAAAAGCTAATGATGAGTGTGTACAGGTGTGCTTTATACTCCTCGGGTTATTCCGTCACACCTTACCGTTCTAGCAACAAGCCTATAGGATTGGAGTGATTTCATTCACGTTCAGACCTGCTTCGCCTAGAGGCGTTCCCATAGTGTCGTAACCGACGCAGTTCGAGTTCCCTCGAAGGGGAAATAACAAACTTTGTCCTCACCGAATACTACATGCTCCCTTTTACTTGCTTTAACTGCAGTCCAAAGTGACATCTTTCTCCATAGCTTTCATTTAATTTCTTTGAACTTACTTGAATTTTGAAAGAACTCTGTGACCCCAGCTTTTGAAGTTCTTAATACGGGGTTGCTTGTGATCTTTTATCTTAATTTTGTAAGTTAAAAATGAAAGAAATGAATGCGGAGTGTGTCCGCGAGCACTGTCAAACAGAGAGAGTATACTTACCTGGCTGATCTGATCCCTCAGTGCCTCGGCCTCATTATTTTGCTCATTTACAAAATTGAAAAGTGCAAAGTTCTGGTCTTCAACTACACACAGAAACAAAGAAAAAAAGTAATTTGATACATTTAAATATTCTAAACCTAGACAGATTATTCTAATTATCAAAGTGGGACTTAGTCAAAAAATACAACTATATAATATGTAATAAAACTTCAAAGAAAAGAGATGTCTATAAATCAAATACAAATAATAGTATAATAACAATAATAATAAAATATTTAAGAGATTATAAGAGATATTTTTGTAACATATACTGAAACAGATCCTGTCATAAAATGAGTAATGAAGATTGGTTTCAGAGTCAAAAAGTTGTGCATTGTGTATGGATGAATGCGTATCAAATAGTCAGGATGTGTTGGTACGACTTACCCTGGATGAACCTGGTGACCAACAGGTCCAGGTTGTCCTCCCCTGTCACAGTCTGGATCCTCTCAAACACTTCCTCTATAGCGTCCAGCGACTCTTCCCCTGTGTCCATCCTCCTCTGCTCCTTCAGCTCTGATGCTGGGACAAACAAGCACCACTACCATCATATCAGAATCATCAGAACTGTCACCACTGTCACCATCACTGTCAGCAATACCATCAACTGTTACCGCTATGAATGACGGTAAAGCTGATGTTTTTTCTGATTGACAAACTTAAATCCACAAAGCCTAATCTGTAATTCACAGCCTTAATCATAATTTGCATATATTATTCCAAGTTAACAAACACTGTGAAAATTATCCTTTTATTTCTTTTACAGTGTCCAAGGACTCAGTGGCTGGACTGACTGTACTGTTTTACTCTTTCTAAGCCAATAGGAACATGATTTCCACAATGTTTTTGTTTTATTGATTTAAAGGATGTCTGTATTTTTCAACCTGGATCCTATTTCCTCATGTTTTTTTATATAAGTGATGGGGATAATCCTTTTTGCCACTGAGAGGCTCAGATTGTTGTTCTGACAACATTTTGGAAAGGATCTCTACAGAGACAGACCGTTTTTTAAGCAGTAAGAAGATCCCTTTTGTTTAACCAGAAACAGTCGCCATATCACTCTGGTCAAAGCCACCAGACTCCATTGCGTAAAACAGTCTTACATTGTCTGTTTCCCATCTCAAGGCCATCATCCTGCCCGCTCCTCTCGCTGCACTTGGTGGTCATAAACTCTTTCAGAACACACTCATGTGCAATAATCCTTTCCAGTTCCTTCATCTCTGCATTGTACTGGGCAAGGTCCTTCACTGCCTTCTCTCTCATCATGGTCACCTTGGACTGAGCCTCCACCCTGAGGTAGAAAACTTTAAAAATGAGATAATTCAACAACCAAGATAATGAGGTGCATAACACAGTTTTACTACATTACACAACTGTCCCAAATCTGACCTGGCATCGTAAGCAGCAGTGGACAGGTTGACAACTTCCCCGATCTTCTTGCGGACATCTAGCATTTCCTACAAGATTCAGTTCAAGTTCTTGACAACTGAAAACTAGTGTAAAAACTAACGGGTTCAATATGACAAGGAAGCTAAACAAAAAACACTTGTTTGGGGCCTCTCCTTTGAATCATCTATAGTGTGACCTCTGACCTTTTCCAAGCTGTTGTGTAGTTGCTGGAAACGGACACGCTCAATTTGAAGAGTCTGCAACTCCTCTCTCAGGTGGCTGTTTTTGGTCAGCTGCTCATTGAAGCGAGTCAAGGCCTGGACAGGACATAGAACACACACAAACATTAAAATAATATAATAATTTGAGAAGATATGCACTAGTTAAAACGTGTACTAATGACATTCAAAGAACAACAATGATAATAGTTAGAAATCTGTCTGTTTTCTACGTATTTTGTGGTAATGAGTTGGTAATGGTAATGACTCACTCTGTTCAGCTTGTGTTCCAAAGTGCGTATGGCCTTCTGAGTCTGCCGTGCCTCAGACCTTTGTGTATCACCTGTACTGACTTCCCCTATTCTCAGTTCTGCCAGCTTCAACTCCATGATTGCGATCTGGCCACAATAGAGACACATGACTTGGTTTGTGAGCATAAAATTATCAGAAACCTGAAATGAAACTAGAATCAGTATCATATACAGTGAAAAGAACTTAATTTACCTCTTTCTCTTGCTCTTTTTGACTCTGCCTCTCTTTCTGCAGCTCCTCGTCCAGCACGTCTCTCTGCTCCAGCAGAGCACGAAGACTATGGATGTCCTCGCACTCCTGCTGTCGGTGAGACAAGCTCTTACATGCACCAAGGTTTCGATGCAGCTCCTCCTGTTCCTTCAGCAGCTTCTCTATCTCCTGCCTTCACTCACATCACATAAACAGCAGATTAGGCAAAAAACACATATACACACACTGTTGTGGATGGGATGCAGGTGTAGTGCTTATTCACTGTTGTTTGCGGATCTGCTCGCGGGCCTGAAGGTTGTAGGCCTGCCGATCTCCTTCCATGATCTTGAACTGCCTCTGCAGTTTGGCTATCTCTGATTCTGCTTGAAAAACATCATATGCACATTATAGCTGCTTCCACCATGCAACTGGCAAAATAACATTACTGAGAGAGCATCAACATCTAATAGTTCATAATAACAATATTACCTGTGCCATCAATATCCACCTCACTGCTGTCTGAGCGGGCACTTGTGGCTGATCTTCCTCGAGGCATGGTTACACTGGGCTTCATGAAAATAATAATGAAATATTGAACTTGTCCTTGTCTTCTGACCATTAAGTTTAATTAAACCTATATATTTAGTCTCATATTCAGCCTTCAAACCTAAATTAAAAACTGAATATAACACAAAATATGTTAAAACAGTTTTTTCATGATTGCCTGGATTCATTTGATTGACACTGATCTTAAGATGTAAAATAGGAAATGAAGACATTTGATATACTCTCTGCTTACATTGGTTTTGAAATAGCAGTTAATGGACAGGCTACATGCAAGATTGTTTTGTCTTAATTATCTACATGAGAAATACATTTGATAATACATGGTATTTGTTATTTGATTATTACATTTTGTATGATATCGTTACACAAAATGCAGATTATAGAAAAATATAGAACATCAAGTTTCCCCCCAACGGTTTTACATTAAACAGTAAAATATACACTTTTAACCTTTACTTAATCAGGGGAGCTTCACTGAGAGGAAGCTGCCCACCTGGAAGCTGTCCAGTACAACCACAGACAATATTTACAGTAGGCTACATTTGATTAATCAAACCTAAATATTTAAATGTAGATTCAAAGTCATCAAGCAGAATTAGATAAAGGCATCACATTGCAGGGCAGGTCATCAAAACTACACACAATGCTCATTAGTAAAGTTACTTAGCTAAAACACAGTAGTCATGGTACTTGCTAGCTGTAACATTTAGCTTGAATATAGTTGGCTGACATATGAAAGGTACAGAAGAAGTTTCTGATAAAGGATTAGGATAAATAATAATTTAGCTCACCAGCTGAAAGTTTAAAAACACCCCAGTGTCACCTCCCAGGACACACAACAGGCTTACAGCAGCCTAAGTTGTTAGCAACCGTTACCAAGTGATCCGGTCTACAAATCCCTGAACTCAGACTCTCAGGCAGTAGTTTACAGGTTGGTTGAGTGGTAAAGGTTATGGTGTTGACTGAGACTCGAGTCTGCAAGGAATAAACAATAAAGGGATTTATACACACACACAGTGTGAAAGGAGGAGATGGGATTTCCAGGGTTGTATATCTGTGGCCAAAGGTTAGCTGGATGCCAACAAGAGGGTCAGCAGCGGACTGGGACAAAAATTCAGCCCTGGCACAGTACCAGCCCACCTTACCCCGGATCCCCACTCACGAACACACACATTCACTGCTTTAATTTGTGTGCAGATGGTGAAAAAATATAAGCAGTCCCGTGTGTAACAGATTTGTAACATTTAAGCATGTGACTGTCAAACAAAGCTTTAACACACGTTTATAACAAATTTACACAGTAAAAACAACAGCTCTCCATCTGAGTATGTTGTAGAGTCTGTGTGCTGTCTGTCTATGCCATTTGTCTGCTGTGTCATTCTCTACTGCAGTTAATTACAAACCCAAATTACATTTGTGTGTCACTAATTTTCTTCCTACCACTAACTTCTAATCGGGTTGGTCAGACCATCTCAAAACCAGGCCAGCAACTGCCGACTGGGGCAAATTATAGATAATTAATAAAGATATTGTTTATATATTATGGATATATCTATAGTGTTTCCCAAAGAAAGGAAACAGTCAAATTGGTGTCCCCCCCAGCGAGTGGCATATGCATAAAATGCCACATACTGTATATAGCCTATGTAACCCTTGGGTTTGAGTTAAAAGGTGCATAGCAGCACACAGCGGATAGGCTGCAAGTCTGGCTTCGAGGTAGACCATCCTGAGCCTTTCTTTATCTTCATCTTTATGAGAGGAATGCTAAAAACCTTCACTCGCAATAACATGGGACAGCTGTGAGTCATTCAGCAGCTACATGACTTCTTTATCAAAGTCATTGAAAAGTCCTGAGGAAGAACCGGCGCCATCCTTTCTCCTCAAGTGAACTCTCGGCTGTAATGAGTGAAAGTATATTTTATCATCCTGACTTTGTGGTGCTGGTCTGTACATTGACAAGGTTTTTGTCATACAGGCGCTTTCACACTGCCTTAGCTAAGCAGCTCAACATATCTCAAGAATATTGAAGAGCTCACTAAGTTGTGTGAGCTCAGTGGCCTCTCTGTTAATGAAAAGAAAACTAAAGAGCTAGCGATCATGAGACACAACACACAACAGTGCTTGTCCATGTTTTTCTCCTGTTTTGATTAAGAATAAGCCCCTTTGAGATGGGTGAGTAGTTTAAATATTTGGGAACCATCTTTGATTGTAAATTACGTTTTACAACCAACACAAAGTACATTTTTAAAAAAGCAATGCAGCGTCTGTATGTGATCTGGAAATTGTACTCATATGACATAAGCAAGAATATCCTAGAGAGTGTTTATCAAAATCACATCCAAAGCATTCTAACTTTTAATATATGTACCTGGTATGGACACACTTGGGGGTGAAGGACAAAAACAGATTGGGCAGAATTACAAATTTGGCTGGTGTTGTGTTATTTATTGTGTTTTTGTATTGTGATTTGTTAAATGATGTGGTTTTTAATCAGCCTGTGAAGCCAAAGACCAATTTCCACATTTGTGGACAATAAAAACATTTGATTTTATGACTTATTTTCCAGGATTATTATGTATCCCTAAAAGTTCTCTGTGCATTTCGTAGTGTACTTTAGTGGTGTTTCGCACTGATTTGACCCTGTAGACTTATTTGTTCAGAGCTTGGTTGTGTAAGCTTAAATATGGTACTGTAACTTGTGTAAATTCTCTCTCTCTTGCTCTCTCCCAAGTGGTAGAAGCAAGCCTCTCTGTCTTTAAGTGTTTTGTGGATCCATGCTGTTTGTTGACATGTTAAAAAACACAGTAGCTAGAGAAATATTGTAGTTTTACTGGTATGTAGTCTATGTTTGAAATGGTGCCCCGCCAATTTTTACATATAAATACGACACTGGTCAAATCTGTGGTTAAAGTGGGATATTTCAAGAATAACTATCCTAGTTGTTTGTAACAAGATAGTATGGTTAATAAATAATTACATGACGCTATACAGCCACATATTGTATATTTCAGTTAAATTGTTATTATCTAGTCTAATATGAAACAAAAAATATTTATGCTCCTTGATGTCTGTAATCTTGAGTAGGCTTGTTCCCAGTAAATGTTTTGTTCTTTGCAGTCAATGCGCTCCTACAAATAAAAGCTGTATTTGTCTTTTTAAGGAAAAGGCCAACTGGTGTATTTGTGTGTAACAATTAATTGCCTAACACATACAGATACATTACACATTAAAACAGGATTTTTATGGAACTCAAAATGTTAACCGAAGTGGTTTTAGTCTGTGCACATTAGACAATTGTTACCTTTAACTTTGAAACACAAAGTACATCAGTCTGTGATTCCTTAACTCATATTTTTACGTAGTTTTAAATACTGCATAATAGAATTCCTGATATTGGGTTATGGCTTTTGGATTTAGTGTGCCACCCCAGGATTTCCTGTGACCCCATCTGGCTACCCCTAGGAAAGTTTTCTGGGTTCGCCACTGCACCTTGCAGCCTCAACATTTAAATGCTTGTTAAGACAGCATTCATAACAACAACAATATACACTCTGTCTGATAACAATGACAGGGTCTCATCTGCATACTTTTTTGATAATAATAGGGTAAAGTCAGGTTACATGGAACATCAGGTAAAATGGGACAATAATATTTTCAACCAATCACCATACATTTTATTGCATCGTGGCTACAAATGTCCTTTACATGATACAATCATTTGATTGGTCTGAAATAACTAGGATGGGCGGAGCAAAGATTTAAAAAATCCCTGGCCCCAAGGAAAGCCATGTAGGCCATGGACAGTATGTCTGTAGCCTATACCATAGGCCTAAGCTAATTATTTTAATTAAATTCACAAACAATATTTGATCACATACAAAGCATGTACATTTTAAAAAAATACAGTACTTTCTTTCTTTGAGTTTTTTGTCATATAACTGCACTTTAGTTTATTGCCCTGACTCTTGCTGTGGCTGTGGTTCTTCCTGAGCTGGTGTTGGTGGTGCGCCCTCTAGGAAGGTACAGAAGTGGGCTGCTGTATTGAGCTCAGGTTTCCTCAACAGCAAGTAGCATTTTGGGAAGTAGTAGGCTGACACCAGTCCCAAATTGCTTGCCAGGGTGAAAAAAACATGGACAATAGACCTGTTCTTGTAATTCATGCCTATATAGATTGGAATAAAGGTCACCCAAATCACACTGTAGATCAGGGAGGAAAAGGTGATGTCCCTGGCAAGGTTATACTGATGAAGAGGCTTTGCTGCCATGAAGGTGCACATAAATGATATAATCGCCATTGCACCGTTGAATCCTTGCATTAAGGCAAATCCAGCCAAGGGTAACACTGGACATGCCAGAAATGAGCTCACAAAGTCTATTGTCATATTTGCCACATAGTCAGACAGAGAGGGTCCTTGCTGAACAAACCAGCCACAGATACATGCTTGCACAGCACAGCAGCCAAGCACAAACAGCCAGCTTCCAGGGCCTCTTAGTATGTGAAGGTGAGAGGTGGCCATCTTTGGGAACTCTGACATGTAGAATATCTGTTAGAAAAGAGGGGTTTGCAACCTGATTACAACATGCACCCTTTATTGGCTCCTAAAGTACAGTAATGTAATGGTACTGTTATTCCTCACCTGTAGTGAGATGAACAAGATAATAGAGAGGGCCACTGTTTGGAAAATGGAGGTGAGGGGCAGCTGAAGACGACACCCCACATCCCCTGGCTGGCCCAAGAAGAGCAGAAGACTGAGGCAAGCTCCCATCAGGCTTAGCAGAGCCACAAAAGTCAGGGCTCCCCCCGATGCCTTTACCAATAGGGTCCCTCTGTGTTTCAGGAACACGACAACCACTGACCCCTGACATATCAGCAGCAGCACCCCAGCCAGCATCATTTCCAGAGCCTCGGGTGTGTCCCAGGACAAAATGTCAAAGGTGGGTTTAGTGCAATTAGTGCTGCGGATCAGAGACCATTGACCCTCTGGGCACGGCTTGCAGAGGATGTCGTCTATGAGTCAGGAAGCAGAACAGGAAATTTGGTTTGATTAACAAGTGCACCATCTTGAAATCAAATCAAATCATGACTGTAAATGATGCATGGTTTGAGCTACAGCCTGCAGCTGGTTAGCCAATATGAACAATAAAGACTGGAGGCAGGGGAAAGCAGCTACCTTGTCAGAAGGTAACAACATACCAGCATCTCTAAAACTCACTAATGAACTATTATATATTATATGTTTAATCTGTACACACACTGTGTGTAAGTGTGAAAATATCAAATTTGGATTTCAAGAGTGGCTATATGTAAGATAATTGTTGTAATTGTCATTTTCACACTTACGTTTTTGTCGGATTAAACAAAAAAGTTATGACGTTTTAATTAGTTAGCTTTAGAGATGCAGATAGGTCGATTTTGTTACCTTTGTACAGAGCCAGGCTGTTTTCCCTAAGCTAAGCTAATCGACTGCTGGCTGTAGCCTTATATAGTGTGTGAATGAGTGATGTGAATCTTCTCATGTAACTCTTGGCAAGAAAGCAAATAAGCGTATTTCCCAAAATGTTGCACTATTCCTTTAAATAAGGGTAAAATTTTTGAGAGATGTACGGATAACCACTTTACCCTCATTTGCCTGGTAAGTGCCTGGTTGACAGTCAATACAATCGAAACAGCAAGAATGGAAACCTTTGACCCTGCGGACCTGGCCTCTTCCACAGTTTGCTGAACAGGTGGACTCAGGAGCCTGTAAAAGATGTTGCATTACAGTTTAGATTTTTATTTAAAAAAGGCAACATTTCAGGAACCCAAACTTGAATGTAATCACACAACTTTTAAACTGTATACCCTATGTTTAAACATTTGCATCAATTATCTATAAATTGCTGATTACCTTTGAGTTTGTGGTGTGCCATTTGAAGAGGGACTTGTTGATGGACAGTTTTTCATCAAAGCTTCCAACATCCATCAAGTTGAAACCTGAGTCATCCCAGACCCACTGAACCACGTTGTATCCTATGTTTGGGTTGCCGTTACTGTCAAATTTTAAAAGTGTGCCATTTAATTCCACAGAAGTGTTCCCTAAAACCTTCAACAGCTGCAAAAGAAGATTTTATTCATTATTCAATTTCAGTGTTGTTTTAATTTCAAATCATCTGCAATCATTTATATAACGGCAAATTCACCTTCCAGGGATAGATTTTGGTTTCAGATCCCTGCATACAGGCAGTTGAATTGCATCCCAGCATGTTGTGCAGTGCCTGTGCCACAGCGTAGATGGCAGCATACACACTGAAAGCTGTGCGCTTCACTGCAGGGTTTGTCACCAAGCTGATATTAGCAGATGACAAGTTCCAACACTGTGGGCAGGGATCGACAGGATTGCCAGACTGTGGTGCTGGAGGGGACATCTTCTCCTCACTCAGTTTAATGAAGAGCTCCTCTGTGTAGGCAGGGAGCAAATCCACGGTCTGTGTCTTGACAGTGAATGCAATTATTGTACCGATCGTTTCAATATTGGGAAGAGAAGTCAATTGCTGACTGAGGGCCCAGCTTGTGCTGGCAATCCACACACCTGTTACATTCCTCCTGATAACCTGAAGTAGATTGGAAATGATTAGTACTAAATTGAATATTATGTTTCCACCAATAGCATATAATACTTGTTTAAATACTTGTTTGTCCAACATTTGATAATTCTCTGCTTTACTAACCTCTTTTAAAAAGGCCTCAGCTTGCTGTGGGAGAGAAAAAACCACTATCACTCTGACTTTGGTTGCTATGATGTTGTCGATGATGGTTTTGACCGCTGGTCCAGGGTCAGTGTATACTGGAATCAGCCCCTGATACGCCACACAAATAGAACTGTTTTCTGCTGATTTGGAGAATCCCTGCACACCTTGTTGCCCATACTCCTCATCACTGGCAACCACTGCCACCCAGTTCCATTCAAACGTCTTCAGCAGAAGCACCATGGCGTCCACTTGCTGATTGTCGCTGGGTACCGTACGGTAGAATGATGGGTAGAGAAGATTGTCACTGAATGCCGCACTGGTGGCACCAAAGCTAACCTGAGGTGAGAAGAGTCGTATTATATACCACTTTTGAATTTTACCACACTGATGTTACCCAGCCATGACCATTGACATAAGGCCTAATGCATATATACTAAGGTAGCAGGGTGATTTGCACTGCAAGGGGGCCGTTGTTTTCTACGAAAATGAAAAAGCCAAAACAGTTAAATAATAACAAATTAATATTTTTCTGTGATATACCTTTCTTTGTAAGACCATTCACTTGCCTCTGAGCTAAAAAAAATCTTTTTGATTGACACTATAAGGGCAAATGTTTAGCTTTACTTTTAACATTAAGATTTGAGGAAAAGTAAAATCAGAGCAGGAAGAGAATGTATGTGAACATATGACTAGATATATTTGTAACCAAACCTGTGGCATCAGAAAGAATCCCAGGAGTTTTCCTATGACTGACACCAATTCTGAGCTTTGAGGACCAATCACTGCTACCATTTCAGTCTCATAGTTGGTGTAATTACACTCCACAGATAGTGCTTTGTTAGATTTTCCAGTGAGTAAAGCAATGGTAGGCTTCACAATGATGGAAGGTTCACTGCATGTGTCATAGATTTGATAACCCAACTTGAAGCCAGGGAGCAGGGATTGGTTTGCGTTGATCTCATCCACTGCAAATTTCATTACTAGAGCGAGGCCCAGTCCGTACTCATTTAAACTGTGGGACCGCAGGCAGAAAAAACAAAGTAGAAGCCTCGTTAGTAAGGTTAACCATACATATTTTTCCAGAATCTCAGATAATAGGGTCATTATTTCCCAAAAATGGTATTTGTCATAACCCATTACCTGTCACAGCTGATGTCGTTAGGCTCCGTCCTCTGGCTGAGGTTGCTGGTGAGCTGGTTAATGGGAAAGAGCCCTCCGAGCATGATGTCCCCAGACAAATTGAAGAGGCTGGTAGAAATGTTCTGGAACCATTCAGGTGAACTCGCACTGCAACTCAATTTAAACGCCCAGCACATAACCAGCAGAATGAAAGGTGCAGCCATGATGCCAATAAGTTGGAGCTCGAGTAAGGAGCACAGTGTCCTTATGTGTCAGCACATTAGGAAATATTGTTGTATGCAAACTTACCTGTAAGCCCCAATGTGAATTAGTGCGATTGGCCACTCCCCTGTCTTCACCAGAAGGTGTAATACCAAGAAACTGCAAATCGTATGAAATGGCCCTTATGATACTCACTTGTATTTACATTTGTGGTATAAATGGTTATGTTATCATTTGCACAATTATTAGAATCTTAATTCTGAAGCAACTGTGGATGGTGGCATCTTATTTGATGGCACTGCATGTATGAAGGAAAGACTCACTTTGCACCTTGTGTGTGTGTGTGTGTTTTGTGGAGGTGGGGTTCATCTTTCCGGAGCGTTTTCCTGACATTTGCTTGTGGTTTGCTCTTTGAATCTCTTTGGTGTAACTATCTGTCAGGAGATGAGCACATAAGCACAATAAATTCAATTTTGCCTACTAACCCTGAGTTGTTATCACAGCAAAACCTCACATTTATCACTTTGTAAATGTTAGTTTTTGTGGCTGGCTTAGCATGTCACCTTAGTAAAATGTCTACTACATTAACCCTGTCACTGCAAACCAGTGTACCCTTATGAATACCAATAACTTTTGCTGAATGTTTTAATTTTCTTGTTGCCATGTTTTGCATTCTCCTGAGTGTTGGTTTTGCATTTACATTTGCATGCAAAACCAACACTGGATGTTTGTCATCCATACAAGCAAATTGACATATTTCCTCCCAAGACATTTGCATTAACCTACAGTAGACATACACTCCTTTAAATTGTCTTTTTGATGAAATATCAAACAAACCTTAATATTTGTTGCTACTACAAGTAGAGGCTACTCTTGGTCACTGTGATAAATGTTAATAAATAGTGCTATACATATAACTAGAAAGGGGACACTAGCTAAGCTTGACTGAAGGTAGCTTAGCTGCCTAGAGTCAATTATTCAGTCAATGACATTCATAGTTCTGGAGAGCGTAAGAGCCTCCTGTCCACCTGACGTGCAAGTCTTTGGACTGTGGGAGGAAACTTGAGCACCCAGGCAAAGTGATTCAGGGAAACATGGAAACACTAGTTGTAAAACGATTAGTGGCAGTGCTAACAACCGAATCACTAATCTGCCTTGCATCCATCTTTGCAAACAGCTTCACTACCCAGGTGCCCGCTGGTGAATTAAAAACAAATGATTAGTTAAAAAATGCTAAAATAATTTTTTTTTTCTTTTTCAGAAATGTTTCCCTCAATTACAATTTAATTATCACCATTAAAATGAACCCAACTCCCTTCTAGAAATTCTAATTAATTACTTATCCCTTCATTAGGAAAGGAAAAATTAGGAAAACTGAGTGAATCATTTCCAGTCAAGGGGTTTCAGGATATAGGTTAGAAATGTCACAGAACCATTCAGGTGAACTACTTAATCGCAGCCAAGATAAGTGACAGAACAAAAGGCAGAAGGTAAAAATCTAAACAAAAAGGAAACTGATTCATAGTATTACACTACAAGGAAGATCATTCCAGTTCCTGAGCACACTCATGAGTCTGCACACTCATTTACAAGTCCCAAACAAAGTCAATGGAGGGTGTGGTTCCTTATTTTCCCCACATGTGCAAAAGTAGTCTTCTGAATCAAATGTGAACACATGATTCTCATTCAATTAATAGGTTAAGAATTAGTTGTTAAACCGGGTAGAGGACACCACAATGCAAAGCAATTACTGTGCACACCTTGAATTCATAGCCACTTACATTTTTAGTTGTCATATATTAATGATTTGAGTCTGACTCAAGCACTGATTGGTTTGTTACCACTGACAACTCACTTTCTTCATCCTTCCATCCATTATTTATTTACTCATCATTGCTTTCAGTTATTATGAATACCATGCTGCACTTCAATCTGTGCAGTGTAATTGGTTCTTGAGATCTCTATTTTGTTCCATACATTGGTTTTGAAGTGGTAGTTTGCATAAAAAAAAATTACATGGACATATTTGTCTTTATAATTATAAACTCAAAAAAACATGTTCATTGACTGTAGTATTTTGCATTATCCACAATTATCATTGCATACTTTTAGCATGCACGGCTGCAGGTATCTGTAATTATACATGATTGCAACTTTTCTGTAATCACATTTTTTTTCATGTACACTTATCTTTTGTGGTGAACAAGCCTGATTTGAGGACATATCAGTTACAGGAAGGGTTTGTTCAGGGACATAAAGGAGGTATTCTGCTGCCTATCTTGTTAGTCATCTTGACGTAAGACAACCAGTGATGAAACACAGTGTTTTTCTTTAGAAACATTCTGTTCAACCTACACTTAATTCTTGTACTTTAAGCCAACATTCAAGGTTTTATCCTCTCAGTGGATAGTCAAAATCACTTTTAAAATTACTTACATGTCTCTGACTAGATCTTGTGTGTGTTTAGTGTGGGCTCTGTGTTTCTGCCCTGTTCTTGTGTGCAGACAGTGGATTCAGATTAACATCTTGTTTATGTTTGAGCAGCTTTCTTTATCAAGCATGAATTCACCTTTTGCCTTGTTGTGTGTTGTAGCAGAAAACTGTCACAGATGATCTGCGCCTACGTCAGACAGTCTGTTTTGTTTCCAGGTATCAAGTCACTTCTTAGTGGCATGACATACACAATAAAAAATAACATGGGGACTCATCATTACTGTACAGAACTACTTGATGGTCTTAAAAGTAAAAGTTGTTCTGAACAGCAAATGCATGATAATTATGTTTGGTTTGGAGCTGGTAGATCTAAACTAAATGCTTGAATAAACTACATAAGGCTTATTAAACTACATATTACAGGGTAATGAAAATATATAATTTCAGTTATATTTGTGAGGGCTTTGTGATATTGGTTGGATATTGATTTCTGCTTCAATCACATTTTAAAGGTGGTGAATGGAAATTGTTTGTGGCACATAAGGTTTGAAAACAGCAAAACAGCAACCTATTTTATCAGAAGTAATCTCACAGTTACTTCGGATAATCCACTGATTTTGCTGTCAACTGTTTTCATTCCTACTACTTTCCACTGAAAAGTTGGCTAATCCCAATGAACTGTTAACAGTGTTCCATGGCTAGATGCTACTGTCATTCTGATTTTCCATATTGTAATTATACTATTTTGGTTATCAATTGCATGTCTGTCCGTTGTGGAAGAGGGAAGAGGATCGCTCTTGCTACAGAAGTGGCTAATGTAGCCTCAAGCTGCTAGTCTGAGGAGCGGGCTATAGAGTTCTGGTAAGGCCGTTTCTTTCTTACTCCACATCCCACATTTTAATTTTCAAACTTGTAATCTGCAGCCCTGACACAAAAGGCTTTATATAAAGGCTTTATACATACGCAAAAGGCTTTATACAACTTCCAAATATGCATTTGCATTTCGCAAGACATTAATACCTGTAAATATTTTGGTCTACAAAACACCAGAAAACATTGACAAATGTGCCCCTTCCCCTCCCCTGAGTCCAAGGTGAAGTCTTTAGATGTTTTGTTTTGTCAAACCGATGGTCCAAAACAAAGAAGAAGCAGCAAAGTTTGAGAACCTGTATTCTTCAATTTTTTTGCATTTTGCTTTATAGTAGTTGATTAAGCAATCACTTGATTGGCAAAACTTTAATCAGCAAAGTTGCAGATCACAGGCTTTCAGGCAGGTGAAGTTAAATGTGTTTAACATGACAGTTTCCAAAATTTTGTTGAACTGACCTTTTAAAAAGTTGTCTACACTTATACTTTTATTCCCCCGATTCTCTCTGCCGATACTATTTATGTTAATTTTATTCACCCTGGTGCACAAAGTCCATCACTTCCTGAGTATGGACATTTACATTGCTCAGCCACTAGATGTCAGATGTGTGTATTTTATCTTCATCTACTGGACTCTGCCTTGTCAACAGAACAATGAAATGTGGCACTTGTGCTTGTACATACAGAATATTATGTTGTGAGGAGCTGGAGGTCTGAGGTGAGAATCCCCTTTGATGGAGTGAAGGTGGAGCTTCCTGCAGCTGTGTGGGCAGCAGGTACATTGTGTAGCACAGGGCTGTTTGCACAACTGATAACAGAGGGGAGTCAACCCACGTAAAGGCTGAAATGATTTTCTTGGTCCTAATGTTTTGTTTCACTCAGAATCTGAAGAAACATGTTTTGCCCTATGAGCCTGAAACCATTCCCCCTGTGTTTGTCTGTAGATTTCCGTGGGTTAGCCTTTTGACCTGCAAAGGAGGGAACATTGTTGCACAACACCTCTCAGATTAAGAAAACACAGACGTTCTTTGCATCAAGGGAACACCATACATGTTTCCTGATGTGAAGAAATAGATTTCTCGCACGTTAGGATGCTTTGTGCCTTTTTGCCAGTGTTAATGTACTGTGGTTGACAAACATAATGTGCCACTAGTGCCCCTTTTGTCAGTCCCAAACGGCCATGACTGTTGCAAAACACAGTCTGAGCTGCATTCCCTCCCTGAGAGAGACCCAGGAATACCACCCTCTGTCCCTTGCTTCCTTTTGCCCTCCTTCCCTCCCACCCCACCCCACCACCCTTGTCTGCAGAGTGGCCGGATCAGCATCGCTCTCTAACCTCCATTGCTGGCCTGAGAAACACTGGGCCCGTTGTTGACATGCTGGCCTCATACCCCACAGGGGCTGACAAATTATTAGCCAGCCTCTCTGTGCAGAGTGAGGACAGCCAGCCAGCGAGTCTGTGCAGCCAGGCAGCAGAATACTAAAATGTGCTGCTAGACATGAGACCATCTGTCTTGATAAGCTCTGTGGCAATGGTGCTGGAGGAAATGTGGGAGCGACGAGATCCGCGAACAGCAGGGGTGGATGGTCAAGAGTTGAACCAGCTGTGGTGGTGTAACATCACAAACACAGTTTACAACATCATGCAGAAAAGCTTGTGCATGTTTTCACTGCCTGAATATGTGTACAATGAAGATGTTTTTACCTCACCTTAAAGGGTTAAATAAAGGATTCATCTTCCCCCTTCCAGCTGTAAAACTTGTTCTTCTTTGTGTCTTTA
Organism: Micropterus dolomieu; assembly: GCF_021292245.1. Classification (NCBI taxonomy): domain Eukaryota; kingdom Metazoa; phylum Chordata; class Actinopteri; order Centrarchiformes; family Centrarchidae; genus Micropterus; species Micropterus dolomieu. The sequence continues at coordinate 17,617,712 of NC_060167.1, read as the reverse complement.
GTCTGCGTGTGTGTGTGTGTGTGTGTGTGTGTGTGTGTGTGTGTTGTGTGTGTGTGTGTGTGTGTGTGTGTGTGTGTGTGTGTGTGCCTCACATGTGTGTTGCAACTTGTAATTGTACATACATTCACGTATGCAGGGATATATAAACAATGAAATACATTATTGTGCATTGTTTTATTGTACTTAACAGTTGACTATTAAGGCCTTTGCTTTGTTTCACATATGTCAGTGTGTATCACACTTCTCTGTAGAGGTTTAACCATGGCTACTACATTTTACTTAACACAGCAGTAGAGAACACTTTGATAAAATTCAACAAAATGTGCCTACAAATTAACCCGATTCTTAGAACTGTGGTAGCACAGTCCAAGAACTGGAAAAATTATGTTTGTACTCTGGTTTGACTAACCTGCAGGTCAGGGTGTTCAGCTCTGAAAACCATGTGCAGTTCAAATCAGGGACATGGCTTCATCTCTGCCAGTCTGCTCTGCTACTTACAGAGCAGTGAATGACTGACACACCGCAGCACATGGGCTCAAATTATCTGAGCAAGGAAGAGAAAAGTGTTTCACATTGTGCTGGAAGCTCATGCCGTGTTATGAAATGAAATGAAAAGGGATTGGCACACAGCTGACTTGCACAGTTGTCACGCAAGAAGTAGAGTTCCTATTTTAAGTGTTGGTATTACATGATTTATTCAGATTTTGAGGGCAGAAAGTTAGAAGGGAGGAGGAGTAAGTGAAAACATGACCAAGGACCTTGAATTTCTGACATCACTGTAACGATTGATTCGGTTATCTTCCAGTTTGTGCAAATGCACAGTGTTTGGAGATTCAGGTTGTCACAGCTGTGTAAACTGGTGACGTTATGGACTAATGAACTGGAGATAAGTAGAGGTCATGTTGTACAACAAATGCCTGACCTGCACAAAGCTACAGTTGAATATGTGCACTTGTGGACCCTGTAAAGAAGTAAGGTGTTATGTGCTCAGTAGTTATCTTGCACATAACATCCTTGTGATCATAGTGTATAAACATATTCAGATGTGATTTTTCAGATGTCAATGCTCAGAAAAAGAAAAACACTGATGGAGCTTGGGAGATGTCACTACTTTCTGTTTTTGTCCTTCCATGTTTCCACACAACCCAGTCTGTGAATTGCATAAACCAATATATGTGCAACTGATCCATTTTATTCTTGTTGAACTCATGTTTGACTGTGTGTGCCTGCGTGTGTATGTACCGTCCTACTTGTGTGGTGGTGTCATGTTACATCCCAAAGGTAATTGATAGGTCTGATCTGTCATCCTCCAGTCTGTGACTCAACAGATGAGTTATCTGTGATCTCTGAGTTAGATTGCTCTCCTGCTGCGGTTTTTACCTGCTGGAACTGGTGATGTGAGCCATATTCTGAAGTAAAGATAGAACTGAATCTGTACACTACAGCAGTTAAACATTGAAAGGATGTTGTGGTGCAATGTTGTGGTTGACAGACTAAACATGTTCAAATATATAGATATTTTTATTTAAAGTTATCAATCAAATGACAATATGAAAGGGGGCTGTATTGTCGCCCAAATACAGCTCCCCTCCTCTTTACAGAGCTTTTTAGTGAGTTTCGGCCCATCTTTAGCTGTCCTGCCCACAAGTTCACTGTTTTGGTTCACTGTCACCTCTCTTGCTCTTTCAGAGTATTGTTTTTCAACTCACTGCACTCTACCTGCTCAGCACCAAATAGCAGAAAGACACAGTTAGGGACTAGCCAGTGAACATAGTGGAGCATTTAGCTGTTTAGCTAAGAGCCAGATATTCTCCTCAAGAGTTAGTGGAAAACAAAAACAAAGCTGAAAGAGAGTGAATATTGGACTATTGGACATTTGTCAGGTGGCCAGAAACACAACTCAGCATTAATAATATTTCTCCCTCATTGCTGGATTTGTAAATAAAGGTTTGCCATATCAACTTAAAAGCCAATGATTTGTCAAAATTGTGTGTTCACAACTTGTATCAACTGCCCCCAACTAGCCAAATAAATATGTTATTGCATGTTTAATTTGTATTCAAAAATGCTTTTTGTTTATTACAGTTGCACATGAAAGGAAACTAAATAATAATAAACAAACCATATAACCAATAGTAAAATAAGTAAAAGTAGTAATACTGCCATACCATAAATAGCAACAGATGCTCAGTGTGTGCACAATTAGCCAAACGTAATTTAAAATTCCTTAAAAATAAAAGTGCACTTTCATGTCCTTCAGATCAGTGGCTAGCCAAAGTATCCCCAGTTCACATGAGTAGTTTAAGGAGACGCTACAGAGAGGGAGGCAAGACCGCTCACAACAATGACCCACAGTGTTTTCAGATGATGGACTCTCTTAAAAGTAAAGCCTCTCCTCCTTTTAAGCCTCATTTGAAGCAAGAGGTAGCCTGTTTGTGAGCAGCTGGAAAAACATCCTATGAGTGGGCGGCTGGATCTGAACAGTAACAAATTGTTGTCACCATGGGGTGATACGCTTGGAAGTTAGGGGAGCAGGGAGCAAGCGAGCACTGTGGAATTTTACCGGGTCAACCTTATATAAGAGGCTGAGCTGACATAGGACAGAGGGTAAGAGTCAGATGGACAGAGGGAAAGAGGAGAGCAGCTAGAAAGACAGGGGAGACAGTAATAGAAGGTACTCTCGAGTAGAGGAGGGAAATGCTGTTAATGAGCAGAGAAATTAAGGCGGATGAATGATGTCTAGTGCCTGAAGCTCTGTCCTGACTGCATGACTCTGCCTCTTTTAAGACCTCTAATTCAGTTTTCGTTATTGTTGAACCTTTTCATTCTCCGATTCTATCCAACATGTGAGTCACACTCTGAGGCTGTCAGTCATCGGATGATTTGATGTGGGTTGATTAAAAGGAGGTGCGCCCTTCCCTCTGACTCAATAATTGCTTCCTTCTGAAGACAGACAGATCAACGTCTGCTGTGAAGAACAGAGGATTAGGAAGAGGAGGAAGGGGTGGGAGGCGGGTTGCCTGTTTTTAGAAACATACCAGCTGCCGCAGTCTGACCCGCAGGGTGTCTGTCCTTCTCAGCACAGGTTAGAAGCTGCCCCATGCAGCCACATTCCCAGTCATTTCAGGTAACCTGAGTCTGTCTCCATGCACAGTCCTTTTCACGCTTTGCACCTCAAACATAAAGACATTTTTTCATATGTTTCATCATTGCTAAGTGAGTGAGATAGGGCTTATGCTTTCAGTTGTGTTTTCTTGATTAATGACTTGTTTTTCATTATTTTAGGTCACCTTTGTCATTTCTATTAATAAAAAGAGTCATACTATGCGCCTGAAAGGAAAACTATAAATATTCAATAGTATAAATATTCAGTAAATGGTTTATAATACACTATAATGTAGTTATAAGGAAAATTAAAGATGTATTTATTAATGTTCAGCATTGTAATTTGTCTTATAAAGAAATATTTTAGATTATTACAACTGTGTTTTACTACATTGTCATTCATCTGCTTACCAGCCTCCACTTATGGGTGAGCATAGAAAAGGTTATAGTTGGTGACAAATACGTTAATAAACACTTATCTTATTATATCTGCATTTAAATATAGTGCTGTTATTAATAAAATAAATGTTTATATAATGCCTATGATTGCTAAATAGTTAGAAGTTTTACCGTTAGGTTTCTCTCTTAATGTATTAATTTGGATGTTTGCCAGCCATTTTAGAGGTAATGGAAACACAACACCATTTCAGAACATGACTGGAAACTCTGGCTGCTAGTTACCTGCTTACTAGCAAGCAAAATGGAAAATCTTGAACATCTTTTAACTAGAGCAGTCTTCGCATTACTGTTATCACTCAATCTCTGGCCCATATTTTCCAGCAATCACTGAAGAGTTGCAGATGAAGCTCTGCAGTTTCCAGCTGCTCATTAAGGCTGCTTAACAGTGTATCACTATTTCAGTTATTTTTAGTGCCTCCACCCCAAGGGCAGCCGCGTGGGTGAGAGGAAAGAGGAAGAAACGAGAGACAGAGAGGGATGAAAAAGGGAAAATATGTCAAATCGGGAAGATTTATTGTTTCAGGAAGGAGGAAAGGTTTTCAGGTGCTGTGTTTACTGTATCAGAAGTTTCAATTACCATCTTTGGCCACCCGAACAGTTAATGTAGGGAGTATTTAAATCTGCAATAACTGATTTTTTAAGACACTTTGGGGCAGTAGTAACAAGTAGTAACAAGACACAAGTTGATGAAGTTTTACATTTACATTTCACTCATTTGGCAGATGCAATTTACATTTGAGGAACAACATCGAAGCATCAGTGAAGTAAAATATCTACAAGTAAAAATAGAGACTGTTAAGAGCAGCAATAAGACTAGTAAGAGCTATTAACGCATACAGCATCAATGGGATAAATAACTAGGAGAAGCAATAAGAGTGAATAAGTAGTGCACATGACGTGACGAATAAGTTAGCAAAACAGTTACCTATCACACATCCAGCAGATACGGATCAACGTTACCATTCATTTGGAATCGTGTTTCCGTCCACCAGGCCTCTGTCACCCTGACCTCTGTGGTACAGTCCTTTGAACGCCTTGTGTTGTTCCACCTTAAATTAATCACAGACCCACTCTTGGACCCCCTGCAGTTCGCCTACAGAGCCAACAGGTCTGTAGATGATGCAGTAAATATGGCCCTTCACTACATCCTCCAGCACCTGGACTCCCCAGGAACCTACGCCAGGATCCTGTTTGTGGATTTCAGCTCTGCTTTCAACACCATCATCTGCTGCAAGACAAGCTCTCTCAGCTGAGCGTGCCTGACTCCACCTGCAGGTGGATCACTGACTTCCTAACGGGCAGGAAGCAGCATGTTAAGCTGGGAAAACATTTCTCTGATTCCAGGACCATCGGCACCGGATCCCCTCAAGGCTGCGTTCTTTCCCCTCTGCTCTTCTCCCTTTATACCAACAGCTGCACCTCCAGTCACCAGTCCGTCAAGCTCCTGAAGTTTGCGGATGACACCACCCTCACTGGGCTCATCTCTGTCGGGGATGAGTCCGCCTACAGGTGGGAGATTGACCATCTGGTGACCTGGTGCATCCAGAACAGTGGATCTCAATGCTCTTAAGACAGCGGAGATGGTTGTGGACTTCAGAAAGAGCCCAGCCCCACCCTCCCCCATCATCCTGTGTGACTCCCACGTCGCCACTGTGGACTCCTTCCGCTCCCAGGACCTCAAGTGGGAGCTGAACATCACCTCCCTCACCAAAAAGGCCCAGCAGAAGATGTACTTCAGCCTGCCAAAGACAATGATGTTGCATTTTTACACCACCATCATTGAGTCCATCCTCACCTCCTCCATCACCATCTGGTACGCTGCTGCCTCTGCCAGGGACAAAGGCAGACTGCAGCGTATCATTCGCTCTGCAGAGAAGGTGACTGGCTGTAATCTTCCATCACTCCAGGACCTGTACGCCTCCAGGACTCTGAGGCGAGCAGGAAAGATTGCAGCTGACTCCTCCCACCCCGGACACAAACTGCTTCACCCTCCCCTCTGGCAAGAGGCTGCAGTCCATCAGGACCAAAACCTCTCGCCACAAAAACAGCTTCTTCCCGTCTGCAGCTAGCCTCGTTAACAATGCCCGGGTCCCTCACTGACACTCCCCCCTTGTAAATAATACAAATGTCTCTACACATGTAAATACTATTTCATTTTATCATGCACATTGTGAATTTATATATTTTGTTGCAATACATCTGCACAACTTAAACCCAGAATAATGCACATGTTCGGCAAATTGTTGTATATTCTGCAAATAGTTGTCTAGTTATTATTTTTCTCTATTCTTTTTAATATTCTAATATAACTTGCATTGTCTATTTCATTTTTATATATTTCTACATTTATTTATGTTGACTGTATGTTTGTCTACGTGTAGCACCTTATCACCAAAGCAAATTCCTCGTACTACTTGGCAATAAAGCTCCGTCTGATTCTTCTAATACTGATTCTGATCCAAAATTAATTCACTCATGAGGGAAATGTCTGATTCGTAAGCTGCCAAATGCTCCATTATGTTTACCAGCTAACTTTGTACTCTGTTTACGGCTGGTCAGGAAGTGTGAAGTGGGTTTTTGAGTTTTTTTATTTTTGATAAAAACAGCTTCCTGATGCAACCAAAAACAATGCGGTAGTGGTGAGAGTGAATCAAAACAGTAAAGTTGTGGGCCTGAAAATGAAAACAGTAAGCAGAAAGACACAATAAATATCCGTAAAGCTGAAGGGAACTGCAGAGTATGTTGTGATAATTCACCGCAGGTTGGCCAGTATTATTTTATTGTGGCTCAGGAGGTAGAGTGGGTTAGTTTCTGTTTCTCATGTGTAGTTGGCACCTTGCAAGGCAGCCTCTGCTGTCAGTGTATGAAAACGCTTTGAGGGGTCGAAAGACTAGAAAGGCGCTATACAAGTTCAGTCCATTTACCATTCATTATGTGCTACTCTTTTACATTACACATCATCACTTCATCCAGTGTTCAAAATATTATATAGACATTTATTACAGCTGCTTTTAAAGATATGTCCACTACCTTAAAACAAACACACAACGTATTATGTTGTTGGTCACTGTAATTGTTTCACTTGTCAGTACTGTCAGTGAATAGAACGCTTTGAACTGCATCAATTCTTCAGTCAACATGGACAGAAATACACACATATTCACACATTTCATACATATGGGCATGCTTATATTGCTGTAAAATAAAAAAAACGGATGGGATGTCAGTATAATTCTATACTTTAAGATGTCTCATGTTCTGTTATACAGTACATATATGAGCTTGACATATTGTTGAAGATGTGATACAAATCAGGATCAGTTCATCTGACTTGTGGGAGGAAAAGGGGAAACCCATGTGGAGAGACGATGAAAACTCCACACAGAAATGCCTCAGTGGGTGAGGTTTGAACTTTCTTTCTGCGAGGTGACAGTACTAACCACTAAGCCACCATGATTTTACATGATTTTTACTTTTTTAAACTGAAAGTATGACGTAAAACAGGCCATCTATACGGGCTGAAAACTTGGAGAAGAAGGCTGCTGTTTATAATTACATGTATACTTGGTGTATACCAGCTTTGGCAAAACTACATTTCAAACACACAAGGTCACATGTTAATAGACATCTGAAAGTGCTGTACTCACACCAGGTATATTTTATTTGGATAGATGACTCAGTTTGTGCTCTTGAGACACTGGTTTTTGCGTCACTCTGGTGACCTTACAGGAAAATCCACATTGCATTACTCCCAGCAAGTGACAATACCAGTCATCACCATTATGATACATTAGTAATAGCCCTCATCATGACAAGCTATGACTGCAATACAGGGCAGGGCTCTGGATTGAACTGAAGACCCCAGACTCTGTTCAAACTCCCTTAATGTAAATTAGGAAGAATGTGCTTTCGGTGTCTATGAAATCCTTTAGATCCTCAGTGTATATATATCTAATCTGAACACCCAGATTTAGCTCTGTGCTTACAGTAGCACAGTGGTTGTTATCGTTAACCAACCTAAGTGCAAACTCTACCTGTCTCTGCTATCATCTTTCCTCCCATGAGAGAGATCAGTCCTATCTAAGCCTGGTCTAAATCTGTCAACGTGTAAACACAGACACCCCAGCTGCAGACCCTCCAACTGGCTCCAGTGTTCTGAATGATAACCTGTGCGTTGCGACTCCTCACTGACTGACAGCAAGCTTGCGTGTGAAGATGCAGGCTGTCTCATAACTATAAACCTAAAAAACGTGGGGAAGGGGGTGGCGTTAGAGGCCTCCCTCAAATTACAAAACACCTGTATCTGACTCATGCAGAGTTAATCACACACCTTTACGACACAGCAGAACAGCGCAGCACTTCCACACTGAGGGAAGAGCAAGGGAGAGAACAATGAGACGGATAAAGACTTACCTGTTTTGCTCTACATTAGTTACGAAGTTAAATTTTAAATTTCGTGTAAAACAGTATTTGTTTATATTGCTGTTATTATTTGATGTTTATCGACACCCCGTACAAAATAAAATTCTCTCATGTTTTTTTCTTTTACAATTTTTACCAGTGTTTTTTTAAATACTCTTAAATACTGTTGCAGTTCCATAACAACTTTTCTTTGAGTCCTTGACTGTTACACCTTTACATAATTTTCTAGAAGTTATGTCAGTAATTATACACTATTTTGGCAATTCCTTTATCGGACTTTAACATTTTTTCCCCAGAAAGAAAGAGTCAGAAACAGATTCAGCTTCACTGTGTGTGTCCAAAAGTGTATAATAATAATGCAATAACAACAACAACAACAACAACAAAAAAAACTATTATTATTATTATACTACTACTACTACTACTAATAATAATAATAATAATAATAGCCCTGCGATGGACTGGCGACCTGTCCAGGATGCACCCTGCCTTTTGCCCGATGCCAGCTGGGATTGGCTCCAGCACCCCGCGACCCTGTACGCAGGATAAGCGGTTGACGATGGATGGATGGATGGATAAGAATAATAATAATGCACTTTATTTAAACAACACATATCAATACAAAAAGTAAAGTGATTTACGTGGTTAAACCAGGATTAAAATATTGCAGTACTGCAATGAGGAAAATAAAATCTGACAACTAAAACAAAAATATTTTAGAAAACTTAAATTAAATGCAATAAAAACCCAAATGTGCTAGAAATAATAAAAACCTTTGAGAAGTGATTTAAAAAATGTCACTGATTCTGCAAGTCTCAGATATTCATGTATATAGACACATCTGTCCATGGCTTTTGGACAGTAGTGTGATCTAACTTTGTGGCAAAAGTTTGGGTAAGAACCTTTCTTGTTTCAACATGATAATACGCCCATGCCTACTGTAACGTGAGTTAAGTGGGGGGGGGGAAGCATTTTGTGGATGTCAATATGTGGATGTCATTATGCACCAGTTTGGTGTGGCCTGCACAGAGCCCTGTTTTTAACCCCACCAACATCTTTGGGATGCGTTGGAACAATTCGAAAACAAAGCAGACCTTATCCTCCATGATCACTACCTGACCTCACTAATGTTCTTGCAACTGAAGGAGAACAAATCCCCACAGCCAGGCTCTAAAGTCCTATGATAAGCCTTTACAGAAGAACGGAGCTGTCATAGCAGCATAATAATACTCATGAACCTGAAACGAGATGTTCAACAATAAGATATGGCTGTAATGTTTTTGTATACGTATAGAATGCATCAGGTGTCCATGCTTTTGTAAAAAAATCTAATTAACAAAACTGTGCACAGAAATTCCATTTTAACAAAGAACAAAACTCTGCTGCATGGTATTTCCTGAGGAGGACTAACTGTACCACTGAATGAGGGCCGCATCCAGACATCCATTAGCAGCTGCATGGGATATACTGTACTGACTGTCATGTCTACAGAGAGATGCATTTACCTCAATTCATATCAGGTGAGCAGTCAGCCTCTCCTGCCTACTGCTGTATGGCTGGTGTCAATCTGTGAGAGCAGCTGCTCTTTGTATCGAAAGTATGTCAAACCTTGTGTGTTTACATTTGGATGGCAGCAACAAGAGATTCACTGTGCGATAGGTGGTTTGGATTAGTCCACAGGGGAAAGGTTTGTCAGGGCAAAGGATGGTATAAACATGGCACACCTGTATAGTGTACAGAATGTGTGTGAGCTATAGAAAAAGAGGTGATGCATGTGTGTGTGTGTGTGTGTGAGTGTGTGTGTGTGTGTGTGTGTGTGTGCGTGTGTGTGCGCTGAGGGTAAAGTGGATGGTTGACTCCACTGGAATGTGGCGCTGACTCAGTCCGTCTGTCAGCCACAGCCATGTTCGCTCTGTGGACTTATTCACACTCTGCGACCCTTTCAAGGGGGCGGCCTGTTGCCTCATGTTGGATTTCCGGCAGGACTCTTGGAATTTCAGGGAACAGAACTCCAGGAAGCTCTGGGATATGGCCTTGTTTGGGTTCAGGCTCCGCTGTCATTTTGTTAATAAAACAGTTTTTATTTAACACATCAGGTTTCTTCACTTGGCCTGTAAAGTTGAGTAGAATATAAAAAGTTTGAAGCCTAAAGGTAAGCATTTCAGCTTAACTTTCAATAATGTTGATTTCATTCACAGATTGATATAAATCACTGATCTATAATTGATCACAGATCAAGTTTTTTTTATCACACACCTTAGAGCTTGCAAGTGAGTGTTATCTACAAAACCAAAGATCTCATATTATAACCACTGGCTGTCTCATAGGAAGCATTTGACACACCATTTTCAAAATGTTGATGGACACTGTTTCCTGCCTTTTAGTAAGGTCTGTGGTTTGTTTACATTTTGACATAATAGACAGATTCCACTGTATCCAGAGCATAAATCTGAATGATCTTTATTTGATCTGACTGTTGACTTTTAGCCTTTCGTAACTAACAGGTTAGAATTTCCCGTTGTCCATCCTTCAGTTCTTGACTGGATGAACTGAAGGATACTAAAACAGCGCTACTTTAAAATTAATGGTAACATAGCATGCAAAACTCTACCAGTTAAGTTACCACTGTCGCACAAACAGTCTGCGACTCACAGCAGGAGCGGGACCACTTGATTACAATCACGGCGTGCACTGGTGTCGTATAAGCTGGGTGGTGTTGATTAGCGCTGGGAGTCAACATTATCAGTCATACATTTGTATTTTACTGCGTGAGAAAACTGAGAGCGTGCGAAAGGTGTCAATTGTATGAGTCTCACAGTCAATGCGAGAGTTGGCAGCTCTGACATGCTAATGCTTATGTTACATTTTAACCAGTAGTTAACATGAATGGTAACACGCTAACTGAAGGTTAAGCTGAATGTTTTTTCAAAGCACATACCAAGTCTGAGAATAGAGCGGAGCCAGGCAAAATTGTTTTATTTATGTAACAATGTGGCCTTCTCTCTGGCACCATCCACAAGTTACACTTTACATGTTTTCCCCAAAAGAGGTAAGCTTTAATAACAAAGATGTCTCTCCAGTTTTCTTTTATTCAATGAACCTTTTTTAGTGTGTAATCATTAAGACCTCACGGGGCTGCTAGATATGTAGTCCTTTTTAGTGAAAAATCTGCACTTGTTTTTAACCACAGATTGTTCAACTAAAATCAGATGGTCATCCAACCTGAAGCCTCAGAGGTCACAATTAGTTGGTCTGTAGAAATCAGACATGTCTGGTGTTAGTGATTGTCTGCTGTTGTCATGTAATCACAGTTGTTGCAGGAATTGTCTTGGCCTCACACTATAGTGGCGTATTGATTCTCTTCACTTCCGCTGGTGTGTTCAAGTGTCAAGTACACACAGTCTAAATCAACAAGATAGACTTAAAATGTGTCCATCCACAATTGATTCTGAAGGATCAGTGTACACCCCCGAGCAAACAGGAGTTCCTCATAACACTCACCTCAGATTGTTCAACTAAAATCAGATTGCCATCCAACAAGAAATCTCACAGGTCACAATTAGTTGGTCTGTAGAAATCAGACATGTCTGCTGTTGTCATGTAATCACAGTTGTTGCAGGAATTGTCTTGGCCTCCCACACCCCTCGTCCCACCCTTTCAAGACAGACAGAGATCTGCTCTGTGTGTTTGTGTGTGTGTGTGTGTGTGTGTCTTCCTCTGGGGACTAATCACATCAGATGGCACCTCCCTTTTCAGATGCTGACCGGGAAGACCAGAACGGGGTGTCTGTCATCTAAGGAATACCTGGGCCTCCTCTCTCTAAATGTGCTATCAAAACAAACAAGTCAGTTCAGAGGAAAGACTAATTTCTGATACTGTGCATGCGTGTGTCCAGTTAAAGTGTGGCTATTGGAGAAATTTGGTCGGTTTTGCATGTTATTTGATTTCTGGACAAACATACTAAGACTCAAAGTAGTCAGTGGTGAAAAGGAAGTACACTTACTCAGGTACTGAACTGAAGGTACTTTGAATGAGTACTTCCATTTTCTGCTTCTTTGTACTTTTAATTGAATATTTATTAATTCATTCGGTCGACTACATTTATGTAACAGCTGTTGTTACTAGTAACTTCACAGATTAAGATTTTACATACAGAACATATGACAAGTTTAAAAATGTGAGGCATTGCTGCCAATTTAACAAGACAGTTACTTAACTCCATTATCACTAGCTACAACAAAAAAGGCTTCTTACATCATTATGCACCAGTAATGATATAATGATAAGTTAATTATATAATATGTAACAATATAAATCTGCAGGATGGTCATTCTGCTGCATTAGGGGTATTTGATTTTGTTGATATTACATTTGTACTTTTGCTAATGCTGGATTGCTCCTTGAATATTGAGTATTGAGTATTTTTATAGCGTGGTATTACTAATTTGTTTATGTAAAGAATCTGAAGCTGAATCAGTTTAAAATCATCTTTGAAACTGGTAACTATGCAGCAGTCCTGCACTCTGCCTCTGGTGGATCTCTATGGCTGGATTTTTTAGCTGCCAAACTGTGTTGAAATTCTTACACTATAGTGGCGTATTGATTCTCTTCACTTCCGCTGGTGTGTTCAAGTGTCAAGTACACATAGTCTAAATCAACAAGATAGACTTAAAATATGTCCATCCACAATTGATCCTGAAGGATCAGTGTCCACCCCCGAGCAAACAGGAGTTCCTCATAACACTTACCTCCCAGCCAACCAGGAAGGTTGAAAGTATGTGAGGAGACAGCCAGATTAATCACACTCCTGTATAACATGTCCTTTTAAAGCTCTACATTTCAAATACAACCTGTGTGTGTGTGTGTGTGTGTGTGTGTGTGTGTGTGTGTGTGTGTGTGTGTGTGTGTGTGTGTGT
>NC_060167.1:17575146-17604710 GCF_021292245.1 Micropterus dolomieu | reverse complement strand
GTCATGTAATCACAGTTGTTGCAGGAATTGTCTTGGCCTCCCACACCCCTCGTCCCACCCTTTCAAGACAGACAGAGATCTGCTCTGTGTGTTTGTGTGTGTGTGTGTGTGTGTGTCTTCCTCTGGGGACTAATCACATCAGATGGCACCTCCCTTTTCAGATGCTGACCGGGAAGACCAGAACGGGGTGTCTGTCATCTAAGGAATACCTGGGCCTCCTCTCTCTAAATGTGCTATCAAAACAAACAAGTCAGTTCAGAGGAAAGACTAATTTCTGATACTGTGCATGCGTGTGTCCAGTTAAAGTGTGGCTATTGGAGAAATTTGGTCGGTTTTGCATGTTATTTGATTTCTGGACAAACATACTAAGACTCAAAGTAGTCAGTGGTGAAAAGGAAGTACACTTACTCAGGTACTGAACTGAAGGTACTTTGAATGAGTACTTCCATTTTCTGCTTCTTTGTACTTTTAATTGAATATTTATTAATTCATTCGGTCGACTACATTTATGTAACAGCTGTTGTTACTAGTAACTTCACAGATTAAGATTTTACATACAGAACATATGACAAGTTTAAAAATGTGAGGCATTGCTGCCAATTTAACAAGACAGTTACTTAACTCCATTATCACTAGCTACAACAAAAAAGGCTTCTTACATCATTATGCACCAGTAATGATATAATGATAAGTTAATTATATAATATGTAACAATATAAATCTGCAGGATGGTCATTCTGCTGCATTAGGGGTATTTGATTTTGTTGATATTACATTTGTACTTTTGCTAATGCTGGATTGCTCCTTGAATATTGAGTATTGAGTATTTTTATAGCGTGGTATTACTAATTTGTTTATGTAAAGAATCTGAAGCTGAATCAGTTTAAAATCATCTTTGAAACTGGTAACTATGCAGCAGTCCTGCACTCTGCCTCTGGTGGATCTCTATGGCTGGATTTTTTAGCTGCCAAACTGTGTTGAAATTCTTACACTATAGTGGCGTATTGATTCTCTTCACTTCCGCTGGTGTGTTCAAGTGTCAAGTACACATAGTCTAAATCAACAAGATAGACTTAAAATATGTCCATCCACAATTGATCCTGAAGGATCAGTGTCCACCCCCGAGCAAACAGGAGTTCCTCATAACACTTACCTCCCAGCCAACCAGGAAGGTTGAAAGTATGTGAGGAGACAGCCAGATTAATCACACTCCTGTATAACATGTCCTTTTAAAGCTCTACATTTCAAATACAACCTGTGTGTGTGTGTGTGTGTGTGTGTGTGTGTGTGTGTGTGTGTGTGTGTGTGTGTGTGTGTGTGTGTGTGTGTCTATCTGTCACCGGCACAGAACTCCCTTGCAAAGCCTCTCCTCTAACAGAACACAGTTTGTGGCATGAAAGACAAACAACTCACGCACACACACCACACAAACACATGCACACACACGCGCTTCCACACTACTTGAACCCTGGAGCAGAATGCCAAAGAGCTGGAGGAATGTGACCCGGTGACCTTGGCTTGCAGACTTCCACATGGAGACCGGACACCAGGATGATGTGCAGCGGAAGAAGAGGCCAAAATAGCTCCGGTGTCCGGTAACGGCAGATAGACTCTGTTTGTAAACTGTGGCCATATGACACACAGCCTGCAGTTCACATGCAAATGCTTAGACCCACAGGTGATGGAAACACATGTACTTATGTCCAGAGGTTAGGAGGCAGCCAATGATGGATATCATGAAAGAGGGGTGCTTACATTGAGATCGGTACATTCATTTTCTCCTGTACAACACTGGGTTAACCTTGCAGCCACACATTTTTCTGCTTTCATAAATCCTGACTTTCCTGTTTGACGTTTTTTTTCTTTACTTTAAATACATGCTAAGTACAGAGAGAGGCCACATTTGTCTCATTCAGTAGTACTTCAATCTGTTTTAAAGCATTTCAGTAAGAGAAATAAAACCCTACATGCAGTAGGACAAAGAATCAGCTATGCACATGTATGCACGCTCCGATTACAAAATGCAACTTTTGCATATGTTTCTGCACGCATTTACTTTCATGACCTGACACACAGTGATCTCAGTGCCAAATGATTGCACAATATGCTGACCTGTTTTTGTCTTCCTTCAGTTTTTGCATGCAGCAGGGATCCAAGTCATGCATCAATGATGGTGAAGATAAAGTGTACCACAGCTGCTAGAAATATATGTGACACTTTTTATAAACTAGATACTTGTAAATGTATTGTCAGAGCATCACAGTCACAGGCTGCCTTACCGTCTCAGAAGCCTGAAAAGTAAGTGATCGTGATTTAGTGATGTGCTTTTACTAGTTACTAGTCTGCCCATTTAACCGGATATAATTCATTTAATAATAATAAAAAAAGCTTTATTTCTTACTCATTTACTTTGGGAAAGTGAGAAGATGCTTTGTTTTTCAAATCAGAGAATTTTTTTAAATGGATGGAGACATTCAGTGTAAATTATTTCTTTTCACTCTTCTGCACAGACAGGCCAGGGGTAAACCCCACCCTCATGACAGAGATACATGTGACAGATCAGGTCCAACCAGTCACAGATGACAAACCTTCAGTGTTGCCCCATGTTTATCTGACAAACATTTGAGCTCTCAGCAAGAGTCTTTCTTTGAAGAAGTTTGATTTCTTGATTTCTTGAACACATCCAAAATGTTCGGCCTAAATTTCCCAACTTGTTTAAATTTCCTGCATTATTATGCAATTGTGTTTTCCCAGCACATGATTCCTTGTTAAAGGTAAAGGAACAGAGAAACTAATAGAGGGCTCTGCAATTTCATACTCTGTCACTAAGAATATTTATGTTCATATTCCCGGCACAGTAGCAGAACATTCACTGTTCCAAGATTTGACAGTATTGTATGGGTTCACTCATACTAAATTAACTTATAAAGTACCTGACTCGGGAGACAGATGAGTTTTAAGCCTCAGGAAAGCTGTCTCCAGACATGTGTGTAGTTTGTGTCTGTGCCCTATCAGTCTTGTTGAGCACACAGGTGCAGATCCTACCTGAGACAGACGGTCTGGTGCCAATAGGTTGTAAAGTAATCAGCTGGTGGTAATATTTCCCTCTGCCTATCAAATAACTAACAGAGCAGGAAATGAAAAGCCTGTTGATCCAGAAACAAACCATAAACAGCCCCCACTGCTCTCAGTCTGTTTTGGTCTCTCTCCATCCCTGTCACAGACTCCTAGTGCTACATACAGACCCTCCAGCCGTCCTCCACACTGGGTAGAGTTACCATTCACACACTCATCATCAGAGGTTGTGTTAGACTTTATCGTTGCCCGTCATTTTGACAGTCAGGGTTGTAAAAATTCTGTCATAATCTATTTATTACCCATCAATTTAATAAAATGTTTTAATGATATTGAGAAAGAGTTTTTCCCTCACAAAGAATTACTAGCTCTCAACAAAACTCTGATGGGTGTAAATACTATTTTCTAGCCTATTTAATAGCGTTTAATTTTCAAAACAACTCAACCACAATAACATTTATTATACAGAACTTACATATTATGCAATTGTAAGGGCAAATGATGAACGACTTTCATTTTGTTACGTCACTGTCATTTAGTCAATGACGGAGAATATTTGGTTAACATGACCCATGCCCAGCACTAAAAGTGACCATTTAATTTTGAACTTAACTTATTGAAAAGACAAAGCTTTGTGAACAGCAGCACTGTGAGAGTATATCAGCAGTTGACACTGAATCTTCACAAAGAAAACACTGTATACTTAATGCTATCAAGAGCAAACAAACACAGTATAATTTATTTGCCAAGATTGATTTCCATTATAGTAGACTACAGTATGTCAGATCCTTTTCTGTTCTCATAAATTTAGCAGGAGGAACACAAATTAAGCTGTGCCCGGTGCTACCCCCACAACATCTATTCAGGTCAACTATTGAGAGATGCCACTATCACCAGGGCAACAAGTAAAACAAACAATGTGTGGGTTTTGTATGTGTATGAAACACTAGACTCAAACCAGTCAGCCACACAAAATGCAGTTAGTGGGAACAGAGGAAGGTCTACGCTCAGTTCAAGCTGTACTTTCAACCATGTCCTGCCTTTATGAGACAGTGTGGGTGGTGGGAGTTTAAAAGCTGTCAGACTTTTTAAAAGCCTTGTTTACCACAATGGGAAGCTCTATAAACACATGGGTTTGCCACAACATTATTCCAACAAGCCGGTGTGCTTGGATCCAGGGCTCGCTAAGGTCTTTCCAGTGAAGATCTGATTTGAATCCGGGATGAGCTGGCTCCTAACTGTTTAAATTTTCCCAGGCTTTTGGTAACATTGTGGCATGGAACAATGACAAGTCGTGATAACTTTGAGATACTAATTATTTAAGTAATGGGTTTAAGCAGGCCAGTCTTTTTGCACAGGTGTGTTTAAATTTAAAATGTGTAACACTCTCTAAGGCTTCATTGCTGTATGGTAATTGTCCAGTTGTTCATCTCTTCCTAGTTTTCTGCATCGAGTCAAGCTGACTAATACTAGAGCTGGTGCCTGCTCTTAATTCAACATAATGGTGACAAACTTAACCCCTGGGCTGCTGAGTTATCATTTCATACACAGTTTATACATTGTGTATCACTATATGGCTTCTGCAGGCAGATTTCAAAATATCCAATGAGGAAACACCCTTAAGCCCTGAGAGAGCTTGTAAGAACAGATTTATACGCACCACATGTAACAGTGCACGCTAACTATTCTACCTGTCGTAATCATGAGCTCTTATCTTGGTGTCCATAGGAGTGAAGGTTTTATCAGCTTGGCGATACAAGCTGAAGGTAAACTGAGTGTACACAAAGCGACCAGGGACACAATCAGATGAAAACAGGATAGAGAGGCCAGGTGCTAAAACTAACAAAATATCAGGAGTTACAAATGATCATAACCACTCGTGTTGACAGCTAACATGGGACGAGTACAATAAATGCTCTTAGATAGGAGATTGCGCCACATTCATGCAAAGTTCTCTCGGATGTCTTACTTTAGCATGTGATAGATGCAATATTCCTAACAGGAAGAAAGTTTTCTGACCGTCACACAGAAATGAACGACCCTGTTATGTAACATCATCAGTTATACATCCTCACATAAATGATGGACATTTAAATGTGGAAAAATTAAATGATCAGACAAACAGAATCAGAAAGTACTGCAGAGCTCACTTATTTGCTGCTGAAGCATGCAACACACCCTCACTGTAGGAGAGACTACCGTGACAGGGTGCATGACTACGAGCTCTGACAGTGTGCTCTCTGCAAGGTCGTATGTCGTGATTTGGATAATTGTGTGTCTACTCTAATCAGCCGCCAGTCACTGTGGCTCAAGTCGTGAAATCTGTTTTCAGTAACTTGGACTCTCCGCTCTCCTCTGGCTCAGGGGGCAGGCATCACATCCTGGAGAGACCCAGTATTATGTCGCTGTCCCACAGCCATGTGCCAACCAAACCGCATGAGTCAAGCCTCTGTGGTAAGTGTGGGTGGCTTCTCTCCTGTGACTACTCCCTGATCCATCTTTCTAAAACTCCCTCACACTCTTCCTCTCTATAAGTCCTTCTTTCCATGTGAATCATCAAGCCAATTTAGGTGATGAATGTTTATCCCCAGAAATTCCTCTTCACGTCCTAGTCATGATTTGACTGATGTAAATATCACTAATACTACACTGGCTTTGGAACAACATAATACAGTTCTTTTTGCCAAGCTGTAGCCTTGTCTTATGAGAGAACTGCATTACGTCACGTGGACACGTGCCTATGCAAACACAAAAGGCCAGCAGACAGCAGGGAGTGGTTTTTGTGCTCTTGTACAAGTAAGGTATTTGGTGCAGGCTAGCACGTCCATCAGACTTAAGTCTTTCCCATTAGAAAATTCATTCCTCCTCTGTGTCTGCTGTTGTTTTGAATAACAGGCAACTGGGGACTAGGAAAACACATCTAGGGCCATGTCTGCTTCTACTCAAGCAGCGTGCCAACAACATGCTGACACACTCCCATGAAGTGCTGCCCGTGCTCTGCTGTTCATCTTGTGCTGACGTTATTAGTCCCATTCTTGCTCTTGCAATGACACATACGCAAGTGCATGTGGACATGCCGTATATCCATGTGAACACTCATAAACACAAACTCAACACATTCAACATTCCAAGATGCTTTATCTACTTCCTATTAGCCGAGCTTCCCAGGGCAGGGAAAAGCCAGAGGAAGCAGAGCTGTTGTTGTCTCTGTCGGCTGGGTGCTTCCTTTCCTGATAGAGGGCCAAGTAGAGATATCCCTGAAAGGAGATGTCGGAACGGGGGAGGGGGGCTGGGTGTTTTGGACCACTTTCAATGACTTACAATCTTATCTGGCTTGAGTTTGGTATGCATTCACTAGCTGGACACAGTTTGCTAGAGTGTGTTAGAGCCTCCCTGCTTCCCTTCTTCGTTACAATCAGTAAACAATTTGCAGAGTCGCAGACAGCTCATTGTTGGTCTTTCATGTAAAAACACAGTTACTTCTGAATTTTATCATGTTTTCTCTACTAATATCAGCGTTTCATTTTTAGTTCTTAATCTGAGAAGACATTGAATGAACTATTTTATAGGGTTTTTTATTTGGTATTTGCAGCATTCCAGACAATCTTTCAAAGGAGCTACTTTCAGCACTTTAATGAGCAAGTACTTAATTAGTGGGTCCTGGTGGGAACACTTTGCAAGCTCACTTCAAAGAAGATTGCAGCTATGCAGGATATGCTCAAAGCACTCACTGTAACGCAGCAAATTGTTTTATGTAAACAACAGAAGTCTATTATACTTCATACTGCTGATGTCCCAAACATCTGTTTAGAACGTGATGTTTTTCTTCTGCTGCATTTTAAGATGCTTACTTTCAGTTTGAATTTTAATCTGAGTAAACATTTGAAGACAGGACACCTTCCAGTCTGTCAAGTCTGTCTGTGACTCTGTGTGTCCTCAATGCAATTGTGGCCTGACAAGCTCAATCTGTGTGAAAATGCAATCATGGTTGTGTTTGTGGTGGATGTAATGTAAACATTAGGCTCCTCTTCCTCCGGTCTCCT
Source organism: Micropterus dolomieu (assembly GCF_021292245.1). Classification (NCBI taxonomy): domain Eukaryota; kingdom Metazoa; phylum Chordata; class Actinopteri; order Centrarchiformes; family Centrarchidae; genus Micropterus; species Micropterus dolomieu. The sequence goes on along the minus strand of NC_060167.1, from coordinate 17,597,592 downwards.
CATCCTGTTAACAGATAAGAGTTACGGAAATGGATATGATTAATTAATGAAGCGTAGAGCAGATGTGTTGAGGCTATCGTTGGTAGGCTAGATAGCCGAGCTTATCATTGTCAGGGAAACATGATTGGTAATTGGATGGCCGGCTACCATTGCCTACAAATGAAGGATAGTGATGTCTCCGACGTCACAGACACACATGCTCATGGAATATTAGCCGTGCTTGAATCTTAAGCTTTGTGCTCAAGTGTACTATGTGCAGAGTTATTCAAGGATATTATAGCAGCATTTTATTTAGGCAAGGCTAATTATAAGGCTGTAGTCAGAGAGAGACAAGTTTAAGGGCTTAATTGTCTGATGTCTAACATGTTTGATCTACCTGAAAACTCATAGAAACTTTACATGAGCTGAGAATGTTTTTGCAATACTTGTTCAAAATTCTGATAAAGTAGTATTGCTAGGCATGCTGTACTAAAAGGGATGCCATTTTCGTTCTTTTGTAAAACAAGAGAAAGTGTTCATTTCTTTATTCTTCTGAAAAAAGTCTTCTGAAGACAGACACGTTCAGAGCCTGGATCAGGTCATGAGAGATACCATAAAAGGCTCTGTAACGCAAGCAAAGTGTCAGTGTGTCTTAACCATTTTGACATGAACATCTATTTAAATCTAGTCCTTCAGCAAAGGCAATCTGAGGTCAGAGGGACATGTATGTGAGAGTGATTTCTCTTAGAGAAGAGTAAAATGACATTGTTTTCCTGTGTAGTGGATATCTCAGAATGTTTTTCATTAAATGGGATTCGGGGAAGACTCCAAAATGATGATGAATTATGTGTTTAAAGGGAGATTTGTGGGTCTTAAGTATAGACTGGTGCTCTCATAGTGTTGTTTAGAGTGTGGAAAAAATATGAAAATCTTAATAACTTAAGAACATGCATTTCTGTCTCTCTGTCTGACTATTGCCTGTGTGTAAACTCATGTGCAGGCGTCTATGTGTACACCTATTTTTTTCACAAGTCAATATAAGTTTATGTGCACGTCTGTGTATACAGCAAAGTCTGTTTTTTTGCTTGACGAGGAAGTAACAAGCACCTCGTGCCCTGTGAGCTCGATGTACACCTCCCACACGCCTTCAGGCTCCAGAGGCCCTTGCAGTGTTTGGTCTGGGGCGGCTCCCTGGCTGATTTATTTCCTGCCAGAGACCACAGCAGTGCATGGAGGACAGCATCTGCAGGTTTTGCCGGAAGGCGGAGAGAAGGCAAGAATAAACTGAGATTTTGCACTAAATTTACAAGCGTTAATTCCACATTTCATCGCCTCTTCAAACGGAAGCTGTTCGTCTGTAGAAGCAGTTAGCTCACTGAATGTACAGCAGACCTGGGGGACAAAGCTGTTTGACAAGCTAAGTCAGAATTACACAGTTGTGCCAAAGGAATCAGAGCTCAAGAACTATCAGCTTCACTTCTTACATGATTTAAAAATAACTAATTTCATTACTTTTCTTTTCTGCTGCGCTGAGAATTATCTGCTGGCTCCAAGATAATTACAAGCCTTATTTAAACCTGACTTTGAATGTTCTTTAGACTAAATTTACAAAGCAGTGAAGGTGGCTCCTGTGAAGCCTCTATTTTGCCTTCTGTTTTGTGTTGGCATTTTCATAGTGTAAAATAAGTCACTTTCTATCATTTTCACTTAGAAGCAAGTACAGTAAATATGATAAAATAAAAAGATGAAAATAGTGAGATTGTCACATACTGGCTCAGGGAATGTGACAAGGAGGGAGTCCACACAGGATATTTAGTTAGAACAAGTGTAAATTATCATACCTAAAGTAAACACAAATGAATAAATCAGAGGAAATCAGCAATATCAACAATGAAAGCAATGAATGAAAGCAATGCATGTATGGAGCATGTGTTGGAGCAATAGAAGGTCACACAATCATAGATGCAAGTTGTAGGCAGGGAGAGACTGGACGTAATACATGGGCCAGCTTTTATTGCTCAAGGGCCCAGTTGAGCATAATCAGCTGACGACCCTCCCATGTCAGCCAATTGACCCTTCGCTAAGCCACACCCCGAATACACAGCTGGCTAGTCACAGAGCAGTATAGGACTTGCTCTAACTGATGTCCGACACTTTCGTGGCTGCACTCCATTGACTCAAATGCAAAAAGAGTCATTTTCTAGCTTTTTTTGGCTTTATTTTTCTTAGAAATAGTCAAATGCCGTTCCTTGTCCACTTGTAATAGTTACAGTCGCTCCCCAGAGAGGTTGAAAGGAGGGGAAGGAAAGTAGGATTTATTCTCTTTCCAAAACCTGAAATAAATCCAGAAATTCTTTTGCTGTGGATTGTTCCTAAAGTAATGTTAGTTAGCTAACGCTAGCTCACTTCATACTGAATGTAATGTAATAAAGTCCTACTGTTCTGCTTTTTAATGATTGTAATAATGAATAGAAACCTACCTAGCTTTACAAGAACAGTGTTGATCCTTAATATCGTTGTCTTTTGTCTCAATCGTCAGGGGATGTGGTGGTTCACTTGTACTGTGTGATCGGTAGGCTTTAGCTTCTACCTTTCATTTTTTTCACATCCGTTTCAGTCAGTTTGACAGCCTGAATACAACCTTCAAATGTATAATGCAACTGCAAAACTGTCTGCTTCTTTCTGAGATCGCTTTTTCCAACAAATTTGACAATATTTCTCCGGGGAGTGCAATAACAGCCTTGACATTGGCAAAAAGGCTATAGGCTACAATAAGGAAACAAAATGAAGAGAAATTTACATACCTCAATTTTAACTTTAACTTCATTTAAAAGGGCACCCATCACATTAGGATGACTATAACACAAACATGCTCACATATGAACAGTGACTTAAACCTCTGACCACCATCCATATTACCAGATACAATCCCCCCTACCCAGCAATCTTGGATCCAGGGGAGCAATTAAAAGGATGAGAAGCTGGTCCACAGGCAAGTCAATAATCATATGACAAAACTAGTGCTTATAGGTACACGCGTTGACAGTTTCTGAACTCTTTATGACCCAAAGAGTGTAAAACGGTACCAAACTCAAATTGCAGATAGTTTAGCAGGAACACAGACTCAACCCCCGACCCAAAGTACACAACCAAATGATCTCAGAATCAGCACCAAAGCTCATCACAAATGAAGATGGCCTGCAGCTACACGTAACATCTCACAATGCATCGTCATACAGCATAAACACTAAACTGGAAATGACACATAAGCTAAACCAAAGTAGCATACCAGAAAAGTTCCTGTAAACAAAGGCTCACTAACTAACCAAGTCATTGAAAGATGCAAAAAAGAAAAGAAACCAAGCTACAACAAAGCTCACTACAATCAAACAAAGCATGAGCTATAGCACTGTATAAACCAAAGCTAGCAGGCCAAGCTGTGAAGTTGCAGACTCTAACATGATGGTTAACAACTTCCCCACTGCCGAGATTTTAGTTCATCTATCACACCAAAATCTCCCATAAATTTAAGCACATTAAGACATTCCGGGTTTAAGGCAATTGAACAGTACATCACATCAAGACTAGACAGAAAGCATTGATTTTACAGTTTCAACCATAGTATTGTTAAGATTACAAACCTTAAAGAGAAAAACCCTAATACCCCCTAATACTCCCCATCTCTAATCTTAATAGTTCCATTTGCTATCTAACTGGTCTCATCCTAGTCTTCAAACAGATAGTGGTGGTGGGATCTTATGCGCTTATTCCACTGGAACCAAAAGGCGACTGGAAGGGAACCAGAGAAATGCTCCAAAGACATTGTCTTCAGTGTTCTCCGCCACACTAAATGAAAACAAACTGGTTAGTCTCCAGAGGGTACAAAGGGGATGCGTGTCTCCTACAAACTAATGTGGCTATACTCACCCAAAAGAAATGCATTTTAACTTTCAAACAAATGGGTTTGCAAAATAAACAAATTTAGGACAAATGCTACTTCCTTCATCATCCATCAAAAGCAAACTCCACAAAAGTAACCAGCCTTAAGAACAAAAAACCTTGCAGAATAATGACAAAAATCTTATCCACAATGCTAAACCCCAAAGGCACTTTAATCTACACTACTGAAAATGTACCTAAAACTAATTTTAGCATTCACTAACCACAAGGGTCATAAAGCAAATGGGTCACCAGAATACAAATTAACAATCCCTCATTTGACACACTATGCTCGATTTAACCTTACCAAATGGGTTTGTATCCCGAGCCCCCATTTGGTACAGGCTGGCTCAGTGACACGGAGGGAGTCCAGACAAGTTTTTCTTAAAACAAGTGCAGTTTATTCAAACTAAAGTTAACACAAAGTAACGATGAGGTGTGGAAATCAGCCATAGAAACAATGAAAGCAATTCATGGTTGTGTGGTATATATGCAGTGTAGGCATTGCCGTGCAGAAGAAAGCAACACAGCGTGGACGTTAGCCATAAGAAGGGAGAGACCAGACTGAATACGTGGGCCAGCTTTTACAGCCCAAGGGCCAAATTGAGCTTAATCAGCTGATGATCCTTCCATGTCAGCCAACCGGCCGCTGAGGTTGGCCATGACAGCCTCCAAGACAGTGGGAGGGGCGTCACAAATTAAAAGAATTACCATCATGTCTTGGTAAAATAGTGTTGGGCCACTGTGAGTCTCCACAACAGCTACAATGATCTTTGCCATAGATTCTACAAGTCTGTGTAGCTCTACTGGAAGAAAATCTCCCATAGGATCTGTTGACTAAGAAGGATACTGTAATTTGACCTCGTGTTTATACTCATCAGATCTTTCAGTGTCCCTCTCCTTCCTTGAATCCTTGAATTTATTTAGGTTTTTCCTTTAAATTATCACCTGTCTGTATAACATTAAACAGTAAAATTAAGATAATAAATGTGAAATCTTGACTTTGAATTAACTCTTCAGAAAGGGTACAAATGATGTTGTGGTGTACAGTAGAGGGCAGTTTAGTTATTCATCTGGCTGAGCTTTCAGCATGTAGCCTCAAGGCCGTCATAGTCCATGTACCCTTACCACTGAGTTCAGGACAGGGCCGCATTTCCACCCACGAACTCTTCCTGGAGGGCCACATTTTGCCCCAAACATATGCGTCTGCACAGCCAACCTGCTCATAGGGGATGGAAAATGAGAGCTGGACCTCATCTGCATTCTCCTGGACCCGAAGGCTTGCTCGTTAAGAGGCTTGTGTGAGCAATGATCCAGAGCATTTCTGTTGTGAGGAATTAATGTGGCTGCTGCCCAGCGTCAGATCAGGTAGTCTGGCTGACTTCATCAGGGGCCCTAAATCCATGTGTGAATGGAACAAAAGGCACTCTGACAAAGCACATACTCTGCCCTGAATGACTCAGTCCCTGTCATCAGGCCCTGCCACATGCACTCACTCATGCACAATCACACACACACAAATGGGGGAAACAGGACTTGTTCTGCTCACTGACTGTAGGTCATCTGTGGCGGCATCCTTCATTATACATGTGTTTTTTTGTACCTAGAGAGCAATGCTTTCTTATCCCTGTGGCTACTGATTTATACCATACTCCATTAGAAGTGCCTCTTTTTGATGGCAAGCCTGCTGATCTCCTCTGTAGACAACATCTGAAATCTTTATCAGCAGAGCTGTGGGGCCTTGGGTCCCGCTGTGTGCTGTGTTTCTAATATCCACCATGAGTGAGGTTGAACCAGGAAATCAGGGAAAGAGCAAACTCCCCCAGCAATCAGTTGTTACGTAAGATTAATAGATTGCTACATTAAGCGAAGCGCAAACCTTCTCCTCTACAGGCTGACATCAGGAACACCGGAAACCTGGGATACTCATCGGCCAAATGCCAGAAACTCCTGTTTTGGACGTTTGAAATACAATACAGGCATTACATTGCAGGAAAACTGGTAATGTACTGTATTTCTTCGTGAGACCCTTTAGGATTCAATAATGCAACCAGAACAGAAAATGAAAATGAAACATGGCTGACGTTCTGTACACTGAATGTTAGTTGTGTGACCGGAAACAAGGCATATTAGGAGCTGGTTTCCATCTGTGTTAGTCAAGTCTGTGAGCGAGTTGGAACTGAACCAGTGGCTGGAGAAAGTCGACCCAGCGTGACGTTCTCCATCACACCACAGCTGTCGTTTTCACAGCTTCTCCCCAAACACCAGGCACAAATGAGAATGTTTGTGTGGGTCTCTGTGTATGGGATTATGTGTGACTGAATGTTATCTACAGTATGTTCCCATCCTTTTTACCACTTCCCAAAACCCTCAAAAGAAGAATTATATAATAACCAGCCATCATCATTACTAATACAATTTTGATTCAGTCTCATAGGATGAGCCCGCCAATAACACCCCCGGTCTATGTCTAAATTGATCCTCGGGTTGTAGAGACTAAACACACCCTGTCATCATCAAGGAGGCAGACTGGCTTGCTCCACCCATTACTAACAGCAGGCTGTGGCTACACTTGAACCACTGAACATAGCAATGTCAGGGAGTGATGCAATGATGACTCGTTATTGCTGCCTTTGATTATATTGTGCTTCAGAATAGAAAATACCTGTGTGTGAGGCAATTTATCCTAAAATCCCTTCGTTTCCCATAAGTCTTTGTACCAACACAGGAAGTGATTAATAACTGAAGCAGCTTGAGGACTGTTGGTGGTTTGCAGTAGTTAACAAGTAGAAGTGCTTTAATATGGTACTATTTACATTGTAGTGAGAGATGACAGCCCGTTGCCTGGGGATTTGTGTTTTGTTTCCACGGCGGGAGCCAAGTGTGTGTGGGTCTGCCAGACGAAGCCACGATCCAGCAGTAAGACACGGTGATGTGTCAGCCTGACCCTTGACTGTGGAGCTTGCAGCTGCACTGACTAGATGCACAGCTCATCTGCAGTGTGAACCATGAGGGCAGGACACAGTCATGTTGAAATTAAGTGCATTCTGTCTGTGCACTACTGTTGTATTCATCTGTAAATAATTAAGGATTGATTGACCTTCTTTGCACTCAAAATAATTTGTCAGTTGTTCCAAAATTAGCAAATACATTTAAACAAGACAGGTCAAATAAGTTCACTCTCAATTACAAAAATCCATATTTTCTTAATTTCCATTTTTTTCAAGGTTTTGAAATTGCATATCTGCGAGTATATATCCGTGTAAAACTTGAAGGTTTTTCTGGAAGCCACATTTTATGGCCTGTATCAGCAGATGGAGTTTGATGGAAGAGAGCAGAGACAATTCTTAAATAGAGGAAAGAGGGGTTATGATCTTGAACCAATATCGGACCACCTGCAACAGCCAACCAAATGGCACCATGACAACTGAGCAAACTCCATCTGCTGATGGTTAAGATTATATGTCTTCATACTAAATTAAAGAATGTGTTTGGGGAGGTTTGTTGTTGTTGTTGTTGTAAAAAAAATCCACCACAAGTCTTTTCAAAAACAACATTCCCACTATAAAGCTTTTCTGTGAGAAGTTTTTATTGGAGTCACTTTTATTTAAAATGTTCACAGCCATGTCTTTGGATTATCTTTGGTAATGGACACACTGTTTCTGGAAAGACACATTGCTATTGACTTTTTTAGATGTAATTTTTTGCTTTGACCACCACAAAAAGAAAATTCCATTCACCTCTATTGTAGTGGGGTGACATTTACTGTACCTCTGAATCTACTGTATCTATCTCATATGCCCCTGTTTGTATTGTGGGTGAACTGACTCTTTAAGATGGTTTTTAAAGGTGTCAGCAGCAGCCTCATATCTTATGTGTGAAGCAAACCTTTGTTTTAACCATTCCTTTGTTGAAAACAGAGTAAAAACAACCACAGTTTAATCCCTATTCACTGGAATCTTGTGCTGACCAACAGGCTTGACGTCACATTACCTCACTGAACCTTTTGCTGCTGTGTTTATATCAGTGTGAACTTTGGATGCAGTCTAAATATGCCCGTAATTTAATTACCTCAGCAGGCGGAGGCAATGTGACCTCCATAATAAATCATTTACACAGTGATGATACAGGTTGTTGTTTTTTTTTTTGCCTTGTTCTTCCAACTAAACTCCACCCTTCCTGTTGGTGCAGGATTCGTACTAATAAGCTGCGAGGCTGAAGCTTCATTTCATAAGTATATGTGATGGAGTATGAGCCACAAAGGGAAATTCCTTTCTGCTGAGGAATACGAGCCCAAGGTGTCTTTTTTTGGTGGGGGGGTGGGGTGATAAAGTGCAGCGTCACTCATGAAACAGAACCAAAGAAAAGACAGAGTAAATTTTCCTGGGAAGCATATCTTTGACACAAGTTCTTTCATCTGCCATCTCAAATTCATCAGCTCTGCCTCTGGCTCTGGGTGCTTATCTCCCTCCCTGACAAACTTTTTTCCCCTTCCCTAACTAACTTTATAAGGAACTTCCTGTTAGTGATGACATCACAACATGGCTCACAAGTAGGGAGGGGAGGATGGGCTGAAGTAGGAGGAGAGGCAGTTTGGACCTGAAGCCTATTTATCCCACTGACTGTGTCTGTTTGGTGGAACATGGATTCAGTGATTTAAAGCAGGAATACATGTAAACATGTTTTATTGAACTGGATTTCAGAACATTTCATTTTTTCGCTTTTAAAAATGTACCTTTATCGTTATAGATGAGTATTCTCTGCACCATCAGTCACATCAAACTTGTAAATCATTTTTAATCTAAACTCTGATGGTCATATCATTCACTTTAACACACACAGACTGTAAATCTCACCTAGTAAATTATTTCACCCCTTCCTCTGCTGGTCACAGCTGGCCCAAAGGAATCCCAAAAATGTGCTTGATATTATAAAGGGGGATTAATGAGTGTCTGGTCCATGTAGGGGCCCACTATGTGATTATAAACCTTTTGGGTTTGGGAGAACCTGTGCACAAGCTGAGAAGATTTTACAAACTCAGGCACAAGAACACTCTGTTCTCGCTCCACACACACACACCTCTGCTTTCTGCCACTATTGATTCAACGCACGAGTTGTTTGTAGCCATTGTATCGTTGTGTTTGGTTAGTGTGCATGTCAGTGTTGGGTTTGTTTAGCTCAGTTAGGTTGGGTGACATAGTTAATACAACACCACTTAAGGCTTAAGAAGGCTAGGTGACTGGAAATGGAGGGTGTGAGGGATTGCACGTCCAAGATTATTCATATATTACCCTGAACTGAAACAAAGAAGAACCTTTATATATCAATCCTGTCGCCTACATTATTTAATTACACTGTGTTCAAGTGACCATTATGTCAGGTAAATAGAGAACAGGTCCAGCTAAAAGAAAATGCCCAGGGTGATCTGATAAGCCAGCAGCTAAACAGTCTGGACTCCATTCAGTTGGCAGCAGAATACTTTGCAGATAAGTGTGTGTTTCTTTGCCTGCTGTCTGTGTTATCTACCCTGGAGCCATCCTCATTACTTCCTCTGTCTCTCTGCAGATCTGCACAGCTTACTTTTGACTGCAGCATACATGCTTGTTGTTTATGAAACCACACAGGAGACACATTTAAAGTACAATTTAGGTCACAAAATGAAAAGCTTATACAGGCTAAACTCACAGGATGATGTTTGACTTTAACTATCACTTAAACTGCTGCAACAGTATACACTTATGAATACAACAAATCTCCCTGAGCTGCATTTTAATTTATTCACAGAGAAGCTGCATGTCTCATAGTTGAGGTTTTTACTGTATAGCTGCTGAATGTCCCCCAACCCATTGGAAGAGTTAATCAGCTGACTTGTGTTCACACCTGCTCTATTCTCTAAGCTTAAACGCAGAGACAAAATGAAGCACTGCAGACTTTGATCACATCAAGTTAACTTATGTTTAAATTAGTCCATGTTCAAGGGTGATTCTGCAATCCAAATGCACTCAGCCTGTCGTGCTGCACGTACACGGCAGACTGGTGAAAATGAATGACTGTGCCTTTAAGGGCAAGTGTGCAAGGCGGAGCCACTGCGTCTCTCGTGTGGTGGAGCTTATAAAACATTGCTCAGTACAGCACCAGACTTATTTTAAAGTGTCATATTGTAGCTGGAGCGTGATCGATGTTCTGGCGCCCTGTTCCTGATGCAATAGAAATAGAAAGATTAAAGAGTCAAACCAAAGCCCTCCACAGACACCGAGGAGCTTAATTTGACCAAAGAGGAGTCTAGGACTCAGTGAGCGGAGGAGAACTGCGAAGTTATTAAGGTGAGTTCAGAAAAGTGATTTGAAATGGCTTGTGTAGGCTACAGTTAGAACCCATGTCTCGCCTGTCTATTGTTTTGTATGTTGGTGCCAGCACGATAGACACAGATGATTGGTGCAATGTGAGACTCTATTGCCATTATTTGTGGGATGTGCTTTAGGATAGAGCAAGCCATTCAAAGGAGAAAGTTGTCTTTTAGTCGGAATTAGGAGGATTTAAAAAGTTGTGACAAAAATAAACTACACTTTGTGAATATATTTGCCAACGATTACTAGGTATATATTTTTATGATAAATAGGATATAGGCTAAAAGTTGTTGTTTTTTTGTATCCCGTTATGCCTACATAACGTGTGGCCGATTGCAAACCTGTAACTGGTTTTGATTATTTTAATTAGTCTCTTATCTGATTGTATCTTTTCATCTTAAATGAAATGGAAATTTATTCTGTATCATCATTAGGCTACCTGCCCTTGCCAGATAGCTGACTTGTGTGTTATGGTGTGAGTCACCTGCCTGCTAGAGGGCTTTTAACCATTATTATCTCAATCCGGTAAAGTGAGGGGGTGTGCGCGCTTTTTGCTTGCCGCACAGGTAGAGCGGGTATGGTTGCTCGGAAACCGCTGCAGTTGTGTCATGAGCGGGGTGTGAACTCTTTCAAGGTCTGTGTGTGACTACTACAATCCTGAATCAAAGGCAAGCTATCTGCTGATGCTTTACATCACTACCCCACTAGACCTCCTCCTTTCCAGCACCCTGTGTCATCTTCACACTCACAATGAACCAGTCTACCTATTGTATAAACAGAAAGGCCAGACTTGACTGTAAAAAGACTCCCGTTCACTGGTCAAAGGATCTGAATTAAGTGACTTAAAGAATTCTTCTTTAAGGGGGCTAATCCTCTGCATGACTGCACATCATTTGTTTAATAGTGTTGCCTGTAAATGCTGCTATGGTTAACTGCCAGCATGAACTGTCTTTGCACCTGTTGCAAGAGGAAGCACAAGTCCCCAGGGGTTCATTATCGAGGATCATGTTGCTTCCCATCCCCGCCAAACTGAATTGACGGCCCTGGGCAGGGGGATTGCATGCCTTGTTGGGCAGTTTGGCTCAGGCTGATGCCGCAGGCTTCCTGTTGTTTTAGAGCTTTGTTTCTCACCAGCTGTCGGGGCAGCACATAATATGGCTCACAGGAGACCAGGAACGAGGGGCTGTGTTCTTCTCAGTCATCCCTCAGCGTGTCTCTGGATGTGCATGCACCTCTTTTGTGGTCTCCAGAAGAGACGACCACTATGGCTAGGGATGCACCTGTTTTCCTGCATTCTGAAAAACAGGATTAATGGTCTTCAAAAGACTTCTGATAGGGCACTGAAGTAATTTGAAAATTTGCTGCAACATTGCACAGTGAACTCAGACATGGTGACTTTCTAATATCATTTCATCAGAGATTGTGACATACTGAACAGGTTAATCCAGTGTGAGGCATCAGATTTTGCTTCCAGTGTATCCTTGACCCCAGAAATATTGATACGGTGCAGGGTTTCTTCCCCTCTGAATATTATATACATTGTTTACTCCCTCACACATACTTGACATGACAGGTCATTTGACTTAAGGAGTTCTTGCAACATCAGGTATATCTCAGGAGGAGCCCCTTCCTCTGCTGTTCAGGACAAGCAAGATTGCAGCACTGGAGCGCAGCACAGTCCAGTTTTAAAATAAACTGTAAACTTATTAAGAGTGGAGGCACTGTCAGTAGGGATAGAAGTCTGAAAGTTGGTTAATGAGTTGACACCTTCTGTTTTGTTGAATTTAGGCTGGCTATAGGTGAAATATAAAGATCATTCAGTGACTATTGAAACACCTAAGCTGGTGAAAACTGTATTTGTCTATTTGTATATCAGTCTAAATATTTTAGTTGTACTGACAAATAAGTAAAAACTGAAACTTATTGCTCTCACTGTTTCCACTTTACAAAACTCAACTTTCTAATTAGGTAAGAAAAGATGGTATCTATGTTTGGTTTCACATCATGTAATCTCTATCCCACCTTTCCCAATTTTGGTCTACCTACTGCTTTTATGTTTTTTTTTTTTTTTTGCTAAATACAATGAGACCAGAACATTATGTATAATGTCATCAACGTGTGTCCTAAAATCTTGTTAAACAGAGCTTTTGTCATTCCTCTGTCATAGATTGTTGTCATGTCTTGGTGGGCAGCAGGAAAGGGGAGATTTGTGAAATTTGCTCTCTATTTTAATATCAGGATTTTCTTTCTTTTAGCTTCACCAGAGGATGTTGACTCTGTTTTTAGATATTATTTTTCAGTAGCGCATATTTTGTTTCTTGTCATCTGCTTTTGCTTTCAACCTCCCTTCACCTTCATTCATGGCTGTGTCTTGGCTGTTTTACAGTTACACCACAAGCAGGGGCAGCCAGCCGGGCGATCTGAGTGTTTCCTGGCTTTGATGCGACCCGAGTGTGCCTGGAGCATGTCCACAGTGGGCCTGACTGCCCAGGAGATCTCTTTTCCCATAGAAAACCCCTTCCTGAGGGGCAGATACTGTCACAGCATGGCTGGATCCAAACCCTCTTGGAGCTATCGCCATGAGCTGGACAAGTGAGTGTTCAGATGCCAGGACTAGTTGTCCATTTTTAGAAAGGGATGGTTTTTCAAATCTGCATGACATGCTGAAGTTTTATGGTCAGTCAGATATTTCTTGTACAATGAAATGTTACGTGGCTTATTTAAACTGGTACTAATCAAATGTTTTTTAACAGCTTCTACTTCAGTATGAACACCGCACACACAGATCACAGCTCACGTGCCCATCAAAAGGGGCCACCTCCACCGTCTCTAAGTTATGAAAGTAAGTACACATAGACAATACACAAATGCTCCATTGTTTTGTGCCTTTTGAATCATCTGCTACATACAGGATGTATTAAGTGGTTTTCCAGAAATATAGAGAAAGCTAGTAGTCAACAGAAGTTTTATGTACAGGATACAATTAAGTTGTAGTAGTAAATTGTGATTGTCATTAACCAACCTTTACCCATTTAATACTGTGCCATTAATGTGTTGTAATTTTTCCTCTATGACAGGACATAAACACAGTCCCAGCTCACAGAGATTGCCCCCAAAGAAATCCCGGCCCTCCCATCTCTCACTGTCCTGCAGTGCCGAACCATCCACCCCAAGTCCTGTTGATGACGACCAGGTGGTCCCCTCGTTCCAGAGGCTCTCAGTTTACGAGTGTAGTAGTCCACCACAGACACCAGGCAGATGCTCCAAGCCTCTGCCCCCCATCCCTCCACAAACAGACATCTCCCCAGAGCAGGCTATGGACAATGAGGTAGAATTTTTCACGAGTTCGGATGACAGCTGCTGCTTGGTGTCTGATCAGTGTCCCAAATCGTCTCCTTTTCGATATGGAGTCCCCAGTCGAAGGAGCTTCAGGGACTGCGGGCAGATTAACTATGCTTACTATGATGGTCCATTAGGACCGCAAAGCCCAAGGCCTTCGAAACAGCAGCATCAGGCACACCCTCCACAGGAAGTGCAGGAACAGTATGAGCAGCCCCGACAGGAACCACCTGAGCCAGTGGTCTGTCAAAGACAGCAGGATAAAGCTCAAAGGAGGCTGCGGCGCTCACACTCTGGCCCAGCTGGATCCTTCAACAAGCCCTCGCTGCTGCGCCTCACATGCCACAAACGCCATACCCACAGTACCGACAAGCCTGAGGTACCACCTCCTATACCTCCACGAACAATCAAGACAGGAGACTACCGCCGCTGGTCAGCAGAGGTCTCGTCTGGGGCGTACAGCGATGAGGACAAACCACCCAAGGTGCCACCAAGGGAACCTTTGTCCAGTGGCAGCTCGCGCACCCCCAGCCCCAAGAGCCTACCAACATACATAAATGGGGTGATGCCCCCAACCCAAAGCTTTGCACCAGATCCTAAGTATGTAAGCTGTCGGGGTTTACAGCGACAGCACAGTGAGGGCTCCCCTTGCATAATTCCCGTAATGGAGAACGGCAAGAAAGCCAGCACCACACATTACTATCTCCTGCCTCAGCGGCCTGCTTTCGTGGACTCACCTTGTGTAGAGAAATTTCTGCGAGTCATGGACAGCCCTGCAGCTCGCAAAATGGAGGTGCCAGTCTCGGACTGGGACTGCCACACCAAAAGGAAAGCACATGTGGATTTAGTTTGAAAGGTTTTAGTGGAAGTAGCACAAGACTCTACATGAGCAAAAAACACTTTAAAAATGGTGAAACTGGACACTAAGAACCATCAAACTGCTGCTTTTTAAAAATAATTTTTAACCCCTCATGTATTCTGAACACACAGGATATGTGCGCACTGTATTCAGTTACTGGTAATGTTGGAATCGTGATCACAAGGAAGATACTTTTATGTAAAAACTGTATCTCTAACTATAGATTGTGGGCAAAATTCAACATTGTAGAGCTTATTTTTTTATGAGTTTCAATATTGTGCTGTTTTTTGCTGACAATGTCGTACAATCAGAAAGTACAAGCAGGCCTTGAACTTCATGTGCTCAGTGTTTTCTGTGTTTAGAAGGTTGAGGATGTTTTGTGAGATACTGTACATTGATGCTGCTTTTGTATCTCACAAGGGACAAAAGGTCAGTAATGTAACCATGTATCACCTAATATATGAAGTCTAAATACCAGGCCAATTAATTAACAAATATGAAGGATTCTAGCAAATAAATCTCCATTCTGTTTGCTATTATAGATCAACACTGATATGGTTTCCATGCCTTGATGAAGTCTTATTCAGGCCACTATATCTGTGTAAATTTGTGTTTCCCACATGGCATGTTGTCATGGTACATTTTGTACTAAGTGGGTACATTACTGGTAGCTATGCATGTTTCCTTTGGAATGTCTAGTGCAGCTTTTATGGTGTAGTTGTCTGTTGATGAGTGTGGATGTGTGTGGAACCGTGGATGTGTTTGTGCATATGTGCATGTGAACAGCAGTTGGAAAAGTGTTCTGGTGATGAAATGACAATCTACAATTGGTAGAAAATTGCCAACCATACTTGTTACTGTGCTCTGCTTATTTGCAGCGCCTGCTTTTGAGTACAGCCCTCTAAAAAGTGCATGCATTTGATTGCTTTCTTTCAGTGTCCAGGTCTGTTTTGTTGCACAGAAATTGGCCTGTTGAACATAAAGTTGAATGTATGCTATTCTTCTTACTGAAATTCCACAGTTGGAGCTTATTCTTGGTCAAGCTGTGAGTTACTGCTTGAAACTAATTTGCCTCAAGTACTACCTCCCTTTTGATATTAATCCTAGATTTCACGTACTCCCCATTAATAAAGGCATAATCTGAAATGATAATCTACAGAGTTCTCCGGCTCCTTATGTGACCTGACACAATGTTTTAATTCAGTGGCACTTCAGTGCAGAGTAGCACAAAGTCAATTCTAACCGGATATCCTTAAATAGAGATTTTAGAACACGCAGATCTTACAGAGATGTTAGGCTAACCTGTTAACATAGACACATTGCAAAGACAGTGCAAGGTTTACCAACCTGACACAGACTTTCCTGTTCTGCTCATGCATTCCTGCCTTACATGATTGCAGTGGGTGTGGTCTGAGAGACTTTGGCTGCTGGCGGCCTAGAACATGTATGAATTTTATTGTTTGTAGATTATTCAAGAAGAATCAGAATGATATAGTAAATGTAGCACATGTATTGAAGTAACCCTTGGTATCAAACACGGTGTTCAGTTTGGGAAACATAACTGCTAAGGTCAAACGGTCATTGAAATATACTTTTTCTCTCCCTCCTGCTCACGAAACCTTGCCAACACAATGTTGCTTATGACTTAAATGTCTGAAAAAATGTTTACATCATACACTGATACTATTTAATCTTAAGGTATTCGTATGTCTTAGAAATAATAAAACTGAAGACTAGTTTATCAAGAATTAACTTCTTTGCTGTGATGAAGACATGCACTGGGAGAGTACAGTATGCTGTGTACAGTATTTAACAATTCCATTTGTTATGAATAGTTGATAAGTGTATAGTCTTTAAAAAGAAAGCAAAATAAAATGACTTATTTATGAACCTGTTTCATTCTGTTTCTTGAATCTGTCAAGCCTAAACTCTCAACTCAGCTGTTTGGCCTGTTTTATTACCCACACACCCTCATGCTGTGCCTTATTGTCACTGGCCTCTATCCAGAGAAAGAAGAGTGACTTACAATGGCCGACTGACAGGTGAACAGTATATTGCCTTCCTCTTCCTGGTTATGACTGCTTAGATGCTCTGTGGCAGCCAGCTTTGCACCCACAGGTTTTTAAGCACTAAACAATGTTGCAAGGGTTTGATTCTTGAATTGAGTCCATGTGGTTAGGCATGGAGCCGAAACCACAATGAGCCACAAAGAGCATTACAGGTCAAATAATTACTAAATAAACTGCAATTCAAGTATCCCCTATGACCTCCCAGCAAGGCAGTGACCATATCTATGGGTTTGTTGTGCTAATGGCAATTGATTTTACATTATCATGTTAATGGAACTAAAGACAGCTGTTTGAACATTGTAGGCCTCCTGCTAACCCTTTCACCTGGTTCACAAAGGGGTGCTGCTAGGCGACAGCATGTGTAGTGACAATAGTAACTAAAGACAGGCGGCTCATTTTAAATGTCTCTTTGGGTCAAGAAAGTGCCAGATGAATTAAGTCAACTTAAGTTTATTTATATAGTACATTTTAAAACAACAAATGTTGACCAATGCTTTACAAAGAGATTAAATAAAACATAGGAATAATCAAAACAAAAATACAGCAATTAATAAAAGAAACATAGAATATCTTGATAAACCCACAACACAACCATTACTGGATGTTAACAAGGCGTGGTTTGAAATTAGTTTCTGGATAAATAAAAAGCTAAAACACATCAATGCCCTGCTGTGGCACTAAAAATCCATGTTGTGCTCCAAGCCAGAACTCTGACATGTGACTTGCTTAGACTCCACTTTCACCATTTCCTTGACTTTTGACTTGACTTGACTTTGACTTGTGAAACTTCTTTTAAATCCAACTTGGCCAAAAAGAAACAAGGGGTCATCACGATTCTCTGTGAAATTAATTTTCTTTGTGTCCCTGTTTCAGTCCCTGTGGCTGTTTCAGTCTTTCTTTTCCCCAATTTGCTAACACAACTAGAGTCTTAAACTTAAATTTGCCATTGGGTTTTGGCCCTTGGGTTCAGTTCAGGCATTGAGTATGTGGTACTTAACATCCAGTTTTAGCAGCTCAACAAAATAAAATATATTTTTGGCCTCAGTTAATTAGATAAACGTCCTTGGTTGGCACTGCTGATAGATTAACAAGTGGAACAAACTAATGATAAGAATTATTACAGTAATTATGATGACTGCCTCATTAATTGCTATTTAGTCTCTGCTGATTAGTTTGCAGTTGTTTGAGTGGAAAAGAGCATATTTATTATTTGTGTCTGGCTCTTAATACATGTCTGCAATGCTTCCATATATCTAAACTTTATAAAGAATACTGAAATATTAGATTTGGCTTTACAGATGTACAATCAAAATTTGATAAGCAAAG
Organism: Micropterus dolomieu; assembly: GCF_021292245.1. NCBI lineage: Eukaryota > Metazoa > Chordata > Actinopteri > Centrarchiformes > Centrarchidae > Micropterus > Micropterus dolomieu. The sequence goes on along the minus strand of NC_060167.1, from coordinate 17,579,734 downwards.
AAACTGATCAAGCAAATTACATCAGATCCTGCTATAAAGTTAAAAAGAACAAAAAAGGTATGCAAAGTAGTAGCAAAACATATTTGACAGTTTATGCAGATATGGTTATTACAGAGGTAGATCTAATTCTAAAGTCCAAATATTTAATTTGAATATTAATCAGCTACTGTTATACTTCTATACACACACAACAAAAGAGTAATATATAAAGTGGTTAAATACAACGTTTGTCTTCAATAGTAATGCACTGTAAAACATGGCTATGGAGGCAACAGTCAACAGTCAAAATATCTTCCTCCGCAGGAGGTTAGAGTTCTGTATATTTTGTTCTGAAATATTGAACAACATAATCTTCCAAGTTTAAGGCAATTCACACCAAATCCAATTTCTAACTAATTTATAAAACATCTGCAATTTTAATTCTAAATCTAACTGATATTTAATCAAATACATTTTTTCATAAAATTGTGGCCATTTTTAGGCAATGTATTGTGCTTCACTGTGAGTGAAAAGGGTATTAAAAAGGGTATTAAAACTGAATCATGCTTGTTTTTAGCTTTAGCAAGAAAATTCATATCTGCAATCTTCAAGAGGAAAGAGAAGAAGAGTTTGTAGGCTTTTTGCAGAGTATTCTGATTCTCATCCCACTTTCCAAATAAACAATAATTAATATGATTAAATATAACCCTAACCCTAAGCATAAACATAATTAATTATGTTGTATGCATTGAGTTTTTGTTTTGGTATAACTTTTCTTATCATTTGCTGTGAGAGGTGGACAGAGTTGTAAATATTTAACTTAGACTGAAGTGCTGCTGGTTAAATTTTACTCAGAGTCAGAGTACTTCTAAAGAAAATATAGTACATCAAGTGAAGGTACAGAAATTGATCACTAGGTGGATACAAATAGTCACCAATTGTTTAGATGAAAATACTTGAACTGTGAACTGTGCATTGCTGTTGTGGACCAGCTGCAGGGATTTTGAAATATAGTGGCACAGTTTTTTTAAAAAAAAAAAAGGTACCACATTAGTGGACTTTTACAGTACTAATAAAGCAAGTATTAGGCCTACCTGATGCTGACAGCGCACAGCTACAATTCTGAACACTGCTGAGGTTTTAAACTCCCTCTTTCTCTGTGCCTCTCTTCACATACAGTGCAAAGGAAAAACATCATTAAAATGAGTGTGCCTATGCCATCTAGTGACAGCATATTGTACTGACTGACGGCTGAGCAAACATTACCTACAGAGGCTTAAGGTGGATAACCAACGTGATTTACAATAATGGACAGAAATACAGAAGCTATAGATGCTTACTTTTTTTTAAAACAGCGCCAAAGACAAAGTAGCATATTTCATGGCCATTGTATAGTATTGCATAAATTGGATAGTTGTTGTGCACGGTGGTCCGGTGGATGGCGCTCGCCTCACAGCAAATGTGACAAATGACTATCACATGTGAAATATAAGTGGCACATTGATGATACTGAAAACAGTATCTCAAAATCAACTTTTTCCAAAAACCCCATATCAACACTGATAAAAACTACACTTATCAAAGCCACCTTATAAATATTTACAGTATATTATTGTATAAATTATATATGTGCAATACATGGTTGATAGCTCATATAGATTCAGATATCAGATATCATTTTCAACATGGAAAACACTGTAATTAAAACATTTTCCAGTGTGTAGCCGTCATCTAGGGTTGATGTTTGAAACCTCTGGACTTTTTGATGTGACCTGGAAATACACAAGGATTATGTATTAATATTGCCATCTCAATTATAATTTGGCCTTGTACTCCAGAAGAGGTACTGTATGTAATACCAAAAAGGTAAACAAGAATACCTGCAATCGAGTTTCAACATTTTGTAGACGAGGTCTAAAACCCTGAGATGTTTAAGAGCCTGCAAATCCCAAGTTGTGATCTCCTGGGAAAAAGAGCAAGATAATGTCGAACCTGCTAATCTTCCTTGCTGATACATTGTTTACTGAATTTTCTTAAATAGATCAGTGATTACTTAAAAGAAAACAGACCAGGACTGACCTGCAACAGAGAAGTCAAAGAAATCTTCCTCAAAAGCAGACAGTCTTCTGTTGTAAGAGTTACTTTTTCTCCTAAAATAGAGAGAAAAGTTCATTAGTTTCACATGGTAAAGTTTGCAACTATGATTACAGGCAAGAAGAAACACAATTTGTTGATGATTACTATATAGGAAGATGCATTTTGGGCATCATAACCCACCAAAAACCCATACGTCTCTTTCTGACAATGACAGCAATGACGATGATAATCAAGAACAAGAGTGCTGTTGCTAATGATCCAAACAGTGCTCCATAAAAACCTGGACCCCAACGGAGGAGGTCACACTGTGGCCCATAAAACTGCTCCAGGCTAGACTCAAAGCACCTAGGTTGAAGGGCCACAAGAGTAAATTATGTTAATATAGTACGTAGTACGAGCAAACATAATAGACATATTTAAAATGACAACAGATGTTTTGGCTTACCTACAGGTAGGCCCTTGGTAAATGTTATTGAAACATTCTCCATGTTGATGACAGTAATCAGGGTTTGTTTTGCAAGGTCCAACACAATGCCATTCACCATTGCTAATCTCAGCAGTGTAATTAGCAAACTGAGAGCAGTTAACAAAAGGCATCAGGTCTGTGATATCTGATCGATAAAAAAGAATGTACTTATCATTTCGTACAATTATACAAAATAATACAAAAATATAAATATTGTGACAAATATAGAATGAGAAATTTGCAATAAAACAAATATGCATGTTTAAGATTGACATAGACTACACTTACTTTTAATCACAGGTGGGTTGAAGTTGACTGCATTTAACTGTACATTTGCATTATGAAAGGCCTGAGAAATCTTAATGAGGTTTCTTGTGTTATTCAAGATAGCATTCAACACCCCAACAAGCTGATTGTTGACAAACTGGATTTGAGTTTCATTGTTTGTATAGATGTACTCCGCCACACTCTCCGCTACAACACTTCCTGGTCTATAGTAGAAAAATAGAAAGATATTACCAAGATTGTACTTGATTAAAAAGTAATTGAAATAATCCATAAAATTGAATGAAAACCTACAATAACTTGATGACTTCTACTTTTTTATAGCTTTGTGGATCTGCTTCTTTGCATAGGGCTTCGAGCTGGAACACAGGACAGATGTTATTATATCACGGTCATGGCAATAAATCCACATTGTTGCATTCAAAAATCAAAAACAGTAGAGAGCAAAACATAAATGATAAATAAGATCTGTACATAGTACTGAGTATTTTAATTATTGCCTAGTAATAAAGTATCAATTAAAAAGTTATAATACATGAGTAAATACTCAATTAAATACTCAATTTCAATACTGAAATTAGGTCACTTATTATATCATAATCATGAATTCATGTAACAATAAAAGAAAACCTACCTCCCGTTCTAATGTTGTGATGAATTCCACTGATGGATTTGAATTTAAATCATAAAAACCATCCTGAAAAGTGATGTTAAATTCCAAAGTAAAATTTGCTTTTCTGGTTGGTATTGCACCGGTATCTGTAAAAGATGATGACGCCCTTATATTGAAATTGCAATAACATTTTACAGTCAACACTAAGAATGTAAAAGGTAAGAAAAATTAATGCCAAAAGAATCCAAATTTATAATGAACAAATTGCTAAAAAACTATAACTTATGTGTGCATTCAACAATTATTTTTGGCTAATAGAATATCTTAAAGAACTATATTTAGGGATAAAAATCGTCACCAATATGAGCAGCAGTATCATTCTCTCCGAAACTGCAGACATCTCCAAAGACAAAATCTTGACAGCGGCAGTTGCATCTTCCAAGTGTCTTGTTGAAAGCACAGGTACCAGTGCACCCAGGACAGTCCATATCTCCACAGTGAGGAGTTGTAGATGATGTCAAAGTGACAGTGACATTTGAAACTGGAGTAATGGTAGATGTTGAATGACTGACTGTCATTAGTGTGTTTGTGCTAATGGACTCTGCTGATGTCAAAGTCTTTGAAGTTGTTGTAGTTGGAGAAGATGTTGGTCGAATGCTACTTGATTTCTCATATGTTGTTGCTTCACTAGTGGGTGGAGCAGAAGGCTGCGTTAAATGTGTCATGCTGGAAGAGACTGTAGAAGGTGTACGGATTGTAACTGTGGTATTTGAGTTTGGGTTAAAACTTGTAGGTGATAAGGTAGGTGTCATCACAGTAGTTGTGATTGTGGAGCCGGCAGTCACAGTCTGAGTTGTGTGCATTGAAATCGTGGTCAATGATGTTGAGAACTTAGTTGTTCCTGAGTGTGTCATTGTTGAAGAAGATGAAGATTGTTGCTCTGTGGGTGAGGACATCATTGTTGAAGATGTTTCCTGGCTCATGCTGCTTGGTGTTGTTTGAGTTTCATGCTCAGGAGATGTTTGTGTGAAATGAGTTGTCATTGGTGGGAATGTAGAGTGCGAACTTGGTGGCAGTTCTGTATTTGTGGTGGAACTGATTGTTGTTGAATGATCATTGTTGGTAGTCATTGTCACTCCATTTGTGGT
>NC_060167.1:17571131-17575046 GCF_021292245.1 Micropterus dolomieu | reverse complement strand
TGACCTGGAAATACACAAGGATTATGTATTAATATTGCCATCTCAATTATAATTTGGCCTTGTACTCCAGAAGAGGTACTGTATGTAATACCAAAAAGGTAAACAAGAATACCTGCAATCGAGTTTCAACATTTTGTAGACGAGGTCTAAAACCCTGAGATGTTTAAGAGCCTGCAAATCCCAAGTTGTGATCTCCTGGGAAAAAGAGCAAGATAATGTCGAACCTGCTAATCTTCCTTGCTGATACATTGTTTACTGAATTTTCTTAAATAGATCAGTGATTACTTAAAAGAAAACAGACCAGGACTGACCTGCAACAGAGAAGTCAAAGAAATCTTCCTCAAAAGCAGACAGTCTTCTGTTGTAAGAGTTACTTTTTCTCCTAAAATAGAGAGAAAAGTTCATTAGTTTCACATGGTAAAGTTTGCAACTATGATTACAGGCAAGAAGAAACACAATTTGTTGATGATTACTATATAGGAAGATGCATTTTGGGCATCATAACCCACCAAAAACCCATACGTCTCTTTCTGACAATGACAGCAATGACGATGATAATCAAGAACAAGAGTGCTGTTGCTAATGATCCAAACAGTGCTCCATAAAAACCTGGACCCCAACGGAGGAGGTCACACTGTGGCCCATAAAACTGCTCCAGGCTAGACTCAAAGCACCTAGGTTGAAGGGCCACAAGAGTAAATTATGTTAATATAGTACGTAGTACGAGCAAACATAATAGACATATTTAAAATGACAACAGATGTTTTGGCTTACCTACAGGTAGGCCCTTGGTAAATGTTATTGAAACATTCTCCATGTTGATGACAGTAATCAGGGTTTGTTTTGCAAGGTCCAACACAATGCCATTCACCATTGCTAATCTCAGCAGTGTAATTAGCAAACTGAGAGCAGTTAACAAAAGGCATCAGGTCTGTGATATCTGATCGATAAAAAAGAATGTACTTATCATTTCGTACAATTATACAAAATAATACAAAAATATAAATATTGTGACAAATATAGAATGAGAAATTTGCAATAAAACAAATATGCATGTTTAAGATTGACATAGACTACACTTACTTTTAATCACAGGTGGGTTGAAGTTGACTGCATTTAACTGTACATTTGCATTATGAAAGGCCTGAGAAATCTTAATGAGGTTTCTTGTGTTATTCAAGATAGCATTCAACACCCCAACAAGCTGATTGTTGACAAACTGGATTTGAGTTTCATTGTTTGTATAGATGTACTCCGCCACACTCTCCGCTACAACACTTCCTGGTCTATAGTAGAAAAATAGAAAGATATTACCAAGATTGTACTTGATTAAAAAGTAATTGAAATAATCCATAAAATTGAATGAAAACCTACAATAACTTGATGACTTCTACTTTTTTATAGCTTTGTGGATCTGCTTCTTTGCATAGGGCTTCGAGCTGGAACACAGGACAGATGTTATTATATCACGGTCATGGCAATAAATCCACATTGTTGCATTCAAAAATCAAAAACAGTAGAGAGCAAAACATAAATGATAAATAAGATCTGTACATAGTACTGAGTATTTTAATTATTGCCTAGTAATAAAGTATCAATTAAAAAGTTATAATACATGAGTAAATACTCAATTAAATACTCAATTTCAATACTGAAATTAGGTCACTTATTATATCATAATCATGAATTCATGTAACAATAAAAGAAAACCTACCTCCCGTTCTAATGTTGTGATGAATTCCACTGATGGATTTGAATTTAAATCATAAAAACCATCCTGAAAAGTGATGTTAAATTCCAAAGTAAAATTTGCTTTTCTGGTTGGTATTGCACCGGTATCTGTAAAAGATGATGACGCCCTTATATTGAAATTGCAATAACATTTTACAGTCAACACTAAGAATGTAAAAGGTAAGAAAAATTAATGCCAAAAGAATCCAAATTTATAATGAACAAATTGCTAAAAAACTATAACTTATGTGTGCATTCAACAATTATTTTTGGCTAATAGAATATCTTAAAGAACTATATTTAGGGATAAAAATCGTCACCAATATGAGCAGCAGTATCATTCTCTCCGAAACTGCAGACATCTCCAAAGACAAAATCTTGACAGCGGCAGTTGCATCTTCCAAGTGTCTTGTTGAAAGCACAGGTACCAGTGCACCCAGGACAGTCCATATCTCCACAGTGAGGAGTTGTAGATGATGTCAAAGTGACAGTGACATTTGAAACTGGAGTAATGGTAGATGTTGAATGACTGACTGTCATTAGTGTGTTTGTGCTAATGGACTCTGCTGATGTCAAAGTCTTTGAAGTTGTTGTAGTTGGAGAAGATGTTGGTCGAATGCTACTTGATTTCTCATATGTTGTTGCTTCACTAGTGGGTGGAGCAGAAGGCTGCGTTAAATGTGTCATGCTGGAAGAGACTGTAGAAGGTGTACGGATTGTAACTGTGGTATTTGAGTTTGGGTTAAAACTTGTAGGTGATAAGGTAGGTGTCATCACAGTAGTTGTGATTGTGGAGCCGGCAGTCACAGTCTGAGTTGTGTGCATTGAAATCGTGGTCAATGATGTTGAGAACTTAGTTGTTCCTGAGTGTGTCATTGTTGAAGAAGATGAAGATTGTTGCTCTGTGGGTGAGGACATCATTGTTGAAGATGTTTCCTGGCTCATGCTGCTTGGTGTTGTTTGAGTTTCATGCTCAGGAGATGTTTGTGTGAAATGAGTTGTCATTGGTGGGAATGTAGAGTGCGAACTTGGTGGCAGTTCCGTATTTGTGGTGGAACTGATTGTTGTTGAATGATCATTGTTGGTAGTCATTGTCACTCCATTTGTGGTTTGTGTTGATGGCGGGGATGCTATTTCAGTTGTTCCTGTGTGTGTGATTGTTGTAGCAGATGAAGATTGTTGCTCTGTTGCTGACGACACCATTGTAGATGTTTCCTGGCTAGTTAATGGATGTTGAGATGTTCTCGTACTGCTTGGTGTTGTTTCAGTTTCATGCTCAGGAGACGTTTGTGTGAAATGAGTCGTCATTGGTGGGAATGTAGAGTGCGAACTTGGTGGCAGTTCCGTATTTGTGGTGGAACTGATTGTTGTTGAATGATCATTGTTGGTAGTCATTGTCACTCCATTTGTGGTGAGCGTTGATGGCAGTGATGCTATTTCAGTTGTTCCTGTGTGTGTGATCGTTGTAGCAGATGAAGATTGTTGCTCTGTGGCTGACGACACTGTTGTAGATGTTTCCTGGCTAGTTAATGGATGTTGAGATGTTCTCGTACTGCTTGGTGTTGTTTCAGTTTCATGCTCAGGAGATGTTTGTGTGAAATGAGTTGTCATTGGTGGGAATGTAGAGTGTGAACTTGGTGGCAGTTCCGTATTTGTGGTGGAACTGATTGTTGTTGAATGATCATTGTTGGTAGTCATTGTCACTCCATTTGTGGTGAGCGTTGATGGCAGTGATGCTATTTCAGTTGTTCCTGTGTGTGTGATCGTTGTAGCAGATGAAGATTGTTGCTCTGTGGCTGACGACACCGTTGTAGATGTTTCCTGGCTAGTTAATGGATGTTGAGATGTTCTCGTACTGCTTGGTGTTGTTTCAGTTTCATGCTCAGGAGACGTTTGTGTGAAATGAGTCGTCATTGGTGGTAATGTAGAGTGCGAACTTGGTGGCAGTTCCGTATTTGTGGTGGAACTGATTGTTGTTGAATGATCATTGTTAGTAGTCATTGTCACTCCATTTGTGGTGAGCGTTGATGGCAGTGATGCTATTTCAGTTGTTCCTGTGTGTGTGATCGTTGTAGCAGATGAAGATTGTTGCTCTGTGGCTGACGACACTGTTGTAGATGTTTCCTGGCTAGTTAATGGATGTTGAGATGTTCTCGTACTGCTTGGTGTTGTTTCATTTTCATG